>NC_088886.1:64180627-64517152 GCF_037157495.1 Lathamus discolor | reverse complement strand
CAGCCCTTAGAGACCACACTTCGGTACAATTTTCTCCATTCTTTCTGCACTCATCACTTCTGTCTCCACCTCCTTCATTTTGCATGTGTGGTTGTTAGTTTTTTAAACCCCTTACCGCTAGTCTTACTCTGACATCAGCCAAAAGCTTTTTGTTGGCTTTAGTAGAAACTGGATTAGACCTTAAATTGAACTTTACTCTCAAGAGAGAAATCAATCACATAGGAAAACAAAAGCTAATTTAAATAACCTTTACCTTTTCCTTCACCAGTCTGTTTACAGGGCTTGAACTTTCCCAAATACTTTTAGGTATGCCTGTTTCATCATGTTCATTCAAGATTTGGCATGTGAGTACATTGAAAGACCCTCATCCTACTAGAGTTAGAGTCAACATAGGTCATTCTCATTAACTCTATAGCCTAATTGTGTGGATTAGGCTTAGAGTCATCACTGATGAATAAAGGCCCACCAAGTTAGAACAGCATGAAACATGGAAACAGTACCTATTACTGGGCGCCTTCTGAATTTAACAGCTTTCTATTCCTGTACTTGAAATTGTCTTGTATAGGAGTTTTCCCCTATTTCTTTGAGTAAAATCAAGATACTTATTATGCATAAAATTAAGTAGTAAAAACCAGTGTGAGTAGAATTTGATTCTCAGTTTAAAACTGGTAATGACCCAAGCCACTTTTACTGTATCTACAAATATCCTGTGACCTGGTTTATGTACTTGGTTGTTACAAGAAGTCTAGCATCAGCAGAAATGACTGAAAGAACAAGATACCACTGACCAATCACAACACCCCAGGTAAAAGCCATTAGGAAAAAAAAAAAGAAGCAGCTTCCCATAGACCAGTATGTAAAGAGCATGCTGGACTGTGGGGTGCTACTTAGGTTAATAAGGATTGCACATGGCCTGCAACACAAACGTGAGGTTGCCTGTCTTCCAGTGAAGTAGCATTTGTGAAGTAGCATTTGTGAAGTAATATTTGTCTCTTTTTCTACCCGTGTTTAATTAACCATTTAAGACTTGTGAGAGTCACAAGCAGGCTCAGCAAGGATATATGCGTTTCCTTGTGGATAAAACTTACATTTGTGACAGCTGACTTCACACAAATTTGTTACTACAAGGAAAGAGTGCTGAGAAACAAGAACAAACAAGATTTTACAACAGGAATAATTACAGATAAACAGTGTGAATAGTTAAAAAAACTCCCAAGATATTCCACAATGTGGAACAACCCTGTAGAAATCAAAACAGAGACAACATCTGTGCTATGTGATGCTGATGGTGGAGTCCATGGAGCGGGACTTACAGTCCCAAGTGTACTAAGCAGTGGTTTTAATCTATTTGTACACAGCTGTATCATTAGTAAAGTCCTAGGTTTTTTGTGTACTGAACATGCAGTGTAGTTAAAACCTTTCTTTCCAGTTAGTACTTAAAGAATTAAGACTGTCATTCAGTTAATACTCATTTAAAGTTACAAAACTATTGCCAGCAAGAACAATGTATCAGTATATTTGCCAACCTATTTGGCTGATTGTTTTTGGCATGGGTCTGCTGCAGCCTGCATCATTCACATCAGTTCAAATGAAAAGACTCTCATTCAAAAGACGTTGCTCTGCTGCAACAAAGGAGTGTTTTCTTTTTTCATACTGTATTTCAGTGTTATTTCTGTGACATCTAGCACGTTTAGAATTATAGGGTTAGATCGCAGACTTCTGCATCTCTATGAATATAGTGGAGCAGCGAAAAGATTTCAAAAGCATACCTAATACTTACCCCTTTCACTTAACTCTGAGGATTGTGGGCTGCCTGCTAATCTCAGCTGAACTAATAATAGAAATAGAGCATGATCTACCTAGAATTATAATCTGTGTTTGCATCATCCTTTTAGAAAAGACAAAACTCTGCATCTGAGCCTCTGAAAAGTAAGTATGACCTCCACATTCTCAAGACAGTTTAGTCAGATAAAGGACAGTTTCTGTCAGCCTCAATTTGTGTCAAATCCTGGATGAGCAACACTGTTTTAGTTATCAACAGAGAGATCCTTAGAACTTTTTAAGACCTTCAGAAAAGAGTCTTACTTTGTCCACAGTCCTGGATTAAAGCATTCTTAGTGTGCAAACAGGCAGATTTTATTAATAGGGCATGCCTGTTGCATATGAAAGTGCCAATGCTAGGACATGAAGAACTATTGCCTGTAGTGTTCAAGGCCAGGTTGGACAGAGCCTCACACAACATGGCTTAATGTGAGGCGTCCCTGTCCATGGCAGTGGGTTGGAACTAGACGATCTTAAGGTACTTTCCGACCTAAACCATCCTATGATTCTATTAAGCCATCAGCAATACTTCACAGTATTTTCTGTTACCACTTTCTTTTATATTCCCAGCCATCTCAAATGTTCATGCCATTTCAGATGGCTTTCCCTTGAGCACAGATGCTTGGTTCATTGAAGCTTGGTTCTACCCACTGAAATGATGAAAGTATTTTCTTGAATAAACACTAAATCAAAATCCCAAAATTTAAGATGAAACGAGAAAAAAAAAAAAATGAAGTTTCAGCCTCTACCCACTGTGAGCAATCTTCAAAAGCTTTGTAACACCATTCTTGTGGTACTGGTTTAAATCCACCTCCTCTGGGGTTTTGGAATTCTTCATAAATGTATGTGCTCTGGCACATGAAGACTCCCACATTTTTGCTCTGTCCTTCAGAGGTCAAACATTGTACACTGCCTCTGTACTCTGATCCCCTTCAAAGTAAATCCGAACTTTTCAACCTCTTTCAAGCTACAGTGCCAGCAAAAACAACAGTTTGCTGATTTGAAAGGCAGTATGGGCCTATACTTCATTTTCATCACACCTTCACTGACTACATTAGGAGTCAAGAGGTATATCTTCTATTCTGAGAGAATAGAATTTCAATTACCTAATTGCTATCTGAAGGCTATAAAGCGAAAAAGATTGTATTTAGCCTGCTTTCATTCGGCCCTTTGCAGATATTACATTCAGTCCTTCAGCACAGAATCACAGACTAGTTTGAGTTGGAAAGGACCTTAAGATCATCCAGTTCCAAGCCCCCTGCCATGAGCAGTGACACGACATCCTAGACCATGTCAGCGAAGGCTCTGTCCAACCTGGCCTTGGACACTGCCAGGGATGGAGCATTTACCACTTCCTTGGGCAATCTGTGCCAGCGCCTCACTACCCTCACAGGGAAAAACTTTTGTCTCAGCTTTATGCAAGTCAGAGATAAGTTTATCCACAAGTTTGTGCTGTTCTGGCTGCTGTATTTTGAGGTGTGACCTCTTGTCACATTTGAGGTGTGACCCTAACTGGAAACCCGTCGTACATCAAGGAGTTAGATGTTCACCTCACCACTTTACCCAGGTGGTCAGAGGTTTGTGCTGTGCTATTTACAGCTTGGCCACCAGGCCTGTGCTGTGGATATATATCCCTGTGGCTGCAGGTTAAGCTCAGCCAGCCATGTGTAGCACATGGAGCCCACAGGCAAATCCCACTCAGCGTTAGTGATTATACCACATACATGGCTTTGCATTTATCCAAAAACTGCAGTAACAGCTTATCTGAACATGGTTTTTGTGAGGCAGTAGAAATAATTGTTTTCTTTTCAGCCATTTTGAAAATCAATTTTTAAACCAACTCATGCAAAACTAATGTAAACCTAGAAATTTCTGGTTTTGGCTTTGATCTGAAGTATCTTGTCAGCTAACAGTAATATAGGAGCTTTCTGCGTAACTGTAAAAGTACAGCATTTTTACATGCAGCTCACTCAGTTAGATGAACTATGGAGCATTATGAGCACATTCTCCAATTGACTTCTATTGAGAATCTTCAGATTTTGTATGTAGATAAAAGGAATAGAACGCAGGAAGCTCTGAGTCTGGCAAAGCCCCTCCTACTGACACCCAGCCCTGAACACCAAGCCAAATTCTGTTCTGTACTCTGCTTGGTAGCGCTGGCTAACAGAGGGACATTGGCTTTCCAACATTCTGCCAAAGAACTTACTTTTAAATGGGGAATTTGATGAGAGCAGTTTGGGCAAAATATTAGCACTACAGATTTATTCTGAATGTATCGCCACAAAAATGATGAAGCCCTCCTAAATCCTAAATTGGATTCTAGTCTAATATTAAACTATTTAAGATGGCACTGCATAAATTCAGAAGTAAAGTGAATGTGCTGTAGAAAGAAAATTGTATAATAGGGACTTAATGTATGAGAAGTCAGCATTATCTGGATCTTTCTAGTCATAATTTCAGTTGTTAAAGCACCAGGGACCCCATCAGTATAGACACTATACTCTGATTCAATTACATTATGCATTAAAAAGTGGTGGTTTACAGCATCCATTAGACTTGTTATTACCCTTGTGCCATACTCAATTGACCAAAGGAAAAAAAAGCTTTCTCCTAAGAGAGGTAAAACCAAAAGAGCATATTCAGTGAAATACATTACTAAGTACTCCCTGAGAGAAGTTTCAGATCATTTCTTCCAGAGATGAGTATTCCTACAAAACGCAAAGTAAACATCATGCCCCATTACCCCTTTCTATTGTTCAGACCCCACATATATAGGTGTAACATTGATTAATGGAAATAAATAACATTCTGCAACTCAGAATAAGTGGCTCCAAAGCTTAGCAGGGCTAACAACAACAACAACTTTTCAAATAAATCTAGCAGAAAGCTAATCCAAGCCTCATCCATAATATCCAGCACCTCCTTTTTCTGTTTATATCTTGAGTCTCAAAGCCATAAAAGGAAAATACTGCTATTCTTAGCATTGCAATTGATGGCAATAGCCAGAAGATGTTTAACTTTGATCAGACTGATGGAGTACTGTTTGCAGTTATTACCAAATGTAGGATGCCAGTTTTGCACTTCCCCAATTTATCTGTCAGTTTAATTCTGATCTACAATACAGTGCTTACCCATTTTCAAAGAGACAAGGAAAAAACCTGTTCCCAGACTGCAGACTGCATAGGATTTTGCAGGCATCTGCAATCTTTACCTACTAGCAGATGCTGTTTGAAGCCACTCTACTTAGTATTCAGAGTGTAAATGATCTCCAAATTAGATTTTAAACACTTTTAGAGTAATTCAGCTATAAGGTTAATATGCTTTTTTTTTTAAGCAGGGTAGGTCATGATTGTTCCTATAACTACATTTATTGCTAAGTTAACACAGTTAAGAAATAATTGCATTATTCTGATTTTCACGCTTTAGTTGATCAAGAGAAATGAGCAGGAAGTATTTCCCAATCTTTAAGAATTTGACTTGTAAAATTCTCCTAATTTAAATATGAAACCAAATGTTTCATCCTGTTTTAAGGATCAACTGAAATATTTAGTTTCCTTACAAAAACTCGAAAATCTTGTTAATGGAGGGGGAAATCAAAATCAAATGATGTTTTATTTGAAACAAAACTGAGAAATAAAGGTGGCAAATAGCACCTTTTTGTGCAGGTTTGGGGTTTTTTTTTTTTTATGGGAAATTTTCAGCCAAGAATTCTCACGATTCTACGTATGATAAATTTACTCACACTTTATGCCAGTGGCATAATGCTTTTTAACTGTTTTGTGACAGCTGTAGATGCCTCAATTCCTTTACATTCCTTAGCTTTACAATAAAAGCTTCCTAGTGATGTCATTTTCATTCATGAAATAGGAAGAGTATTGCTCAGGAGAGAAACATGATCTGGAACCAACTGCTTGTCATTCAAATACAACAAACACTCACTACATCTCCTCGTTCTCTGTTCTGCTGGCACTCACTGCTCATTTCACAGTATTACAAGCCTACAAGGTTCTGGCCATCTGTTTCCCTCCTGTAGTGAATCCCTTTTAGACATATTTCACAGCACATGAGACATCTCTTCCAGTTTGCTCAGAAAAGGAAATGCTGCTTGCTTGACAGCACTGAACACTGTTTACAAACTGTAGCTACCTTTAACCAACACACTTGTCCCTGATTCCAAGACACAACTGTGAGTCATTTCAAGCCTGCAACAAAACTCTTGTTGAGATAGATTGCACTAGGTGTAGGCCTCACTACTACATTTCCACTCCAGTGGGTCCTCTGCCCATGCCAGCTCCCCACCACAATTAACACAGTTCTATGCAAGGTTTTGGAGTAACTGGTATGATGCTGCACTCAAAAAGGACATTAACAAATAATTTCTCAGTATCAACACATAAACTGAATCCCCCTCACTCGCCGCAACTTATACCAAGGCATATACCTAGCATATCATACGAAAAGGGGGTAAAGCAAATGGATCTGACTTCTTACCTGTGTATATCCTCTACAAAATCATAGGATCATAGAACCAACTAGGTTGGAAAAGACTTTTAAATTCATCAAGTCCAGCTTTTACCCCAGGACTGCCGAGTCCACCACTGAATTATGTCACTAAAAATAAATCTGGTAAGGTACGCTTTTTTTATCTGATGGTCAAAAAACCTTTTAAAGATATACCAAGCATGGACTTTCTGGGGAATTTTGGCTTTTGGTTCTGGAAGGTTTGTTGTTTGAAGAAGGTACAGTTTTAAGACAAAGTATTTTTTCCATAACTTCCTTAAGTATTTCTTCCCAGCACTAGTCGGCAAAGGTTTGAATGCTTTAACAGACCATTGAAAAAAATTCACCACCAATGCTTTCCTCTCCCAAGGCAATTTACGTAACATCCAGCAGCAGATGCCAACTCACTGTTCTTTTATGTTATTAGTTTATTGCTAGAATAAAAAAGTCCAGAATCAAATTAAAAGCAAAATGAGACTTGAAATAGGAAAGCTGAAAAAGACAAACTGAGCAAGCACCTATTTATTTCATCCCTTTGGATACTAAGATTATAAAATAATACTAATCTTCACATGCCTGAAGATGGCACAGAGCCGTTGGCTTAAGGAAGCAGCAATGAAGCACCAGGGATGAAGCATAATGAATTTAGGGACATGAACTCACCATAAGTGACCTAGTGCATCAACTGAGTGAGACCAGCACCAGGACTGACAGCCCTAGGGGATTTTTTCCCCTCCCTACACGATTTATAAGTTTTTAAACACGGTGGCCTTTGTCATGCAAGATGGAGTAGATAATCACAGAATCATGGAATCAACCAGGTTGGAGAAGACCTTTAAGCTCATCCAGTCCAACCGTTCCCAGCCATACCAAGGCCACCACTAACCCATAGCACTGAGGCCTCGTCTCCACGGTGTGTGCACACTTGCAGGGACGGTGACTCCAGCCCTGCCCTGGGCAGCCTGTTCCAATGCCTGAGCACCCTCTGGGGAAGGAATTGCTCCTCAGCTCCATCCAAACCTGCCCTGGTGCAGCTTGAGGCCGTTTCCTCTTGTCCCATCCCTTGTTCCTTGGGAGCAGAGCCCAGCCCCTCCTGGCTCCATCCTCCTGTCAGGCAGTTGTAGGGAGCGATAAGGTCCCCCCTGAGCCTTCTCTTCTCCAGACTGACCCTCCCCAGGTCCCTCAGCCGTTCCCCATCACACTTGTGCTCCAGGCCCTGCACCAGCTCCATTGCCCTTCTCTGGCCCCGCTCCAGCACCTCAATGTCTCTCTTGTAGTGAGGACCAGAGCTGAACACAGGATTTGAGGTGCAGTGTCACCAGTGCCCAGTGTAGGGGCACAATCACTGCCCTGGCCCTGCTACAGCACTGGTGCTGACAATCACAGTGTTTCCTGATAGTTTTGAAATCTATGACTCCAACAATGGTGTGTATCCTACAGCAGGAAATCAAACGTAGCGTGCTCTTATGCTTATGGCTCATAATACTTGCAGAATATGCCAAAGTTGAAGTGGGGGTCATTGCTCCACAGAACTGAATCACTCACTACACAACAGTTAATCTGACACTACAAGTGCTCTTGGTCATGTCACGTTAGACATTAAAAGGAACCCTAATACACAGAGCATGTACCTGTAAACTGAAGTCAATAGCAAAATTAAAGTTCTCTTCTGATAAAAAAATGAAAGTTCACAATACTGCACTACCAGATACATTTCTGCACATGTGATCCTGCCCCTCTAGTCTGCTCTTATGAAACCCTGCTTGCAGCACTATGTGCAGTTCTGGTGTTCCCAATATGAGAAGGACATGAGGAGACAATGAGGTCGATCAGGGCTGGGGCATCTCCTGTATTAAGACAGGCTGAGAATACTGGGGCTGTTCAGCCTGGGGAACAGAAGCTGTATGGAGACCTCAGAGCAGCTTCCAATGTCTGAAGGGGGCTACAAGGATGCTGGAGAAGGACTCTTCAGGGACTGCAGTGACAAGTGCTGGAAACCTCTTTCAGCTAACACAGACCTCCCATGTTTTCCAAGATTTTTCACTCTGAAAAGGCTGAGAACACTGGGGCTGTTGAGCCTGGAGAACAGAAGCTGCATGGAGACCTCAGAGCAGCTTTCAGTGTCTGAAGGGGGCTACAGGGATGCTGGAGAAGGGACTCTTCATCAGGGACTGCAGTGACAGGACAAGGGGTGATGGATTCAAACTGAAACAGGGGAAGGTCAGGTGAGATCTAAGGCAGAAGCTCTTTCCTGTGAGGGTGCTGAGGCACTGGCACAGGGTGCCCAAAGAAGCTGTGGCTGCCCCATCCCTGGCAGTGTTCAAGGCCAGGCTGGACATGGGTTTGGAGCAACCTGCTCTAGTGGAAGGTGTCCCTGCCCATGGCAGGGGAGTGGAACCAGATGAGTTTTAAGGTCCTTTCCAACCCAAAGCAGTCTGTGATTCTACGTAGGCTCATCCTATGCAAACTGGCTGAAATAAGATAGGATCATTAGAACAGAGATTATATAAACTTGGAGTTACCTTTAATCTTAACTTTTTTCTCATTGGCATGCTCTAATGAAATTCAAGTAATTTTCCTGTTATCTCATGATGGGGACTGTAGGCATAGCCTTCCATTGATTAGGCAGAGCTACTGCTTCAACATTACACCTTACAAAAAAGAGATCTGGTTCTCCACTAACTGTCCCTTTTTGTGGTAGTGTCCAGTTGTTAGAGCAGGGTGAACAATAATTTACTGTCTAATAAATCAGATAAAACTCACCAAAAGAACCAAATCTGTGAGACGAGAAGAAAATAGGCAGAACAGAAAAAACAGTTTTCTTCAGTTTTGTTTTAATATGATCTAGAAGTTGTGATTTCAGTTTCATTCTCACTGCAGAGTTGTACTTCTGCTAATGTTTTGGGGTAAGTAGCATCAATATTGTCTTCCAATCCAGGTTCTTCCAGACATTTAGAATGCACAAGCCTGCCTTGCACTCTCAGTTCCAGCAGCATATTGTTTTCAAATCCAGGTCTCAGAACCTGGTGATAAGGAATTCTTACTCTAATAGGAATTACACCACTTCATTGTTCCACAGCACAGAAATTTGCTGAGCTTTTAGCACTCAGATTTAACCACTCTAATGCAGAAAAAGCATTTATCCGCTTCTCTGCGAAACATACTGCTTAGCAGAGACCCAAGAGCCTATCAAGCTTTGTGGCCCAGTTAAACATACATGTTTATGTTGAAATTCATCTTCCCAATTGATTCAAATGCTTGCTTAATCCTTCTCTGAAGTCTGTGGATGCCTTTGCATCAACTTTAACAGGAATCCAACTGAGGCTAGATGCAAAAATGCCAGACAAGGCTAGGAATTTCATGCTAAAACATTTGCATAGCAAATGGTGTTTAATGAAAAGTGAAGGAATGCGGGGGTTAGATAATATAATGTTGGTGAAAATTCCAAGGAAAAGTATTCCCTCTAATGACAGAGATGCATTCTGTCCTTGCAGAGCTAAAATCCCTGATCAGCCAGAGGCAAACTGTGGATTTCACCCTGCACTGCCCCCATATCCCAAGCAAATGATCTTTTCCACAGATTGCCATTATTGCACAAGGCTTTCATCCTGTGGAAGTCTTAAGTCCTTGGATCATACAGAAGCACAGTGGTATCACGTTGATGTTAGAGTTATGCAACAAGGCTTGTTTCTGACCAGTCATAATAAAAATAATACAGAATCACAGCTTTACCGGAAATGAAGTCAAGAAGCACTGCTAAAATGCATTGTTAAAAGCAAACTGGTTGGTTTACCTTAATTTTCTTAAGGTGTTGTAGGGACATCCACATCACCTTCAATACTCCTCCAGAGATCCACATTCTCAGATATGAGTTTTCTTCAATATCCTACTTTCTAAGCATACAAACATACTAATATATGAAAATACATTAAAATAACACTACTTCCTGCCTAGTCACTGCAATTAAATTTGTATAATCACTATTCTATAACCACAATTTCATATAATCACACTTCCTATAACATAACAATGATACTGCCACAATGGGAAGATATTGGTAGCAAGGAGTTACCACAGTTCTAGTTCACCCCTTTTAGGAGTGAACTCCTAGTGACCTGAGAACTGGAACACAGGACTAGCTTGTGCTCACAAAACATCAGTTAACCACAGCCTGAGTGACAGGAGGTGGGAAAAACCTGCTTTAGTAGTGAGGAGGAACAAATATCCAGCATATGTAAAACAATATAAATAACAGACCTTGCATATAATGTCACATATAAAAATCAGCCATAAGCACCCTCTGTCACTTTCTCTGCTACCTCCACACGATACACTGAATGCATGCACCAGTAGTTCAGCAATATGAAGTCTTTTGTGGCTTATCACTTAATTGGCAATTATAATCCTATAATTAACTACATGAAAAAAGTCTCTGGCAAAAAGCAGTTGGGCAATTCAAACAAGAGTTATAAAAGTACTCCTGAAACCAGCCATCAGACAGCTTACTTGCAAGAACATCAACAAACCCACTAGAGAGTTCATCCTGTCAGTGCTTGCGCCCTCTCAAACCTCTAGCCATCAAGGGGTCACATCAGCTCAAGACTGAAAAGTGACAAGGAATGGCTGCAGAGCAGCCATCAATCTGATAAAGGACAGGACTGACTGTCAGCCAGTCCTCGAAACATGGGGAGAAGGCTAAAAAATCCTGTTGCTTTGAACACCCTGATATAATCTCTTAGTTGACAATCACTTGTAGATGTAGCAATGTAATAAAGGAGCTCATGAAAGTGTCACTCACAATAAGATGTCAGCAAGCCATGAAAGCCAAGCCTGACTAGCATTCATCCTGCTACATTTGACTGAATTCTTCACATCACACTGCAGTGTTCATTATAGGAACACATGCACCTGCAACCAACCTATTCTTTTTGAGAGAAGCAAATGGGACAAAACAGTGATTGACAGAAAATGAGATTCACCTCATCTTCCTTTTCTGATATTCCACACTTCTTCACCCTACCTCCTCACCTTCTAAACCCACCACTAAATTACTTCTCTAGCTAGGTGATAGTGGATCTTGCCATGTGCTACAGATTTCTTCACACAACGTAAGTGAGCCCCATCAGCCTCTTATTAGGCCATTCAAAAAGCATCTAACATGAGTTACTGAAGTAATGAAATTTTAAGGTGTTTAATTTGACAATATTTGTAATGGTCTAATTCAGCAGTGCCTCAGAGAGACTCCGACTACTGCAGCAAGCTCCAGAAAGACACCAACACCTGCACACCCATTTCCATCTTCTTAAAAGATAAAGTAAGTAAACCACAGAGGTCCTTCTCTAAAGGGAAGTTTGTTATTTGTGACTTGAAGCGTTTCACTTAATTTTTAAACCGGAGACAACTCAAGGATAATATATACAACTGTGAAACAGCAATGTAGACTGGTTCAAAGACTTTGCTTGAAAGTTTTTCATTCATAACATTAAAGTTTGCATTCATAACATTAAATGAGGAAGGGCCAAGTTCTAGCTCTGCAAAAGCATAGAGAAATTCATTAGTTTTCTGTTTTCCCAAACAGAAAAAATACATGTGGTCATATATCATTCGCTACTGAAAGAATGTTTGCTTCAGACATTTCCAGTGAAAGGAACAGAAATGACGGTAATATGAACAGAAATGATATGGTGGTATCAGAGCTCTGCCTTCTCCTTTCCTTGATCTAACTCAGTTTGCACCAAAGCACAGACCTGCTCAGTGAGCAAGTCAAGTTGTTCAGTGGCACAAGGGTATGGGGTCCCAGCTCAAATTTTGATATCATTGCTTGCTGCACAACAGTTTGTCACTGGACTAGAATCCAAGCATCTCTTCAATTAGTATCCCTGCTAAAGGCTCCAGCATTATTCCTTCCTTCTCACTCTGTTTCTGAAATACTACAAGTGGATCATCTCCAAACAGATTCTGGTGCTTCAGGCTCTTCTACCTAGGATAAACAGTCTAAACCCCTCAAAGATTAAAGCATTTGTGTATCCCTCATCTGGACACAGCAGCTGCTCACAGAAGTACAGTAAGACAGACTACAGCACCTCCAGCAGCTCTTTGGCTTCCTCCTTGAGCAGTGAGATGAGCAATTACTAATCTCATTTATCTCTACTTGCAAAGTCTCTGGATTAAATTCACCATATTGTGTAGCTTCTCTTATCATGGCCAAAAAAACATTTTGTCCAATGTTATTTATGTCTCCTCTGTCTTTCAAGTGCTAATTCATGAAGCTACTAAAATAAGAATTCTTGTTCTCATAAATACACGGTAACATGCTGAAAATGTAGGGTTTTGTTGAGGAGTTTACTGATCTATACTGCTGGAATTCAATGTTAATATTGCTCAGGACTCAGCCTGATCACTTTTGTATTGCTAGCACATGGATGCATGCAGCTAAGTGGAAGACAGAGCAGGGGTTACCAAAAGCCTCAATAGAAGTACTAAGCAATGACACAAAGAAAGATGTCCTTTGTAGACAGCTTCAAAGCAGGTAAGCCAACAGTAACAGCTCCATCCAAACCATAATGAAGTACTCTTTCTAAGACCAAGCCTGCCATCATAGAATCATAGAATGGTTTGGGTTGGAAAGGACCTTAACATCAGTTCCAACCCACTACCATGGGCAGGGACACCTTCCACTAGAGCAGGTTGCTCCAAGCCATGTCCAACCTGGCCTTGAGCACTGCCAGGGATGGGGCAGCCACAGCTTCTCTGGGCACCCTCTGCCAGCAGCTCAGCACCCTCACAGGGAAGAGCTTCTGCTTTAGATCTCACCTGAACTTCCCCTGTTTCAGTTTGAATCCATCACCCCTTGTCCTGTCACTGCAGTCCCTGATGAAGAGTCCCTTCTCCAGCATCCCTGTAGCCCCCTTCAGACACTGAAAGCTGCTCTGAGGTCTCCATGCAGCTTCTGTTCTCCAGGCTCAACAGCCCCAGTGTTCTCAGCCTTTTCAGAGTGAAAAATCTTGGAAAACATGGGAGGTCTGTGTTAGCTGAAAGAGGTTTCCAGCACTTGCCAGTGCAAAACTAACATGTTGGGAATACTCAAAAGACAACTGACAGCAGGAGACAGTCAGGTTACTTAAGTTTCTCTCAAGTCAGAGAATGAATGAAGTGGACCCAACTCCACAAACTTCTGCCTTATGTTGGCAGTCTTGGGGTAAATGTTGGACTTGATCTTTAGGGTCCTTTCAAACCTAGTTCATTATATGATTCTATGGTGTTCAGGTTTCTATTTACTGACTACTGTGAGTCAGTAACACTTAGATTAAATTAAATTAACAGAAGCAAAATGGGCATTTTAGCTAAAAAAAAAAATCATCTTCTAAAAAAAACATTTCTAAAATTAATTTCATTTTGGAAGAAAATTAAAATCTACCTTCTCAACAGTGTTAGGCACCCACTGAGAAGCTACTTTCATAGCTGCTGTAAAAGAACTAAGCTTACAAAGAAAACAACTGTTTCCATTTTTCTGGAAGTGCAAACTTTGGATCCATCTAAACGATTTTTTTAAATCTTTTAATTAGAATTTTTTTAAATTCGATTCCCTTTTCTTTTAGAATATAAAACATGTCAAAAAGAAGATCTACTTACCACCCAGCTTTACAATTTTCGCTGGAAGTAGTTCTCATAGCACTCATCACCTTGCAGTCTCCTCAACATATCGCTCCACTGATCAACTAGGTCAAAAAAATCACATTTTTCCCTATTCTCAAAAGCCCAAAATACCACCTATATCATCTCAACAGACCCCAAAAGGAAAAAAAAAAAAAGATGTGGGGGACTGTCAGTAAACTCCAGGGGAAAATTCCACATTACTTCAGTGGGAACAACTCTTGCGTATGATTGAAGAAATCAGATACTTCTGTAGAGAACAGCATATCTAACAAGGAGATGTTGATTTTGTGTTTTGAGGTAGGGTTCTTTTAATGCATAGCAACTTGGTGATAAAGTCTGCGAGCTCCTCAATGGCATCTGAAGATTTGAATCCTGTTAAAAATTCCAAAGACATATTACCTACGCATGTTTAAAGTTCACAGAAATCACAGCCACTCTCTGTGTAATATAGTCCAAATTGAGTTCTGTGTTGGATTAGTACACGCACAGTGATGCATTCATTCCACCTGCCCTGCTAGAATCACACAGAGAGGAGTTTGGCTCTCTAAGTAAGTTTCTTCACAGCCCTTTTTTTATTATTTCAGTTTATTAAAATATTCAGTACCGCTTCAATGTGATTATCTTAATGGTATAAATCACCTCTTATAATTCAGTTTTCAGATTCAGACTGGCTGCTGTATTCAAAGATTGAAACTGGCTTGTTTGTTTTGGCTTGTGAAGATGCAAAGTGCGTCTTTTGACCCGTCACGCGGGAGGATGCATTACTGACTGCAGAAGAGGTTGCTGAGACAGCCGCCTCTCTGGCAACAGAGAAAGCAGCATCTGGAGTTAACTGAGCTAAGGCACCATCATTTTCACCTCCCACAGTATGAAACCAGACCTTATCAGCTCATATTGCCAACAAGCTCATTTTGTATGCTTTTAATATTCTGCAAACTGAGGCTATGGTCCTCAAAACTGGACAATTCAGTTGTTCCATCTGAGAAATTAAGCACATACCTTTTAAGCCTGCTAGCTAAACACGGCTAGACCACAGGGAGCCTCAAGGAGAGAAATAAAACGTGAGTCTCACCCAGCTAATGCTCTCGGTCTCCAGGAATCATCCTCAGCTGGAGTCAAGAAGGATATAAATAGCAAGCAGAACTGGAACAGAGGAGACCTCAGCTTTCTTTCCCTGCTGAGGCACTGTAAATAAGAAATGCTTGAAAACAGGGAGAGCACTTGAGGAAGCACCATACATGCCTGCCCTGTTCTCATGCTCCTTCCTAAAGGCATCATGTGTAGCCACTGTCAGGGACACAACAATAGACTTGAGGAGACCTTAGTCTGACCCAGTACAGCTACTTTCATGCCCCTATCTCACAAGAGCAGTTTGAGCCATGAGAGTAGCCATACTCCCTCAATTGTGAGTGTCTTCAAATTCACGTATTATCAGTTTTTACTATTTGGTCAGGGGGAAGATGGGCCTTGTTCAAATAAAGTCAGATTTTCTTTCATTTTAGGAGTGATTTACCTTTGCACCTTCTGTTATTTTTGCAGACATAAACGAAAGAAATTAGTAAAGCCTGAATATTGAAAATACTTCAAGCATGCTAAAGTGAAAGGGCTTCCTTTAATTACGCTCTTTATTTCCAGCCAAAAGATTTGCTTGACTTCTATTTAATTCACAATAACCACCTCAAATCACATCTCAAATCTTCCTCTGGATGAAGGGCTACACTTGTAACCATAACAATCTCTTTAAACATAATGTTTGGTGGTTCTTTTCATCACAGGATGTGTAATTTTTCCACCAAGCTACACAAGACTGGAAGTTACAACAAATCACTCCAAGCAGTCTAAAATATATATTGTTGAAGTGATGTATTTGCTAAAAAATAAAAACAGAAGCAAAACCAAACCAAACCCCAGAGGAGTATGTTCTCTTGAGCAGTAAATAGTATTGCCCCTTTTCACTACAGGGAGTTTTAGACTATGGTGTATATATTTCAGTCCCACAATGCCATGCCTTCAAAGGAGTTCCAGCCATGGTTTCCACCTTCTATTGATATGGCTTCCTTGATATTACTTTTCTCCCAACAGCATCATTATGCAGCAGCCTTTCCTTCACCATGTGAAATACAGCAGATGCTAATCATAACTTACATCCACATCTTATACACCATTTCCACTATAATTGAGAATTGGGCTCACCTTTAACTCCTGAAGCTACTTGTGCTTCTTCCAGGACAAGTGTGGTTCAAACACAGGAGCCAGGGACAGTTGTGGGCTCATTTTGTAGTATGAGCTAACTTGTACATTCACACTGATAGGACTCTCACGAAAGCTCCAGACAAAAGGGACAGAAACCCCACTTCTTTTGGCTAAAGCATAGGTTAATCCAACTGCAAATAGGCAAGAGGGAACTTCTCAGCTCTCTGCATCTGAAAGGCAGTTTGTCTCACCTTGCAGACACACACAGATTGAAGGGATCCTTCAAAATTAATGACACTGTAGGACAATTAAAAAGTTCCCTTCATTTCAGTGGAAGACCAGATGCCCTAGGTAGAGAAAGGCAGAAACTGCAAACGATCCTCTACCCTCACAGGTAGTGGGTTTTGTCAGTAGCACCCAAGACTTGGATTTTTACATTTCAGCTGGTAAATATATATATATATCATACATATTATATATATAATTTATATATATAATAAATAACAAACTTGGTTAGGCAATCTGGGTTCTATTCTGCTTACATCAGAGAGTATTTACTCCCTCATAGAATCATAGAGCGGTTAGGGTTGGAAAGGACCTCAAGATCATCAAGCTTCAACCCCCTGCCATGGGCAGGGATGACTCACACTAAACCATGTCACCCAAGGTTCTGTCCAAGCTGGCCTTGAACACCTCCAGGGATGGAGCATTCACAACTTCCCTGGGCAACCCATTCCAGCACCTCACCACCCTCACAGTAAAGAACTTCTTCCTTATATCCAATCTAAACTTCCTCTGTTCAAGTTTTAACCCATTACCCCTTGTCCTGTCACTACAGTCACTAATGAACACTCCCTCCCCAGCATCCCTGTAGTCCCCCTTCAGATACTGGAAGGCTGCTATGAGGTCTCCACGCAGCCTTCTCTTCTCCAGGCTGAACAGCCCCAATTTTCTCAACCTGTCTTCATACGGGAGGTGCTCCAGTCCCCAGATCATCCTCATGGCCTCCTCTGGACTTGTTCCAACATTTCCATGCCCTTTTCATGTTGAGGACACCAGAACTGCACACAATACTCCAAGTGAGGTCTCACAAGAGCAGAGTAGAAGGGCAGGATCACCTCCTTGGACCTGCTGGTCACACTCTTTTTGATGCAGCCCAGGATACGATTGGCTTTCTGGGCTGCAAGTGCACACTGAAGCCAGCTTACGTTCATTTTCTCTGTCCCTACAGAGCAAGGTAAACTATACCAGCAGATAACAGGATGCATTTAGATCTTCGAGTTTAACAAAGCTCAACGTTTACCTTGGTGCACAATGGTTCGACAAGCACGTAACTTTGCTTTTTCTTCCAGTGGTTTCCTCATATCTCTGGAAAAGGAAGCTCTGCTCCCATTCTGCCCAGTAAACTTTTCCCTTCTATGTTTTCATCGCCCGAGTACTTCAGAAAATGAAGTGGAATGACTAGCATCTCAGCAGCAACGTGCAAGAGGCACCAAAACAAATCAAGTGCAGCAGTGCCTGCTGCTTGACAGCTGTAATAAATTAAGTTGCCTATCCCCCTTCAATTCCTTTTGTTTTCCCCAAAAAAAGACTTAGATGTAAAATGAGCTATTCAAAAACACATTCAGCTTTTCCATTCATCTAACATAGTCAATTGCTTTCTACACTGTAAAGCTAACAACCCTTGTCTGCACAGCACTGCATCACAGCATTTAGCTACAGCAACTGCCCACTGAGGAGTAACAAAGGGGCTGTCTAGGGATTTAGAAGGTGTCACCTTGTAAGACCGACCTAGAAGCTACAAGTCTGGAAAAAAAACCCATGTTTCATTTGTTTAGATGCCTTTAGATGTCGTTCAACTCCTAAACGAATCCAGCATATTTTATGTTTCAGCAATGGAAATTATCCTTCACTTTTCCAGTGACTGTATTTCACTGCCACCTGCTGGGGTTTGGGAATTTTAGGTGGCAGGGTGGGGGCTGCAGGGGGAGGGAGAACCTTGGGCATTGCAGTGGGATTTTGTTCATGCTTTTCTTTATTTGCTTACCAGATCCACCAATATTGTGCCTTGCTACTGTTCCAAAAGTAGAACTGTTTTCAGCTATGTTTTGCCATCACTTTTACATAAAAGCTTTGACTTCTCTTGCCCAGAGAATGTCATTACTTGCAGAAGTTGGATGAAGGTAATAGGAGGCACAACATGGTAATCTTAATAATTTAGTTGTCACTACTATTCATAAATATAAAAGGAAAGGCAAAAATAACAAAAAGTAATTTAACATAGGTTCCATTTCCTGACATAAGCAGCAAAATCTAACTCTACTTTTAACATAGCTGTCTATTTAGGGAGTCTAAGGAGCTGCTTTTGATTAGTGTGTCTGTTGAAGTCCAGTTTAAAGAGTGCAGTAAGTAACAAGCTCAGTCCCTGAGCTTAAACTGGTTTACAGAAATAAAATGGTTAATTAATGCAGCAACCACGAAGAGAAAGCTATTTTGAAATAGAACAATTGAGACAGAACAGGACATAACTTGCCTGATATCACTGAAATATTCCCACCAGTAGGAAAGTAAATAAGACCAGGAAAACACAGTCCACATCTTCAAAGCAGTACAGCTACCTTAGTGTGGCATTGTGTGTAGGCTGTTTAACCCTCGAACTGTTAAACGCTGCTAGAAGGCTCCAAGGGTCACAGAATCACAGCATCCCAAGGGTTGGAAGGGACCTCAAAAGATCATCTAGTCCAACCCCCCTGCAAGAGCAGGGTAACCTACAGTACATCACACAGGAACTTGTGCAGGCAGGCCCTGAATATCTCCAACGTAGGAGACTCCACAACCCCCCTGGGCAACCTGTTCCAGTGCTCCATCACTCTGAAAGCCCAAGTATTTAGAACTGTATCACAGCCTTCTTTGAAGACCTAAGGAACTGTTTCAGCTTCCTCACCTTCACGCTGGCTGAACAAAGTGCTATTTGGAGGTACGTGTGAAGGCTTTACAGTATTTTGAGCATGTTTTGTATTTGTTTTTTTTTTTAAGGTGTTTATAGAAGCATTCTTATTATGCATAATAAGGGATTGTTTCACAATCAGATTACAAACAGATGCTGAACACTGTGAAGTTAGTGCAGCAGTGAAGTGCAAGCCTTTGGCATACATGACCAGCTTAGTGGTGTGTGGTTCAGTGCATGCATGTTTCAAACATCATGGATGCTCACAGGAGCTTGAACAAGGCTGATAAGGTCTGACAGCCAAAAAATTCATCCGGACAGAAAGTCTTACCCAGCTTATGAGGATGGCCTAGGCCTCAGTGCTCCAAAGATGTCTGGACTGTGTGTGTGTGCTTATTGAATTTACAGCCTTATTGTATTGCTAGGATGCAGCTGAGCCAATGAAAGGGGCTTTACTGTCTGGCAGCATGTCAAAGCCTCAGCCACAGTCCTGCATGTCAGCTTGATGTCAGCTATTTTAGCCCAGGAATATAGTAAGCATTTAGAACCTGGCTCCAAAACATTTGCTTCCAAAGCTGCCTCTGAGTTTATGCATATTAGACTGCTGGAGGTCATGCCTTGTACTTTTCCCTTTCTTAGCTTTCCATTCTTCTCTCCAGTTGTTACTACACAGTATCACAGACACCTGCCTTCTCTGCAAGGTGCCAAAGCTTACACCTTAGCAGCATGGGTACAAAACTTGGCTTTCCCCCATAGCTGTTTTGTTGCATGCCCTCAAACACCCTGACCAGCATTTGTGATTGCAGACCCCTCACTGAAACATGAGGGAGTTCAGGAGTTTCTACTAATCATTCAACAGCACTTAGCTCTAGTCCTCTTTTCCTGCTGTCCGTGAGGAAATCAGCATTCATAACAGAGCAGCATTAACATAACAGAGAATCTGAGGTATCATCAGGTGAAGTATTTTTCTCCTGTTACAGGGCAGAGCATCAGCAGGACAACTAGTTCTAAATACCAGTCACTTCTATTGCAGCACTCCATTTGCAACAAAGATACTACTTCTTTAATACACATCTTATACCGGTGTCCAGGAGCTGTGACCAAACACCTATTTCTCTAGATACTCCTACACAGACCAGAAGACTGAGCTATGTCTGCTTCCAGGAGACACCTATAACATTCATCTATTCCATAGAGCTAACTGCCATTCCATTGCAAGGCTGACGACACATTTCAAAGTCGGCTTTTATTCCAGCAGATAGTAAAAGGAGATACCATAGTTTCATGAATTTCCGAAACTGTGACCTCAAAAAATGCTTTCTAAACTAAAATCACCAAAGCGGATATGGAAAACTGAACCCTTGCTGCCTGACCCTCTAAATTGTTAACACACAACAGGTACAGTGAAGTGTCAGCAACCCAAGTGAAATGAGTGATGAGAAGTCATGAATAAGAAAGTTTAAAAGCTATTTTTAACTGCATATTGGCCAGAAATCGATGCAGAATAACCCTGAGGTGCCCAGTACTGTACAAACATAAAGCGACAGCTACAGGCCTGACAAGCTCATGGGCTAAATAAAAAGCTTACAAGGTTAAAGAGATTCTTATTCTTTCCATTGACTTCAGCAAGCTTTTAGCTGGGCTCGAGGGCACCTGTGATGAGATAGCCACAACAGTCTCCCTGAGTACACACTTCAGTACTTCCCATGCTTCTACCCTTAAAGATGTGAACAGAAGAGAGCTGATCGTCATTTGAAACTGTTTGTAAAGCCATTCAGGCTCCTGAAGAAACATCAGAATTCCTGGATCCAAGTATTTGGGTGCATATGCCCCACTGAAAGAAATAAACCAGCCCCACAGAAGCTTCAGTACCCAAATACCTTTAAAAACTGGGAGCTCAGTGAAAACAACACTCCACAACTTTCCCTGAGAGTACAGTAGCTGAAGAAGCTGTCAGCATTGCAGAATAAAAGCTCTCAGCTGCTTAAGAACAGCACAAGAACTCACTTTCCTTTTGAGAATAAACATATATCACATCACTACAGCTCTTCCCACTGAAATGCACAAGATCCTGTGCCAAGGTTAGTGACTTTTTTCCCATGCCATGGAGCCCAGTTACAGATCTAACCTTCACCCCAGTGTATGTCTTAAAAGCATAAAGAAAACATGAAAGATCTTATTTCTTCTGGATATTTTCAGAGATGGGGCATGCTTGCTGGCCCAAAGGGCTGCACATACAGTGCTGAAGCCTTTCGCTAGCGGGATTTCCAATTAGAGAATGCGAAGTTGGTCAATCAATTTTTGTTGAACAAACTGTTTTGAAGCCTGATTCTTTCCCCCCTGTTGAATAGCATTGCTTTTAGGAGAGGATTTGGATGCAGAGGGGTTTCTCCTCCAAGTAAGTGCAGCTTGTAATCTCTTCCATTTAAGGTCCTTTCGAAACCAAACCACTCCATGATTCTATCCTGCCCATGGCAGGGGGCTGGAACTAGATGACCTCAAGGCCCTTCAGAATCCAAACCATTCTCTGATTTTGAAAAACACATCAGGCATTCTGTGGGTCACAGAAAGAGAACTGAGGATTGCCAGGATCTATTCTCCTGCACTCTTGATGTGTGGAAATATTATCAGTGACAGTTACATGTTTGTCACAAGCAGAGGATACATCCCTTTCTCTTTGAGGGTTAGAGGTTCATGCCTTATGAAGAAGCTGTAGCATCACATTTAGTTTCAGTAGCATCAAGCATAAAGATCCAGTGAGTGACATTTTCTACAAGAAAACAATGCTTCTAGAAGATTTTATGTTTGAATATAAGACGAGACTCATAGTCATTTTTTGCATACACTGAGTGACTATTACAAGTGCATGTGTGTAGAAGGTTAACCACAACTGGGAGCAGATACTGAAAATCTATGAAGCTTGACAGCTTCTTCCACATTAGCAAACTCCCTGTCTTCGCATTACACAATTCTCCTCCCACCCTTGGAACAACATCCCACTTCCTCTAAGTAGCACTGCTGCCAAGGGAGGTAGCTAGGCAAATGGAAAAAGAAATGGCTTCCCGCTGAGACCCTTGCTTTCATTCTCCCAGTTGTTATGCACATCAGAAGCCCAGCTCTCCTGAGACCCTGTTCACTGCTCTCTCCCGCAAAACCTCAGAACCAAAGCTCCCTAACAGACTGCAGGTTTTTCTTCTGCCACATCCCCAGCCAGGCTTTCTGACAGCCTGCTGCTCTGATAATTCCTCTGCCGTATCCACACCTGCACCAGAACAACAGAGCGTATTGGAGGTACTGACTGGAATACAAATATCAGGTGCCATCATGGCTGCAAGTGCATTCTAAGATGCTCCCACCCATAACCAAGGGAACAAAATACCACCAAAATTTAAAGGTATTCTATGATTTCTATCTTCTTTTAACGACAAGGGACTGGTACAGACCCTGGCATGTTCTTTTTACTATTAGTACTATAACAAAACCTAAAGTCCTCTCAGTAATCACAGCATGGTAGCAATCTGCTTGAACTGTTACTCTCTCTCTAAAATTATTTAATGTCAAGTCAGATACCAGTGCAATTAGCTGTGTGCAAAACTTCAAATACATTTAAAACCCTGGCACTGGGTTCAATTGAATTCAGTTTTCTAAATGCAAATAAAAATGTACATAGGTAAAAAAAGAAAAGTCATTTCCCATACAGGTTAAAGCATGGGTAAAGGAGTGCTTAAAGAGTTTTACCAGCTTGTACTGCTTTCTTACAGCTGTTAGACTTGTAAAAAGCAGTCACTCATTCTTTACTGCTTGCTGCCTGTGAGCATTTGGCAGTCTGGCCCAAAAGAAAAGAGAAGCAGGATCACCACCTTTGACCTTGCTGGTTACACTCCTTTTGATGCAGCCCAGGATACGGTTGGCTTTCTGGGCAGTGAGTGCACACTGAAGCCAGCTCATGTTCATTTTCTCATCGACCAGCACCCTCAAGTCCTTCTCCACAGGGCTGCTCTGAATCTCTTCTCTGCCCAGCCTGTAGCCGTGCCTGGGACTGCTCCGACCCAGGTGTAGGACCTTGCACTTGTCGTGGTTGAACTTCATAAGGTTGGCATCAGCCCACCTCACAAGCGTGTCAAGGTCCCTCCGGATGGCATCCCTTCCCTCCAGCATATCAACCGGACCGCACAGCTTGGTGTCATTGGCAAACTTGCTAAGGGCACACTCAATCCCATGTTCCTTTCACCACTTTATTTCTTCTGGTATATTGCTTGAGCTTAGAAAAAAAATCACCGTGTCTGAGAGTGGAAAAAGGGCCTGCTTAGGCTGATGTAGGATTACGAGGAAAGTAGTACACAGTGACCATAAGACAAATGCTCATGGCCTGAATGGGTGCATTCTTCACTAAGTAAAAAAACCATCTGGATGGGAGGGCCTGAAGAGTGGTGGTGAATGGTGTCACACCTAGTTGTGTGTCACCAGTGGTACCCCTCATGGTTCAGTACTGGGGCCAGTGTTTATGTCTTCATTGGTGACTTGGATGAGTGGATCGAGGGCACCCCCAGTAACTCTGTAGATGACACCAAGTCAGGTGGGAGCGTTGATCTGCTGGAGGGCAGGAGGCTCCACAGAGGGATCTGGACAGGCTGGATCCAAGGGCTGTGGCCAGTGGGATGAGGTTCAAGAAGGCAAACTGTGGGTCCTGCCCTTGGGCCACAACAACCCCCTGCAACGCTCCAGGCCTGGTGAAGAGTGGCTGGAAACTACTCATGAAAAAGGAGCTGGGGGTCCTGATAGATGGAGCTGAACATGAGCAGCTTGTGCCCAGGCAGCCAGGAAGCCACCAGCATCCTGGCCTGCACCAGCACCAGTGCTGTAGCAGGGCCAGGGCAGGGACTACTCCCCTGGACTTTGTGAAGTTAAATGTGGTAGCTACTGGAGCACCAAAGATGACAAAATGATGTTTTGTCATCACCTGATGACGCTGCACCTCAAATACTGTGTTCAGCTCTGGGCCCCTCATTACAAGAGAGACACTGAGGTGCTGGAGCAGGGCCAGACAAGGGTAGTGGAGCTGGTGCAGGGCCTGGAGCACAAGTGTGATGGGGAACGGCTGAGGGACCTGGGGGGGTCAGTCTGGAGAAGAGAAGGCTCAGGGGGGACCTTATCGCTCCCTGCAACTGCCTGACAGGAGGATGGAGCCAGGAGGGGCTGGGCTCTGCTCCCAGGGAACAAGGGATGGGACAAGAGGAAATGGCCTCAAGCTGCACCAGGGCAGGTTTAGATGGAGCTGAGGAACAATTCCTTCCCCAGAGGGTGCTCAGGCATTGGAACAGGCTGCCCAGGGCAGGGCTGGAGTCACCGTCCCTGCAAGTGTGCACACACCGTGGAGACGAGGCCTCAGTGCCATGGGTCAGTGGTGGAGATAAACACACATTTAACATACTTCCTGTAATGATATAGTTTTTTCCTTCACCTTTGTCACCTTCTTTGCTTAAGGTGCCCTAGCACAGCAATAATACATTTTCAACATTGTTTAATTCTTTTAACAGGCACAACTTATTCAGATATACCAACTCTAGTGTTTATCATAAAGACTTACAAGGATGCCTTTAAAAAGCCTTGTTCTTTCCAGAAGACACCAGATGGACTGAGTTGCCATTGAAAGATCCTAAGCAATTGTCAGCTTTCATCACAGACTGGGAATAAAGCCATTCCCCTACATTTCCTGAAGTATTTCTTACCTGTCTCACATTAAGATATATCTATATTCAAAAAGTCGCTCTGAGCTAGATGCATTTCTTTATGGCAAAGAGCAAAGCTGAAGTGATTTCATACCTAATATAGAAAGAATGACTCTATACCATGGGGGATACATTTTCCTAGAGTCTTTGGTATCAACACGCATTTCCACAGCCATAAGTTTGGTAGTTAATGCCTTAGCTGTGATGGATCCCAGCGCTTTATATCATACATGTCTGCAATGGCCCTATAAAATTACTTTTCATCCATCTAAAGTTTCAGTGGCAAGAAATATTTCTGACATACAACCAAGGGCCTGGCAGCAGGTCTAATATCATAGTGCTAGGTTTAAAATGCTGCAGTTATCAGTCAGTCACACTCCAGAGCAAGTCATGCATAGCAAAGAGCTATTATTAGCTTGATAGAATATGCAGCGCACATGAAATGATAGAATGCAGCTACAGAGTAAAAGCCAAAGCCGATGCAAAATAAGCCATCATAGCCCAGATAATGTGTGCCATTCACAATAATACTAGAGATCCATTCTAGCGAGTTCATGCTAGTTAACAGTAAACGCTTGAGAGATGAGAGTTAGGAAGCCATCCGGGCTCAAAACCTAATTTTTTCTTCTTTCTCAGGGCTGAAAGAGGAAATGGAACTAAGAGGAAATTAATACATTTTCCTGCAAAGTGCAACACATGGTAGGCAAGTATAAAGATTAACTTTTTCACACTGAATTAGCAAGCATACTAGTAATTTGCTCTCCACCCCACTCCCTGGGCTTTCTTGTCCTTTTCCAAAGCAGGGTGAAGTACTCCTGACATCACCAGTCAAGTAGTAGGACTTTGATTATTCAAAAAGCATAAACCAGTTATTAAGTGAAAGGAATGCAGCCTGTTTAGGGATATAACAGAAAATTACTAGAAGCAAGGGGCCTCCTTTACTTACAAGCAATGAACAACTGCAATTCACCACTTTAAGGTTACCTTGTGCAAACTAGATAACGTTAGCTATCTAAATAATAAAAGATAAAATGCATTGTGTATAACAACAAGCATTTACGAGGTGATCTGCCTCTACAGACAGACCTAGGGCTTACTATGTCATCCTGACGCTTTGCTACTGTCCTGGGTTCAGCAGTAGCAGTCATTTTTCTCCTTCTTAGTGGCTGGTGCAGTGCTGTTTTCCACTTTAGCCTGAGAACAGCGCTGATAACACCGAGGTTTTAGTTGTTGCTCAGTAATGTTTAGCCTGACCAAGGACTTTCTCAGTCTCATGCTCTGCCAGGGAGGAGGGGAAGCCGGGAGGAAGCAGAGACAGGACACCTGACCCAAACTAGCCAAAGAGGTATTCCATACCACAGCACGTCATGCTCAGTATAGAAACCGGGGGGAGTCACCCAGAAGACCCAGATCGCTGCTCGGGTCGGGCTGCGTATCAGTCGGCAGGTGGTTTGCGGTTGTATTCTCTCACCTTGCTATTTCCCCTATCATTATTATTATTGGTGGTAGCAATAGTGGTTTGTGTTACACCTTAGTTACGGGACTGCTCTTATATCAACCTGTGGGAGTTACATTCTTCCAATTCTCCCCCCCATCCCTGAGGGAGCAGGGGGAGGAAGAAGCGGGGGAGTAAACAAGTGGCTGCATGGTTCTGAGTTACAATCTGGGCTTAAACCGCAACAGTTCTAGACATCTATTTAAGCCTGTTACAAAAAACACAGTGTTGTAAATCATAGAATCCCAGACTGGATCGGGTTGGAAGGGATCTTGAAGCTCATCCAGTTCCAACCCCTGCCACGGGCAGGGACCCTTTCCACTAGAGCAGCTTGCTGCAAGCCCCTGTGTCCAACCTGGCCTTGAACACTGCCAGGGATGGGGCAGCCACAGCTTCTCTGGGCACCCTGTGGAAGCACCTCACCACCCTCACCTTCACGACAGGGAATAACTTCTTCCTAATATCCAACCTGAACTTCCCCTCTTTCAGTTTGAACCCAGCAGCCCTTGTCCTAATGCTACAGTCCATGATGAAGAGTCCCAGGACACCTTAAGCCAAGTAATGTTAGGTACTGGGAGGTTTTTGTCACAATTCTCTCCAGCTTGTTGCAAGAAAAAAGGATAAAAGCACTCAAATAGCTGCACAGGTTCCACTGCAAAAAGGGGTAAAAATGAAAAAAGAAAGGAAACTTGAAGTTCAGTCTCACTTGATATATATTGGAACCAGCAATTCCAAATTTGTAATTCTTTGTGACCTAAGTGGTGAACAGCATCTTTGACTATCAAGGTATTAACCAAGATATCAAAGAAATATAGACAATTTATCTTCTGCTTCAGGATACCCTGGCATTCAAAGGTATCTACACTCTGAATTTATTTTCTTCTTGCTTAATTTAAAACATTTCAAGTTCTGCTATGATACAGAACTTTTTCATCAGAAGCAATACAAGATGACAATTTCTGTTCCCTGCTCCTCCCTGCATCAGCACATCTGAACCTCTGGGCTTAGTGTATATATAAATAGACCACAGCAGTACAGAGACAGGTAGCAACCTTCCAAGCCAAAACCGGGCTCATCACAGAAGTTCTGTTAAGCATAATTGGGAAATGCATCAGTGTCAAGGGTAGAATCATAGAACATTATCTGCAGCACCTGAGGGGTTTTCTTCTTCTTCACTGGCAGAAGAAAATCTCTCAATAATCGATCTGCTGCACTGTGTCTCTCAATGTTTTATCAGTGTATCTGAAGAGACACCATTCCTAACTGAAAAACAGGGTGAAATCACTACAATTTGCAGTCACTAAGTGTATCTGTAAAAGCTGCAGTAGACGAAAGTTCTACTATGTTGTTGCCAGAAATTTTACAGGTGAATACTGGTGGCAAATGATCACTGGTATTTTAGCTAAAATGATCTCTTAGGTGTTCTTCACTAGGGGAACATTTTCAAATGTCTGTGTAAAAACTGTATTATGGGATAAGTCAACACATTAATACACAGATGCTCAGTATCACATCGGGTCTTCTAACAAATTCAGACAAGCAACTTTCCCACCATCCTGTGACCCTTTCCTGGTTTCCTGGGCTATCCAGAGGTAGTCCTCTGAGCAAATATCTAAGCAGCCAACTATTCTTTTTGGCAACCAAACTAGACACAGGATCTATGGGAGAAGCGTGCTCACTGTTCCCACCCAATATACAGTTAGTCCTAATAGAGCAGAGCAGCAGCTCGCTTTTGACATTAGCACACTAGAGTTGATATATTTCTCAGCATGAATTCTTGATTGCTAACAATTAAAGTGACTGAGTATTCTGTGAACAGCAGTCCACAGGTGTAAAAACAATGTACCTCTCATCGGCTGTATCCTGCTGTATATGTTCTAGAAGTGTAGGATGGCAATTTCTAAACTACAATTATCATGAGAGGATTTCTAAATATGTCTTGAAAGGTTGAAAATCGATCACTGCAAAATTAACACGGAATTGCTTTTTTATGTCAAAATATACTTCCACAGTAAAACCTGCATTTATATTGCACTGCAAACACTGAATACATTTTCTCCCACCAAAAAAACCCTCTCCTTTCCATCCCAAGCTTGTCCTCCCACACTCCTCTTCAAGACAAGGTTCATTCATATTAGACCAGAAACTGTGAGGGACAGTTTTAACATTATTTTCCCAGTGGTGGCATCAGCATAAACAACCCTTTACATGTTAGCTCCTATTTTCCACTCTTGTCCTGCCTCATTTACTGAGGTATAACTGTTAGTAAGAGTATATTGCAAACCATACAAGGAGATGGCTCTTGAGGTAAAAAGGCTTTTTTGTTCCCCTCATCCCCTTTTAGATGCCTAACTCAATTCCCTAAATACATTCTTGAGTACCTACAATGACACAACTAGCAAGGGGAGGTAGGGGTGGGGGAAGAGGACTGTACTGATTTTCACTGGGATACAGTTAGTTATTCTCAAAGTAACTGGCATGATGCAATGTTTTGATTTGTGATAAAAACAGTGTTGTACAAATTGAGAACTTGAAGGAATCTTGTACTGTTTCAACAAAATTCCAGAACATCTGATCCTGGAATCATTGCTTTCTAATGCTTCTCAGTTAACACACCAGCAAAAAGGAGTAATTGTATAGAATAACAGCCAAGGCATATTCACTTGCAAGTAGTGAGCTGCACCTTTGCCAAAGTTTGACTTCCCCAGTTTTAGAGAGTCATTCAAAGCAAGATTCCATATTTAACATTATACAAGGCGCTGTCCATAGAAAATTCACATGTGCCTAAATAGAATCCCAGACTGGTTTGGATTGGGAAGGAATTTAAGATCATCCATTTCCAACCCCCCTGCCATGGTCAGGGACACCTCACACTAGAGCAGGTTGCTCCAAGCCCCTGTGTCCAACCTGGCCTTGAACACTGCCAGGGATGGGGCAGCCACAGCTTCTCTGAGCACCCTGTGCCAGTGCCTCAGCACCCTCACAGGGAAGAGCTTCTGCCTAAGAGCTCATCTCAGTCTCCCCTCTGGTAGGTTAAAGCCATTCCCCTTGTTCTGTCCCTACAGGCCCTTGTTCAAAAGCCCCTTTCCAGGTTTCTTGTAGCTTTAAGTTTTTTTGGTACCAAATGTGCTCTTACTGAATTTGTGTCACCCTTGTGGTCCTCAGTCTGGAACTGAAGTGTGCTTTGCTGAGGTTCCCTTCAGTAGGGATATAATAATATCTCTAATATAGAGAGCTTCCAGCTTAATCTGGTTTCCATGCCCTTTTCCAAGGTAAAAAAGTGTAAAGCAATTTATTGGGTCTATTTCCTTCATAGAAACCAGACTTTTTTATAAGCTTTCTTTAACCTTCTTGGTCACTCAGATCAAAGGCTCATGTTTAGTGAAGTATAAGATTACAGACAAACAGTTTCAAGATCTCTACTCCCTAAACCTGCAGCAAGAGGTACACTCTGGACTGAAGAGCACCTCGCTGACACAGTTGCTATGGCAAAGCTTAATACCAGTTTAGAGACTGGGCATGCAGCCAAGGAGAAAATGGCGGGGGCTGACATGACATTTCCCGCTTTGTTCACTTCATACCATTTGCTTTCTGCAGCTCTTCTCAGCAGCCCAAGAACTGTTTCAGCTTCAATTATCTCCACAGGAGCTTCATTTCCCCCCCTTTTCTTTTTTTTTTTTTTTTTTTCACTAAGATGTCAGAGCTATTGTGACAGATAATTTCTTCCCCTCAGTTCCCAGTGAATTCCATATGGGCTCCTAGTAAATCATTCCTACAAATATTGTCATCTGGTGCTGTTATTTTCCTCTTAATCCAAAGAAACTAGCTAGGAAGATAGGAACACAAACCTGCGGCTTCCTTTCAACTCCAATTTGACGTGATAGCCAACAAGGATGATATTTGGTACCATTTTTTTGTTCGTTATTGCAAATGCAGCCTACAAAACCCATCACTTCCTATACCATTGCTCATGTCCCATCATCTTCAGCCAGTGTTGGGCAAGGTTGGTATAATCTGATTCTATAACTGCATCCAGTTAACTTTAACAGAAACTCTACAATCAAATTCAAATATCTTTTGAAATATAAGAGACTTGTTTGTAGAAAATATCGCTGTAAACCTATACGGATCTATTTTAATATAGAATAGCATAGTAGAAAACAAACTCTGTTTATGCGTATACTTCAAAAAAGGAAGGCAAAAGAAGATACAAAAGGGCATTAAATGATCTTTGAAACACCTTGACAGGTCTAGGAGACCTTATTTGCTATAGCTCCCCAAACATCAGTATTGTTGAAACTGCAGGGTGAAGCTGAGTTTATGCACCACACTAACAGAGCAGCATGAGACCACTGCAACAAGTGTGTCACATCCTGTAAACTGTCCTAGCTACAGAAGGGTAATACTATTTACTCAAGAAATTAGCTGCTGAAGAGACAGTTTGTCTCTGCAAATCTATATGAACATGCCTCTGAAAGAACTAGACACAGTACTATCCAAAATAACAAAAGGAAAATGCTACTAAGGAGGAACTGAGTAAAATGAGGGTCCAGGGACAACCAACCTCCTCCTCCCCTAGATACCAGAGATACTGACTGTGAAGCCTAGATCATGACAAGGAAATGAACACCAAATTCTTCCTACCGTGTTCTTACAGGGAGATAAATCACTGACACTCTTTGAATGGGCTTGTTGACGTATAAAGTTCAAAATACAAGGTACCACAACTCCCACGTGACCATCAGTGAGGCCCACTTTGATATTTAGCAGAGGAACTGCTGGCCTTCCTCAGTCTGCCTGACACATGCAAGGGGACCTCAGGATGCCTGGGTACAACACAGGAGCTCAGGCACTATGTAGATGGGAAACCCAGGGTGCTGTACGGAAATCTTTTCTGCAGGAGCCCACAGCCTCCAAGACATCTGATCTATCAGGTTGTGAGCTTAGTCAAAGCCATCACCCTGAAGCTGTATTCTGGCAGGCACAAGGAGCACCTGACCGGAGACACTCCTTGGATGTACCAAGAATTTTAAAGCTGCCCTGGTCTATAGGTAGGGACAACAGTTACTTCACTGTATTGTTTCTCTGCTGCTAAACACTTGACAATCCTGCTGTGTGCTACAGCTGGGGCTAGGTTCCACCTTCTAGCCCCAGGGCATCCCATCAGGGCAACAGTCTGCAGAAATTGGCATCTTCTGTATGTCTGAATCTTGGTGACATTCTGCCACAATTTCAGGAAGTTTCCATACTTCATGTAGCAATGATGTACGAGATTAATCACATAATAAAGCCAAAGCCTCAGTCTGCTACAACAGAGCACAAACTGAACTTAATGCCTGGCAACTCTAACCTGATCACACATCTTTAGCATTCCAAAACAAGCGATTCCAGAAATCCAGTTCTTTCAAAGATATTGAGGTTTGCATTTTGTTCAGATTCCAAAATAAAATTTGAAGTGTCTTTAACAGCAATGAAATTTTGTCTCCTGGGTGATTTTAAGAAATCCGTTACAAAAGGAATAGATTCATGGCAAAGAGGAAAGCTTTGAGCTGTTCCACTCTGTGCCCTCACAGTAATTAGTTTTGAGCCTAGACTTCAAAACTCTTCCATAAAGTAACTCTTCCATAGTAAGGAAGTCTATCCAGACATGACTCTTACCAGGATTTGTAGCAGACAACTAAGCTCTTCAAGTGTCCTAAAAGTCTGAAATACTTTAAACTCATATCCTGAACAAAATAAGATCAGGAGAAAGTAATCAGACAATAAAAAAGTAAATAAACTTCTAAAGCAGGTGTAAGGTGGACAGCCCTTTGAGAGCCATCAATGGCAACATGAATTTAAAAGGATATGAAACAGAAACATTAGGTACATACTCATGAGCTTTAGCTTAGACACAAGACAGTCACTCCCCTTAGTTATGATGACAACCATTTTCCTTGTCGCACAAAAGTAACTAAGCACTCAGCAGCAAAAGCACATCCAAGGATGCCATAAACAAGGAGTAGCTGACACATAGGCAGGCATTTCTGACTAGGTCATTAGCACTTCAAGTTTTAATAGTCTTTGAATAGGAATGTAACAGTACTCTGCTGAAACAACTGAATGTGGATGGTGTTGAAAATGGCACCATATATCCTGATGGCTTCATGAACATAATGGAAACATCACACAGCAGTACAGAAGGGTTTACAACTGCTACAATCCATTTAGCCGTCTGCCTAGCAAAAGGTCACTGTACTTCACAGTACACAAAAAATGTATCTATTTTCTTGGTTTTGATTTTTTTTTTTTTTTTTTTTTGCTATGTAAAGTCTGGTCTGTCTGTTGCAAGAGGATCTAAACCAAGAAAATACTCTATTCCAAATACAGCACCATCAATTTCTTCTTTAAAGACTGATCTATTTCCATAATAAAACCCTGTAGCAAAATATTATTATGACCTTTAAACAGATGTTTCAACCATATTAAAAACACCAAAGATACCAAGCTTTAAGACCCAGCTCTGGGACATGAGAGTGTATTGAACAGCTTACAGGCATATACATAAACTGCGTTTGATCAGACAGCACCAGCCACTCATGAAGCAACTCTAAAAAGTCAACCTTTCCACCCTTTCAGCCTTTCTTCTAGGTTGCCAACCTGAAAACATCACTGTACTTTTAATATATTATTACATTGCATAGAATTAGGAAAGAACCAAGAATATGATCACAAAAAAAAAGGTGAAAAAATCAGCAGTATTTAAATGATACTTTTCTAACAAAATGGATTAGGAATAGCTAGAGGCTGAGAAAAGACAATAGTTTGGGTTAGAAACTTAGAGCCACAACTGCAAGGAAATGCCACAGGTTTCCAAACTGGCAGTGGTCTGTGGAGAGCTGCTCAGCCTCAGGGTGTATATTCCTCTGCTATTCCTATCTGCAGTTAATTCCTGCCCCAAATCTCTGAGATGCATTCTGGCTTAGACAGATCTTAGGGAAGGTGCATTTATTTAAGGAAACCTGCATCTGGCCTCCAGCACATGGCTCTCCACACGTACCACATCAAGTGCAGCAGCAACTGAGGACTGCTGGTTGGCTTGAAAACCCCAACATTACCACTGCGTATGTGCTGGAAGCAACCAAATTCTTACGGGGCCCCAGACATCTGGAAACTATAAGCATAGCTATCTTTATAATCTGCCAAGGGAGAAAAAGCAGTCACATTCAGGAAACACTGGGTGTACAGCAGCCTGAAGTTAAATGAAAATGCAGGTACTAGATTGCTTGCCAGAGAAAGTTATGAAAGCTCCATCCCTGGCAGTGTGCAAAAAGACATGGTCTAGTGTGGGGCATCCCTACCCATGGCAGGGGGTTGGAACTGGATAAGCTTAAGGTCCTTCCAACCCAAACCATTTTGTATTTCTGTGATTCGTAGATTTGTGACAGATGCAGTCCTTCCAAAAGACAAATAAGATCAAGCTTCATTTCTGAGCCTTCTCTGAGGCACCTTAAGCAGCTTGCTGGATTGATGATGCCACTTTGTCCCTCATGGTATGGACACCTGCCATGCCCAGCAGTGCAGTTCAGAGAATAGTGCCTGTGCTGAACATTGTGTGCTGCAAGATACATGATTTCATATAATTTTAATACCTTAATATTTATGCTTAACAAATTCCAAGAAACATCCCCTTTTGCAACTGCTAATATGGAAATACAATCATAGAATCCCAGACTGGTTTGGGTTGGAAATGATCATAAAGCTCATCCAGTTCCAACCCCCTGCCACGGGCATGGACACCTTCCACTAGACCAGGCACTATGCGCCTCACCACCCTCACAGGGAAGAGCTTCTGCCTTAAATCTAACCTCAACTTCCCCTGTTTCAGTTTGAACCCATCACCCCTTGTCCTGTTGCTATAGTCCCTGATGAAGAGTCCCTCTCCAGCATTCAAAGGAAAGCAGCAGCTTGAGTGAGAACAATTCTGAAGCTCCTGAGATGATGTGAGAGAGCAAGGGTGCAGTTATTGTTGAGATCTACTTAATATCTAACAGACAATGAAAATTATGATTTTTGATGATGGATTTTATCTCCCTCCTACTGCCAAAACAACTGCTACAGCATCATAAGGCTAACAGTTGTGCAACTCATCTTTACCCCCTTATTAATGAATAAAGGCCTCACAGTTCTCTTAAACTGCTCACTTTCACACTTTTAAGTGCAAAATACTGGACATACACACTTCATCTCAACAGAACTGCATCAGGCTGCATCAATAGGTTTTCTTTCTAAACAACTTCCTGAAACAGCTTAACTTACAGTTTAGGAAACTGCTTTTTGTCAACTATTTATTTGAATACCTGTTACTAACAGATGCTCTACGACAAGCACAGTTCTCAACAGGTCTTAGGAAACACATGAAAACAGAATAAGAATTTTCTCAATTCAGAAACTACAATTTTGATTAAGCAATGGGGAAAACTTTTGCTAATACTACTTGTCACAGTCTTAATATTACCACAGGAAATACAGTTAAGGCTATCTAGCTTACCAACTACTCTTACCTATTTATTTATAGGATCCCATGCCATAACAATCAAATTAGCAATCCTACCATCTACTAAGAAGCTTTCAGACTTCAGACATCAAAACAGGATTCAGTTGTCTAAAGAGAGGCAGACAGCAATATTTTGGACAACCAAAGTAATCTCAGACAGCTGGTTTTGAATAGGATGTTATACTACCACCTCTGCAGCATGCACTGAACTCAGTCTCTGACAAATATAGTTTATCAATACTTTTTCTGCTTTAACAAATGCTCTGAACACATGAAAGAACTCTGAACCATGCAGAGAGCTGTCATTACCAAACTTGTAATGATCACTTTTACAATACACTTCAGATTTCACAGGAAATCTTTATCCCACTATCAGCTCTAACCTGCCTTATCCAAGACCTTGATCAGTGTGAAAACTTGAACTACAGGAAAAACTGAAGCAGAGGTACAAGAATTTTAAGGGTTCTATTGGTTAAATTCTTACTGAGTGAGAAATACATGGGTCTCCATATGCTTCCTACAGCTGGTAATGATGATGAAGTATCTGCCAGCTGCTATAATCAAGGAAACAGTAACTCAACTAGTTAAAATACCACAGTAAGAGAACGATTGTCTGCTGAAACATATTTAACTTCATGTAACTTCTCAGTAATTGAGAAAATAGACACCCATTGCAGACCTAATCCTCAAATTATCATTTTCTTACTTCCTGGATCGATGTGATGTAACCTGCAGTTATTTTCTCATTAAGACTTAACTATACCATACTCAACTGAGTGATTGCTGTGTTTAAACCATAATAGAGCATTTCTTTCTTGTTGCTCCTGCCTGCGATGTATGCAGAGCATGTAATGGTTTGTTTTTAAAAGCCGGCATGCTGTAGGTATCAGCCGCCCTCAAATTACTTCACACATCCAGCTGTTCTAGGAAACATGCAGACAAGGCCCTCAATGACATGGGTAAGTGGTGGTCTTGTCAATGTTGGTGGAACAGTTGGACTTGACAATCTCAAAGGTCTTTTCCAGCCTGGTTGATTCTAAGATCCTATGAAACAGCTGCCCAATATACTGCAGATATCCCATGTAAGCCTTTAAAACCTTTGCCTTCAAACATTTAGACCTGATGGAAAACAGCTGTATATGTATATTCCAACTCCCACAGCTGAAGGGAACTGATTGCCCAAGCCTGATGACCAGATTAGCCACAACTGGTTTGGAATTCACTAGCAGCAGACAGGTAACAGGTGACATGATTTACTAAGGGGGGAAAAGAAAATAAAATTCCATTTTAAGAAAGAGAAACTTTTTGCCTTGCAGGAGCAGTGAAGCATTGGAAACAATTTACAGAGAATCCCTTTACAGAGGAGATTCTAAGCGCATCTTAGATGAACAAGTATCAGAGATAGTCTAGACCAGGATTTCTTAATTTACAGCTCACAGACTCCACATGATTTACAAAGCAAGTTAACCTGGTAGCCTATCAAGCTACTAAAATACCTTAGGAATAACCAGCTCTAAACACCACCTTTTCTTCCCAACCCCATAACTGCCCTTCTCCTAAGTCATATAATTGTGTAGCTTTCAATGAAAAGTAGCAGAAAAGCAATATCCAGATCTTTTTTAAAGATTGGTGTACTCTTACTTTGCATGCAAAGCATGACAGGCACATGCTGGATCACACCATTTGTGAAAACAGGAATGCTCCCCAAATTCTACAAGGCTTTCATGCAAGCATGAGTGTTTCCAGCAGTATGAACCAAGTTGGAGATAAGACATAAAATTAAGATACTTTTAAGAATACCATTTCTGTTCCTTGTATTTCATGAATTCAGAAGAGATGATGCCATGTACATCCAACCATAGTTTCAAATCATGGCATTGCAAAATCCATTTCTGGTGCAACTTTCTAAAAGTTACTTGTTAAAAGACTTGTTCAGTAGTGACCACTGTGTTACAAGAGGATTTACAAAAGCTGGGATAAGTTGGCAAAGGAATTAACTGAATTTACTAATAAATTAACTAAATACTAAGAAATTCACTAAAAATGCTTGATTAATATTCAGTATTTTTAATAGCTCTAATCGCTATTAAATAACAACCCTCATAATGAAAAGCTCTCTTCCCTTCAATCTCAGCAAAACGGGATATGGTGTTTCAGTGCTGTTCTCAATAGGCAGTCATTGCAACTCCACTGAATAGATGACTTACACTTTCAAAGTCAGAGAAAAGCTATTAGCGGACAAACTGTTAAAAGACCTCTGGACATGGCAGGGGGCTGGAACTAGGTGGTCTTAAGGTCCTTTCCAACCTAAACCAGTCTATGATTCAATTCTATTCTACAATTCTATGACACAGTAACTAAGAATACAACCACAATATTCAGAGTTGTTCAAGGACTTAAAATGATCTAGAATAGAATTCTATTTTATCTAGATATTTATATCCTTTCATTAAAAGAAAGGATTTCTTCTTTCTTTCATTTTCTTACTTTACAGCACAAGAAAAGCTTATTCTCAAGGCCACAGAAACAACCTATTTAGCAAACATGTTTGCAGGTTACAGGAAATGTCAGCAAAAAATGCTGGATGAGCATCTTGAGCAGCAAGTAATGGGTGTTGGAAACAGGAAAATTGTTTTTGTTTTTTCATCCACAAATTATTTTGGTAACATGAAATGTGTTGTTGAAAATTAACAGCTAAGAAGGCAATAGTCACACCATCAAAGCAGCACATATACTCTGGCTTATGGTATTACTATGGCCTTGGAAAACGCCAACCCACAGCTGAAAGCAGATACCCCACTGACTGCAATAAACAAAGGCATGAAGTATTGTTACTGGGTTTTTGACTGAACTTACTTTAGGCGCTTCTAATTTTGGAGTTTAGAAGGAGAGAACTTTCTGTACAAGGCACTTGTTTCTTTACCACTTTACACAGAAAACAGTCTCCTACATAAGAGTTCTGTGGAACCGACATAAAGATTCCACAGAAGAGATTTGTTGCTATTTTTTTAAACATTTCACAAGCAATGTCACTTCTCCTTGTACAAAGGACTCAAACAAGAATGATGTCCTCTCTGAGAAAGAGGACAGAAGAAACCTGCATCCTCTTCCTCCTTTATAGAGTACGCAAGCACCAACACAATCCCTCTTGAGACTGCTTCAGGGACAACAGCATATATCAAAGCCACATCAAAAGACAAAACACATCATAGAATCATAGAACAGTTAGGGTTGGAAAGGACCTTAAGATCATCTAGTACATCTAAGAATTGTGCAGTACACATGCTGCATGCTGTGCCATATCATAGAAACACAATGACAAGGGTCACTTTCTGTGTGAAGTTCTGGTGTCTTCAACATTAGAAGGACGTGCGGCTGCAGGAGCAAGTCCAGAGGAGGCCACAGGGATGGTCAGGGGCTGGAGCACCTCCCGTATGAAGACAGGCTGAGAACACTGGGGCTGTTCAGCCTGGAGAAGAGAAGGCTGCGTGGAGACCTCAGAGCAGCTTCCAGTACCTGAAGGGGGTCACAAGGATGCTGGAGAGGGACTCTTCATCAGAGACTGTAAGGACAGGACAAGGGGTGATGGGTTCACACTGTAACAGGGGAAGTTCAGGTTAGATCTAAGGCAGAAGCTATTTCCTGTGAGGGTGCTGAGGCACTGGCACAGGGTGCCCAGAGAAGCTGTGCCTGCCCCATCCCTAGCAGTGTTCAAGGCCAGGCTGGACACGGGTTTGGAGCAACCTGCTCTAGAGGAAGGTGTCCCTGCCCATGGCAGGGGAGTGGAACAGAATGAGTTTTAAGGTCCTTTCCAACCCAAACGAGTCTGGGATTTTATGACTTAGGTATGATTCAAAGAGATTACTGAGGTCAAGGGGGCAGAGGGGAGAGAGTTTGCATAAATCTCAATGTAATTCTGCTGAATGAAGTGCGAACACAATTCCTCAAGCAGATTTCCACCACAATATTGCCCCTCCAACTCCTCTCAGTATATTAAATTCTCTGCTTATAAAATTACCACAGGTACCGGTCATGATCGTTTAGACCCATCTCCCATCACATTGTACTCCACATCCTGCTACAACTAACTTCCGTGTGCATGTATTTCTAGGCTGGCTGCTGCTCCGTAGTCATGTTGACACACGCAGGAGAAATACATTTGCAACTGTTTGTACCTGTCTTCATCACAAACTGCAGCACTCTGGTGTTCAGTTGGAGTCAGGCTGAAACACTGCCTTCCTTTGGGGTTAAAAAGAGAAGCCTTTCAGAAAGACACCAACACCAGGACGCATCCCAGGCTGTTGCCAATGGAGTGTCTGAAAAGGGTCACAGAGAGGAAGTCCTACAGATCAGAGAACTGGAGGGCACTTGCAAGACAGCCAAGGACAAATCAAAACAAGAGAGACTTCTGGCAATGATGAAGCTATTTGTCAATATCACAGGGCACTGCTAGAAGCCTCTCAGCTGGGAGGCACAGCACATAGGTCAGTGAGGACACTGAGACTCATAGATTTTTTTGGGGGGTGGGGAACCTCAACTGCTACTCTAGCTCTGAATGAACACAAGAGTCAGAGGCAGTCTAAACTCTAGGAAACACTTTGAGACAGGTTCCACAGCACATGGAGAAGGGGGGGGGGGGGGGGGAGCATTACATAGCACTGCGCCCTACCACAGGCCACAGCATTTTGTACCAGCATTTTAACAGGTGTATTTCATAGCATTTTACCAGGATACCTCAGGTTGCACAACACATCAACAGGCAGGAGAGTATCTTTTAGGAGAACTTGATACAGCAGTAATTTGCATTCACATTAGAATTCACAAAAGCAGAGAAGTAGTAGCACGGCAGGAGCAAGAGGCCAAGAACACTTACCCCCTCCTGCTCAAAGAATTTCTTGCAGAACTGTGTATTACCATGTTTGCCAAAGACACAAAATAGAATTTTAAGAAACAGTATTTTATAATGGTGGCAATACGACAAGCAGAACTGCCCTGCCATTTGCTCTAGACTAGAGAGCTATGCTTTTTCTGTACCTCAGGGGAACTAGCCTGGCAAATTATTCTCTTTTTGTGCTCTTTTCTGAGATCTAAAGAAACATTCTTCCAGTTTCCTGAGCACAAAAACACCCAAGTAATAAATCCTTCAAAATAGGTACCTAGACTATTATTAACCTTGTTAATACAAGCTACTGAGTCCTTCCCACTTTTATTCTTCCACATAAGAAGCCTCCCACAACCCTGCCACCCATCCCAGTGCATGACTCCCCTAAGCAGCCACGCATAAGCATATGCGTGTAGACCATATGAAGACACAAGAGGTACATTTTATTTCAAATGCAAGTTGCAAGAGAAAAGATACTGAAAAACAAAATCCTCAGTCTCAACACTGAGAAAAGTCCATAAGGATGGTAGTTCAGTACAAGGTATATTTTTAATGTGCAATAGAGATTGTGAAGAATAACAACCATCTGCTATTAGTTCTTGTGGACCCTGTATTGAATGATGCAATGTTTTGCCATCCAGAACTTGGGCAGAGATCTGCAAGGGAAGCTGAGAGGGAGAAGGAAGACATGAAACTGAAGATGGCCCCAAAGTCTGAGGACCAGACAGCTCAGCAAGGGAAAGTCCTTGGACCTGCCAAGAAGCAGTGAAGGGATTCAGTAAGTCCTCACCACAGCCACAGTGATCAGTCTGACTGCTCAAAACTGCTGCCAGCCTTGCTGTGAGCCAGGACTCAGTGGAAAATAACAGCAAGAAGGAGGCCAAGAACAAAGAGACAGCTTGGCTTGAGACCATGCTCCAGGCAGAGGCTTCTCCTGCAGTGCTCCAGCACTAGAAGCAGCTGACCCCAGCCAGTTTCTGCTTCCTGCAAGCCTGAGCCCCTGGCACTGCTTAAAGCATCTCTAGAGCCTCGAGCAGTGTTGGTACTCACTGTCCTAGATTCAGTGATGCAGGCAACCAATTCACAGTGGCAATGCCAAGACCAAATGTAAATTAATCCTTTTCTTTCCAAGCACCAGCATATTTCTGAACTCTGTAACTGAACGTGAACTCCTGGACTATTTATTTCCAGCTTTATCATTTTGACTGCTGTTGATTCAACTCAGGTTTGTACTTTTATCCCAAAGCTTTCACAAAAGTTGTAGTAATTCCATCAAGTAAAACTAAAACACAAACACTAACAACTTTAGTGTATTTGTGTAGGTGCATATACATATATATATGTGTATTTGTACTTGTGAAAAAGTGCCACAACTAAAGAAAAATATAGTGATAATAGAAAGAACACCAACAACAGCAATAATGATAATAGGAAACAACAAAAAAAGAAATAAACGAGAACTCAGAAAACACAAGAAGTGATGCCCAATGCAATTGCTCACCACTCACCAACTGATACCCAGCCCAACCTGAGCAGCGATCTGGGTTTTCTGTGTAACTCCCCCCAGTTTCTATACTGGCCATGACGTGCTGTGGTATGGAGTACCGCTTTGGCTGGTTTGGGTCAGGTGTCTTGGCTCTGGTTCCTCCTGGCTTCCTGTGCCCCTCCTCATGGCAGAGCACGAGACTGAAAAGTCCTTGATCAGGGTAAGTGCTACTGAGCAACATTTGAAACATCGGTGTGTTACCAGCATTGTTCCCAGACTAAAGCCAAAACACAGCACTGCACTAGGAGGTAAAATAACTGAAACCAGGTCAAAGCCACAAGAATTCATTATGAAAAAGACTGACAAGTTCCAGCAGCTCTGGAAGCCCACACTTCTCATGCATAGAGTTGCACTCGGGTTGCTGAGCCAAACTTAGTTCATCAGAGGAGCAATTCTGGCTGAAATGACTTAACAAATTAGAAGGTTATTTACACCAACAAACCAAGGATTCGTAAAGATTTAAACATTTAATTTTAAAATACATCTCTAGCTCTTACTTTAAACGTATCTGGAATTACAGTGTTGGGAGCAGACCTCAATCAACTGTGCATAAATCATTGTTGACAAATACCTGTCTAATCCAGCCTAAACCTTCAGGAAACAAGATCTGCCACCTCTTGGTGGGTGATGAGTTTTCTCCCTCCTTGGAGAAAAATGTTTCTCTGGACAGAAATCAGACCCCATTGAAAAATGGTAAAACAGTACAAGAAGTGAACACATGTAAATACTCGTTGCACAAATAAAGGCAGGCAATTATAATGGTGATCACAAAAAACAGCCCTCACACAGAGCAAATTGCCCTGACACAAAGATGGTTTACTAATCAGTTCAACTAGGCCTTGAATCCAAGCTGTACTTGCAATTGTTCCCATAGCGTTTATTCATATTCTGCACACTGACTTTTCCACTAAACTTTAATCTTTTCTTAAAAGTACTAGTAAGTCTTATTCAACCCAGTTATCTCCACCTCAGCCATGGGCAAAGACCACTTGCTTGCTTCAGCATTCCCATTACCCCTCAGAGAGGCTCATGGGACAGTCCCTGGCAAATTGCTCAGACTTTCCTCTTCCTTATGCCAACATTTTAAAGGTCCCCTTGGATCTCAGCTGCAAGTCCAGGACAACTAAACCTCACCAGACTAGTGGAAGCTACAATAATAAGTCACTGCTTCATTGTCCTCAAGGCCCCTTGGCATTTTCTGGAGTGTATCTCCTCATAGCCACTCTCTCAGCTCTAGTTAGCCTTTAGTTTCAGTCCTGTTTAGTATAACCCTGAATTCTGGCAGCAAGTCGCATTGCTAACCATAAGTACATGTATTGAAAAGCATTAACTACTTACACACAACTCAGTCCCATTCTCAAAAATAATATGTCTTTCACAACCAAATTAACACATCCTTCAACACCTTTACAATAAACAAAGTTAAAGCTCTGTACCCAAATACCTTCTGATTTTATAGCCAAATCATGTATCTATTGTGGATGCTTTACTTAGGCAAAGTTGTCTTAAATGAGTTTGCACTTTGGCTATGAACACATGCAGTGGTATTTTTACCTTATGCTTCTTTAAGTATTAGAGCAAGGAGGCAATATCTGACCATGAGAGCAAAGCAGCTCTGATAGCAGCAAGCTTTAACCATGACTCCAGCCATCAAGTAACCTCATGGTGATGAGGCCAAGCTTGGTGATCAGTCTTCTGGACAAGATCAGCCATAGTCTAGACAAACACATAATGATGGGACAGCTCTGTTGTGAGGCCAGGAAGCCCATGTATTTGCCAGAGACCACATCAGCAAGGCCCATAGACAAGCATAGCTGTGGTAAATTGGAAACACCCCTACACCATTGCTCAAAAAGAAAAGAACAGCCCAAGACTGAGCTTAAGTAGTACTTCTGAAACCATGGATGGATTGGGAGGCCCCAGATGAGGCTCATCAGGGCCATTAACAGCTATTAGTGCCTCAGGGCACCTGACAGGCAGTTCCATGAAATTTGTAGGATGCTGCCTTGTTGAAGCTGACTGCCTGCAGAAGCACATCATTCATCCTGAGGAACTACAGACAGTAAGGAATAAATCTCAATCTGATATCGTAGCTCTGCTTCATCATGGACAGTTAAAGAAAATCAGAGAATTAGTGTCGGTGAAAATGGGGCAAATAAAGCTGCTTATATCTCAGTCTGCCTAAGTCCTTTCTCCATGACAATTTAGCAGTTCTGGTAATATTTAGGGTGACATTCAGAATGCAGACAACATTGTGCTCGTGGGAAAAGGAGAAAAAATCCTACAAGACATCTCAACACAAGGAGAATCAAACTCCTCCAGAATCAGTGAGGTCCCTGCAAAGGTAATTGCTTTCCAGCAACCAGAAAACCACTAAAATCCAGAGAAAGTTCCTACTGGCAGATCTCTTTAATGAACACACCTCTTATACATGTTCAGATGGCTCAGTTAGTGTGTACTATCTTCCATCTGAGACATTTCTCCATTACTGTGGTTTATCTTGTAGTTGTTGGGCTTAGCTGTCAGCAGCATTTCTTTCCAAGTGGTATAAATAAATAAATAGGTAGATAAAATATAAATGTAACATGGCCACTAGTCAATACACAGTGATTCCTGCCCTCTTTCTAGCACAGCACACATATGTAACAGTGACCTGAGCTATCTCATTGGGGCCAGAGAAAAAAGGTCACCTCTCTATTAAGACTCTTGCATGTTTTCTGAACTCGGCTGTTGGAGCCTTTTGGAGAGGATGCACATGGTGAGCTACTACAGCAAAGAAGAAAGGAGGAGTAATTCCCAAACCTAGTTCAAAAACCCCTTAGCGCAAAAAGCCTACCCTTAACCCCTGCCATAATTTGATTCCATTCGAGCATAATGTAGTCTGGCATTTCAAATATCTTTTAAAACTCATTTTCTTCCTGTTTCCTACGTTTTAATCTCCACAGGGGGCAAGCATTTTGAGTATTAAGAGGGAGCAGTCTAACCTATACAAGCTTTGGCACCGCTCAGCTTCTTAAACCTGTAGAGACTGGAGCAATGAACTCAGAGGAACAGTTTCTGTCACCATGTCTTCGGAAATGACACAGTGTGCAGACAGTTTCACAGCTCATCAGTTTTAGACCATTTTATAAACAAATGCTTGTAATTTAAGATCAGTTGTGATCTAATATATGATTTTCTAATGATGAAAAAATCACTTAAAAGATACTTCTAATTCCCTGTTAGGAAACAAGTAATAAATCTAAATCATGTTTCCAACAGTTCTTTCTTCAGTGCTTTTTGGCTTATTACTAAAGGCAGATTTTGATTCAGCTGCAAAATCCTGTTGTGTCTGAAGGTTATGCGTCACAAATGGAAGCAAGTTAATTTTGGTAGCATGTTTAAATCAGTTTGCTTTCTGCAAAAACATGTTTGACAAACATGTTGTGAAATTCTGCAGAGCCCTTTTAAATAGCCAGGATTTATTACCAGCACACTTCTGGCTGAAACCACCATTGCTTTCTTTTTGCATTTCACACAGATTATTGGGCAGTTGTATTTTAGCCTGACCATGCTCATAATCTTGAGCTAGCACAAAGCAATCAAATTGCATGAAAAATTCAGTGCAATATTGTCCTAGTTTTAATACAGCTGGAAGATATCACAAATGACTTGGGGATATTCTGAGAAGTGGTAAACAGAAGATAACTGGTAGTGCATGAACAAAGCCATTATTTCCCTGTTCCCCTATAATTTGATTTAAAACTTAAACTTTACTATATGACTCTTTTGTCAATGTTAGAAGTGTTAAGACAATAGCTTTGGAGAAAACAAATAGTTTTCTCCAAAACCATGCTAGCACTATTTTTCTTGTCAGTTCAAAACAACGGTGTACCTATATTCTCACTTCTGGATTTTATCTTCTGGTGGCAGTCAACAGTGCTTGCTTACATGGACAAAGGACCCACAAAGACCATGTCTATATATTTGAGAGCATTCCCTGCAAAGCGGTTATCCCGTTTATCATCCACACACATAGGGATGTTGAGCCTCTGCCACAAAAGTGTTCTTCAAAAATACAGACCTGTGATACAGCTTAAACAGCCTCGTCTGTTGCAGGGATTAAAAGCACCCTGCAGCAGCAGTTACACAACATTTGGCTGTGAAATGCTTAGTAGCATCAAGAGAAAGCCTCTGAGATACTGAAAAATGGAGTGGCACTGCCTGGGGTCAGCCGGTTTTGAGGTGCTTGCTGCCTGCTGCCCAGCCTTGATTGCCCTTCAGAAAGCAGTTGTGACGAGGTCCTCTTTCCATTCCCTCAGGTAGGTTCTACTGGAATGCTTAACTTGCATATTAGAGAAGCAAAGATTGTCAGAGCCCTGGTTTCCAGTTTCCCCACAAATCCCAACGGTGAAGGATTTCCCTGGGGTATTATCTAAGGTTCACAAACTTTGCAAGAGACTAAAGGTTCTATTCCAATGGACAGTTACTTTCAGTCCTGTGGATCAAACTAGCTGTATATACCTCCTCACCCTTTAAAAAGACACCCTTACAAACTGGGCAGTCCTTTTGCTGTTTGCCCATTTGCTGCTGCCACTATCATAAAAAGTGAGGGTTGGTAACACGGAAGAAGACAGAAGCTTTGGTTCATTTGTCTTCATCACTTTTTCCTGTTCGAAGTAAGGGTTGCCGTGCCAGTGTGTAAGTATAACGGATTAGATCTTTTACAAGATGCAATCTCACAGAGCAAGAATCTTAAAATTCAATTAGAGTTAAAGTTTAGTTGGCTTTCAGAACCCCTCAAGTAGACATCAGTCCTAAACAATACCTCTAAAAGCACTTGATAGAGAAACTGTACCATGTGTCTTTGTATCCTTACCAAAACCTCCAAAGCAGGGAGAAAGAAGACGTTGCTGCAAAGTTCAACACAGTAAAAGAGCACTTAAAACTACAAGTCTTTTGTTCTTTATGTGAATCCAAAATGATTCTGTTTCCTAAGAATAACCCATATTGACACTGACGTGGTCAGAATGAGACCAGCCCATGAACCAAAAGAGAAAGCAGTGATTATACAACCATTAACATTTTCACTTTGCTGAGTATTCTTCATCCGTATTTCTAAATAATCAGCACTCTCTTTGTCTGTGTTTTATGAGGAATGGCTGGGGGAACTGGGAGACCTTATCGCTCCCTACAGCTGCCTGACAGGAGGTTATAGTGAGGTGGGGTTGGTCTTTTCTCCCAAGGAACAAGTGACAGAACAAGAGGAAACGGCCTCAAGCTGCACCAGGGGAGGTTTAGATGGAGCTGAGGAACAATTCCTTCCCCAGAGGGTGCTCAGGCATTGGAACAGGCTGCCCAGGGCAGGGCTGGAGTCACCGTCCCTGCACACACCGTGGAGACGAGGCCTCAGTGCCATGGGTCAGTGGTGGCCTTGGCAGTGCTGGGGTAAGGGTTGGACTGGATGAGCTTAAAGAGCTTTTCCAACCTGATTGATTCTGTGATTCTATGATCACTTCACACTCATACGCCTTTATCATTGGACACAAAACACCCACCACTTATTCTTGCTGTTCCTACAATTCTATCTCAGAAGACTCATGCAAACAGGAAAACAAGGACTTCGTTACGAAGAAGACCTTCCCATTTGTATGAAGAAGCTGAAGAGCTTTACACCTAGTGACAAGATCTGCTAAGCCACAATGAGCTCTGAGTTTAGAAACTCCCCAGGCTGCAAACCCCGCTTGCCAAATACTGCGAGAGAATTAGGGAAAGTTGACATGTTTCGCTTGCGAAATAATAGGCATGCAACAGTAAGGCAGGATGGGAGATGTTTCAGAGTTAGTCAAATAATTTTGTTGCAGAGCTTAGGAGCAGTGTTTAAGAGTAACAGTGTTTAAGTTACTTGTTTAAGTTACTAACAGTAACAGTGTTTAACAGTAACAGTGTTTAAGAGTTTTAAGAATTAAGAGTAAAATGCCTGGAGGCAGGAATGAGACGTGAGATGAGATTGGGATGCCTGTCATAATGAAATCACAGCTTTGTTCCTGGACGAGTGGTTTAGGGAACAAATGCATGTAGTGTTCATAACCTGCCTGCAGACTGGTGGCTGACCTCCCTATGGAACTAATGTAGAGGAGGTAATAGCTACCGCTACTTATAAAAACGTGCTTTTGGGCTGGGTCACATTTAGACAAATGCCACAAACACCACAATAAGGGAAGTCACACCACCTCTTGCAGCACTGGGGGCTTGGTAGAGGCCCTTGAGGAACATCATTACATTTTAAGCAAAGCTTTTGTCTCTAATGAGCACAGGACTAAATAAACATATCATGAGGCATATACTGAGGATGTCCAGCTCAATGACTTCATGAGGCTTCCAGTGCAGCTAAGGCTTGACTCTGTAATATCATAGCAGACTCTAAGGGAACATAGAATCATAGAATCGTGGAATTCCAGAATGGTTTGGGTTGGAAAGGACCTTAAGACCATCCAGGTCCAACCCCCTGCCATGGGCAGGAACACCTCACACCAGACCATGTTGCCCAAGTCCTGCCCAACCTGGCCTTGGACACTGCCAGGGATGGGGCAGCCACAGCTTCTCTGGGCACGCTGTGCCAGCACCTCAGCACCCTCACAGTAACATGTACCATTCAAGCACAGACAGAGTCGGCTACAGACTGTGCCCTTCCTCACCAGCTGAGCTCCAAGGGCATTCCCAGAATATGGCAGTAACTTTAACAGCCCGGCTCAAATCTTAACCTGTCAGTTCAGATCTGACTGGGTCATTATTCAGTTATTAAGTAACAAAGAGTATGTCAAAAGTGTTAGTGGGTGCTGAAGCAGTCAGCCATATCACGCTGTGACTTATTAACACTGTGCAGCCAGAAACTGACACAAGGTCTGCTGGCCAAGCCTCAGGCAGGTGCCCCATCCCCATGGACACTGGTTTGCTGAATATCTAAGTGTCACACACTGGCCGCTAGCAGGACATGGTTGGTTTGTGGTGTTTGGGTTTTTTTTTTGGGGGGGGGGGGACGGGGGGACGGACAGCTGAATTATTTTCATATAAAACAACTCACAGTTCTCTAGCTGCTAGTAGTTTTGATTGGGAAAAAAAACAGCCAACCCTTTTACTGGTTGCATCACTAAGGAATCACACTGCTGTTCCTGTGTTTTTCCTTGATTGTGACTTTCCATTGCACTCAATTAAGTGTTATGGTATTAGCAGAGTGTCCTGGGTTCAGCAGTAGCAGTCATTTTTTCTCCCTCTTAGTAGCTGGTGCAGTGCTGTGGTTTTGACTTTCAGCCTGGGAACAGCGCTGGTAACACTGAGGTTTTTAGTTACTGCTCACTAACGTTTACTCTGACCAAGGACTTTCTGAGTCTCATGCTCTGCCAGGGAAGAGGGAAAGCCAGAAGGAAGCAGAGACAGGACACCTGACCCAAGCTAGCCAAAGAGGTATTCCATACCACAGCACGTCATGCCCAGGATGTAGAACTGGGGGCAGTTACCCAGAAGGGCTGGTTCACTGCTCGGTTGGGCTGGGTATCAGTCGGCAGGTAGTGAGCGGTTGTATTCTCTTCCCTTGTTATTTCCCTTATCACTATTATTACTGGTGGTAGCAGTAGTGACTTGTGTTATACCTGAGTTACTGGGCTGTTCTTATCTCAACCCATGGAAGTTATATTCTTTCGATTCTCCTCCACATCCCTCCGGGGGGGGGAGGGAGGGGGTGTTGGTCCAGAGTGAGAGAGAGACTGCATGGTTATGATTTACAGCTGGGCTTAAACCACGACACAGAGATTTAACATACCAGTTTTAATCAACAGTACTTCTCATACATCAGCATTTGCACTTAGAGAACTGTACATTAAACAGTGGGTTTAGGGAATTATCTGACTTTTCCCTCTCAAGCCTGCACCTCCTAATTACAACTTTTCTTGTTTCGGTATGAAATATTGGCAAGGTTAAACCTGGCCACGGCATTTGCAGCTTTCCTCAAGAGACTCACAGAAGCAGCCTATGGACTTGTACAAACCATGGCTGCAAACGTGCTCGGATTAGCAACATGTTTTGTATTTATGAGGTTTACGGTTCTAGCTTGAAGCCAGGAAAATTGCTTTGATTTCTTTTTAAGGCTCTGAGCAGAAGGCAAATAAAATATATAATATACTGTATAATATATAACTACCACACACAGTTCTTCAGGCTCCTGCTTCATTTCTCCTGACAATTCCTTCTCTATCAATCCTCCTGTCCTGGAATATCTCCCTGACATTTGCTGCCATGGCAGCAGAGGACATCTTCTGGTTGACATGTTTTAAAACTGTTTCCATTAAAGAGCATCTTTTTCTTCTCTTGTGCCTAGAAGCAACTGGACTTCATTCCTGGGCCAGAGAGAAAGTAACAACATGAATAAATTGATGGGGAAAATAAAAATCTGAGAACATTGAGGCTGTTGAGCCTGGAGAAGAGAAGCTGCGTGGAGACCTCAGAGCAGCTTCCAGTGTCTGAAGGGAGCTACAAGGATGCTGGAGAGGGACTCTTCATCAGGGACTGTAGCGACAGGACAAGGAGTGATGGGTTCACACTGAAACAGGGGAAGTTCAGGTTAGATCTAAGGCAGAAGCTCTTTCCTGTGAGGGTGCTGAGGTGCTGGCACAGGGTGCCCAGAGAAGCTGTGCCTGCCCCATCCCTGGCAGTGTTCAAGGCCAGGTTGAACAGGGCTTGATTCAACCTGCTCTAGTGTGAGGTATTCCTGCCCATGGCAGGGGTTGGAACTGGGTGATCTCAAGGTCCTTTCCAACCCAAACCAGCCTGGGATTCCATGCTTCTATGGTTAATAAATGGTCATCATCTTCAACACATTATTTTGAGACACAATGGGTAGGTTTATCTAATTGTCCAAATACTAAGCCTAACTCTCATCTCAGGCATCGGGCTAGTAGGACCTGACTGAATGTATTGTCATTGACATGCAGCACATTCCTCACAGGTTCAAATCAATACAGCTTCTTGGAGAGTGCATCATAGACCTATTTCCACAAAAACAAGAAATGAGCCACAAATAACTCAGCAATTAAGAGCATTCCAACAGGCCATGGAATACCTCCAAACATCCATCCCATTTTGGAGTAATTAGAGAGGGTCTGTAACACTGCTGGTATATTGCTGGAGTATGAGCACTACTGAAGCCTGTGGAAACACTTCCAGTCCTACCTACCAACGGATCTGGGCCAGTCTTCACAAGTGCAACCAGCCACTAGCATTCCCAGTATGCATAAATGCTGTTTGCCCCTTCTCTGAAAACTGGCTGACAAGCAGAGAAAAAAGCAAACTTCAATCTCACTGGCTGGTCCTTTACTCACTGCACCTTACATCTGGGTCATACCCCTACCTCACATGCCCTCTGAATTCCAGCCTTTAACCACACACTCCTCTCCAGGCCTTTCATCAGGAAAACAGCAAAATGGTGTTTGGAGGTTTTGAAAGTTTTCCTTCTAATACTAGGATTCAACTTCTCTCATGGCAGGGGAGTTAGAGCTGGATGACCTTAAGGTCCTTTTCAACATAAACCATTCTATGATTCTATGATCTCTTTTCCAGATGATAGTTCCATTTTGGCTGGGCAAAGGTTTTTCAAACATAAAGTTTACTACAGGAGACTGTAACATTATTTTTTCTTGCTAAAAAAAAAAAAAACCCACTATATAGCCAGTTTCATCTAGGGAAAGATTCATCTACTTTGATTAAGAATACTGAAATCCACATCCTTCTCCTTCATTTTGTGCCTTCATTCCATGTTCTAGTTCTAAATACCTGATCTGAATTTCAGTAGGATGCTAGTATGACCCTGGGGCTCCCTGAGGAGCAAGGGGTTATTTCAACCCTGGCCCATGACTACTTCTGGAATACTAATATTTCTTGCTGTGTATATTCCTGTCTATTTAATAATTATATACATTATTACCAGGTGCAGAATCCAGGATATAATACAGAGTACAGCTGGCACACTGGCACTTCAGAAAACACCATGTATACTAGAGTCAAACTCACACCCTGCTGGAATTTTAACAGCTTTTCCTCCAGGAAAAGGCTTTAGTAGCATTATGCTACTGTTCATTTTGTCCTTTTGTGTCTTACGTCAGTAAAGTGATTGTGTTTTAATAAAAGAGAGTGCTTGTTTAAAAGACAGTAAAGGGAAGCTGTTTTCTTGATTTAGTTTGCAGTTTGGAAAGGCTTCAATAAACACAGTGCACCAAGTGGTGAAGCAAAATAGATTTTAAAAAGAGGCCTTCTTTCAATAACACATGGAATCACATTTACGGATGCATGTCCATAGCACACAGTACTAACAACTGAAAAGGTGCAACAGTCTGTTCAGCATCATCTTCGATACAACTTGTTCCCTTCGGAGCTTAAAATCTTAGTAGATGATGCAGAAGAAAAGATTGTCTCCTGCTGCCAGCTGTTACCATCCCATTCAGGCAACAAAGGAAGATTATTCTAAAGCTGTAACAACACATGGGTGACAAGTGTGTTTGTATGGATGCAGAGTGAAAACTGGAGGTAAATGTAGCCATGCTCACTGACTGCTGCTGTTGTCACTAGAGAAGGCAAGCTGCAAGCTGCCTGGCTTCTCTAATCAGTTACAAGGAGTCTAGAAAGAGTCCTACAAAGGGCTACCACTCTGACAGCCCTATTACTAGATGTAGAGGAGGCACCTGAAGGGCTGCAAGCCCACACTGTCAGGACACAGCAGCATTGCTGTCTGTCCCCCTGCTTATTCTTAGCCCAAAGTAACTTCTTTTAGCGTGACATGTGAGCCTGTTGAATGCTGATGGGAAGGAGATAATCCATCAGGAATTTTTTCTTTAAGGAAAAGCTCCCTTGCAAGTAATTTGGAAGCATGTGAGCAAGAGAAACCAACACATGTAAGTCACTCCTCAGCAGAGCAAATGAACTCACAGTTCCTTATGCACCGGGTAGATTGCTCTCTCTACCTGAGCTGCCTAACCTGAGTCTCATTCAGGCATCTCCATGCTGCACCAAAGTCAGCTCATTACCATAGCATTAGCATAACCAAAGGCTGAGAAATAGGAGGCTTTATAGGTGTCTGCCTTCAAATCCAGAAGGCTTGCCATGTTCCCAGTAATCTGTTGTACAGGCTTCTGTCCTTCATAGAACTGATTCAGGAGAGGATGAAAAAAAAAGCTATTTGTTGTCATAGAAACAGTAGGACTTTGTGCTACTGCGCAGGCTGATATGTGAGGATATTATTGTCTGGCTTTTTTCCAGGCAACCAGATTGAGAAAAGCTAAAAAGCTTTCAAAAAAGCCCCTGCAATTTTGCCAAACAATCTACAGTTTCCACAAACACATTCAAATATTTACCAAATGTTGTGAATAAAGCTGAAAAACCCTGGGGATGGGAAACATCGTTGAAAAATGGTGTTCTTGTCAGATATTCTTGACCCCAAAGCACAAACAAGCAATGGACATCTTGTAAAGCTACAGGAAATGTCGAGAAATCTGTCATCAGTTATGAAGAGGCAATTAAAACAACAAATTGTCTTCAGTTCCCAGCACTTCGCTAAGGCTAATATTTAAAAAGTCTATGGTTAAGGTTAATACTGCAAAAGCAGATATCCCAAAGGTTTAACAGCTACTAAAGAAAGGAAGATAACTGAGAGGAAGGTAAGGTGTTCAGGACTTTTCCTTTATGTTCTTTGAGACTGGAGAATAAGTGTCAGTAAATTATTAAACAGAATGCATAGAAGTGATCACATTTCATGACAGTCTACGTAAACTGTGATACCCTAATATCTCCAGAGGAAATCAGGTTTACACCTGAGCTAGAATTCCTAGGCCACAGAAGTACATAGGGCAATAGGAAGTGGTTTAGGTAGTCACATTTACTTTGCACAAAAGTAGTTTTCCCTTACCAGATCATCTTTCCTATTTTTTTTTTTTAATCTCCTTGTAACTTTTCCTAATGTATCTTCATCTTCCATTTGCAGAGCAGCATTTCGTGGTTATGACACTGTGTGGCAAAATCATTCTGAACGAGCTATTAGTCATAGAAGACTAGGATAGATTATGCGAAAGTTTAGCTGTATGCTGGGCACAGGTAGGGGTGGGGGAAGCAGTTTAGAGCATAAAGGTGACCTCTAAATCCATCTGCATTGAAACTTCTCATTCTTATCTCAACAGCCTGATTTTCTCTCTGTCTGTTCCAAATAGTTCAAAACCCTGTCCCATTTAGCATAAAAATCACCACTCTCTTGCTGGAAGCCAGACAAAATGACCCAAATGGCTTTACATGTCCTATGTGGATTAAAATAAAACTGCCTTGTGACTTCCAAGGAGCCTGTCACTGTTGTGCAGGCACAACATCATCTGCCAGCTAGGAGTTAACTTCCAACACTTCTATTGCCCCATGAAAATATCCTTGTTTTCCTACTGAAGGAATCTGTTTCTATTCAGAACACATCTTGCTCTTCTCCTATCTCCACAGAAACAGTCAGAATGCCTTAGGAATTGCAAACATGCAGCTATTCAACTTCCACCCCTCTCAGGCTCTGAAACTGGACAGATGTGATATGAAACTTGTTTATGTCTGCAAGGTGGAGCAGTCTTGAGAAGATACCCAGAGTACCTCCCCAGCCTGTGAACCTGGTCTCCCTTCTGAATGTTGGGCATCAGGGAGTTAGATCTGGTTGTGCTGCAGCAAGTCCCATAACCTCCATCAGACAGGGTTAAAATTCATTACACCTGGTGCTGAGTACACCCTGGTAGCATCTCTGCTGGGTTTTCAGCAGCACATAGGTTATTCTAAAGTCCAAATATTCCTTTGTCTATCTTTTCCTAATCTCCTGATATGTAGGACCCCTCAAATTTCTCTTGGCTTTGTCAGCTTCCCAGCCCTGTCTCCCTAATGAAACCCTTCTCCCCTTTGCAGTGGTTTGTGATGGGAGTTATTAATCTCTTCCATATTCCTTCCTCAGAGTCTTGCAAGAGTATTGGCAGTGTCTGTAGGGACTTCCCTATTTCAGGATGCATCTTGCTGAATCCACCAGGCCCTCTCCTATCCTAAAGTAGTCTAGTCCTGAACACTTAAACTGAAACAGGGGAAGTTCAGGTTAGATCTAAGGCAGAAGCTCTTCCCTGTGAGGGTGCTGAGGTGCTGGCCCAGGGTGCCCAGGGAAGTGGTGAATGCTCCATCCCTCGTAGTGTTCAAGGCCAGGTTGGACAGAGCCTTCTGTGTACTTCAGCCAGTGCCATGACACGGGCTAGTGTGAGGTGTCCCTGCCATGTGCAATCTTTCATCCACCAAGTCCCCCTCAGGGCTACTCTCAGTCCCTTCATCTCCCAGCCTGTATGATACCAAGGTTTGCCCTGACCCAAGTGCAGAACCCTGCACTTGGCCCCATTGAACCTCATGAGGTTCGCATGGGCTCCCTCTCAAGCCTGTTCCAAGTCCCTCCAGATGGCATCCTGTCCCTCAGGTGTGTCAACTGCACCACTCAGCTTTGTATCATCTGCAAACTTGCTGACAGTGCACTCAATCTCACTGTCTATGTCGCTGAAGATATTACAGTGCTGGTCCCAGTATGGACCCTGAGGGACGCCACTTGTCACTGGTGTCCATCTGGACATTGAGCTATTGGCCATTAAATCCCACTCTCCCAGAAGCCACAGATTCTATGTCAGACCTGTTCTGTTATATGATCGTCTGGTGAGATATTGAAAAGGCACATCAGCTAGATTGCTTATAACTAAACCAACTGAAATTCTCAGATCCAGAGATTCCTCAGATTTTGCTTCAGGAAAGAAGCAATGGATGTCCAAGGGAGAAGCATCTGCTGTCCCTGGGTCACGCGATGAGTGCTGCAGTACCAGCTGGAACAAAACTTGTGGATAACCAGAATCTGCAGCTAAGGAAAAATAAAGAGTAGACCTTGAATAACGGAGAACACTGACAGAAGATATAATTTCCCCCTCCTTATGTATCATTTATATAATGCTAGAAAATTACAGTACTAACCAAAGAGGGAAAAACTGGAAGGAAAACAGCTGATGTCATGAGAATAAGGTTAAATATATGAAGAGAGTAAGGTTAAAGAAAGGATGATGCTAAAGCACCAACTAAAAAGCTGATGTTGCACATTTCGGCTCTTGTTTGTCCTTGCTTTTATATGAAAAGCCTGTTTTGATTGTATTTTTTTCTTCTTTTTACAGAGCCATAATTTATTGCTGCAATATATGAAACCTGATGCTCATGTTTTTACAGTGGAATTTTCCTTTACAATTCCTAGATGCCGGGAAACTCGTTATTTACCTGCCCTCTGCTGGAAACACACAGCAAAAATACGGCCCTGCCAGCACTGCCTTACCTCACAGCGCAAAACTGATTCCCCCACCCCATACAGAAGACCACCTTCTTCCTTGATTCAGCAGTTACACTCGGGCTGGGCTTTGTTTAGCGTACCTACTCAAAATCATCTTATCTTATTTGTCCAGCATTGACTTCATTCGACTATATAAATGCTGAGGTCCAATCTAATCCCGCTGAAACTGGAGTAAATAAAAAGAATCTCTGTGGAAATCAGGGGAATTACACTATTACAAAACTGTCTAAATGAAAGCTGAATTCTACTGTTAGAAATGTACCTGGCAAATTATAGACTGCCACATTCACAGATAGAGGCACTTCACATATACTATGTCCATGCCTGTGGAAATATAGGACTGATCCAAGTGGATGAAATCCTAACTCACCTGAAATTAAAAAGAAAATAAAATTCCCAGAAATCTGGTAATTATGTATCAGAATAATTTCAAAACCTTTCTGCCTACATTGCGTGTGTCTGAGCCCTTCCAGCTTGCTCACAAGAGCTTGCCACCTACACATCTCAAGGCATTGGGAATGACTGATTGATTTCAAGATCAAGTGGAGGTCACAAGAAGAGGGAAAGCTCAGCAAAACCACATTCAGAAGGGAGCTGACGTTGCTAATCCAAATCAGAAGGAGGCCTGTACTACACCAGCTACCCCTAGGATAACGAGGAAGGAAAGGACACATCAAAAACACTAAACACAACCAGCCCCATTAGCACACTTACCATTCTTCTGAAAGTCATTCCTCCCCATAATCAACATCATCATAGAATTCCAGACTGGGTTGGAAAGGATCTTAAGCTCATCCATTTCCAAACCCCTGCCATGGGCAGGGACATCTCACACTAGAGCAGGTTGCTCCAAGCCCCTGTGTCCAACCTGGCCTTCAACACTGCCAGGGATATGGCAGCCACAGCTTCTCTGGGCACCCTGTGCCAGCGCCTCAGCACCCTCACAGGGAAGAGTTTCTGCCTTAGATCTAACCTGAACTTCCCCTGTTTCAGTTGGAACTCATCATCCCTTGTCCTATTACTACAGTCCCTGATGAAGAGTCCCTCTCCAGCACTCCAGCATCCTTGTAGGCCCCCAGTTGTGACAATATACACCATCTGGGATTCCACGATTCTGCAATGCAAGAATACTGCCCTAGCCATAGTGAAGCACTTTTTCTGGGCTTGGGTTTACTTAGTGAAAGGCTTCACCCTTTGTGTTTTTTCTTTACTGATGAAAAATGACATCGTATGCAAAACTAATACAGTGTCTCCTAGTTTTGTGATTTGACACTGCTAGTCTTGTATCTAGAAAAGTTTGGGTGTTTTTTAAAGTGCTTTCCTCAAAGAAATATTTCACCCCCTGTGGAGGGTCTGAGTGAATTGCATCCTGTGGGTTTCTCTTTCATAACAAAACTTACACCAGAGAAATATAGGATGGTGAAGCCATTTAAATAAAACATTAGCCTGTCCTCTTCTTCCTTTCATGCTGTTATTGCAAATTAATTTTTAATCAGTTCCTATCCCAGCTACATTCCTCCTTTAAACATACACTTATCATGTACTGTTAAAAGCATTTCTAAAAGGGCAATTTAAACCAGTGCCAAACCTGCCTCTTAGAAGCCCTCTAATTCACATTTATCTCTGGTATCGGCTTCAACCTCGCCACCCTTCATTTTTACAAGTTTCTAGATGTGTATTAGAGCTGTGCTTTGGATTACAATCCATTTCTGCCTCCTGGGTTTGATGCAAAGGATTCTGTATTAAAGAGGAGGCTTTCAAAGCTGCAAAGAGCAGTTAGGAAACCATCTACCACACATAGTTGAGAAAGTCCCTCCTAGCATTTTATTTGTTTTTAAATATACAAGGGTAATAATAACAAAAGCTAGCTGTGTTGCTACAAAGTTTGGTCCAGTTCTGTATGACTGAAGCACATTGTTACAAAAAAGGAGAGAATGAGGTCCATGATTCAAAACACATCAATGAAAAGTGATAAAATATACAGACGGCACATCTTTCAATTGTAAACTCTCCCATTGTTTCTCATGTGCAAACTTAAAGCTTTCTGCTTGAAGCTTTTTACCACAGGACTGTCTGCAGCAGACAAGGGGGGGAAGGGGGGGAAGAAAAAGGCCAAAGGGAAAAGCCTTAAAATCACTCGTTTCTCAACACTGCAAATGTTTCACTTCCACTGGGAAGTTCTGACATGTACAATGGTCATTATATCTTTGAAGCGGGTCCAGCTGAACAATATAATTTTGTTATGCTTTATCACCACCAAAAAACAACTAAATCATCCCAGAATCTTAACCAAATCAGTTCAAATTGAGTGGATTTGAGGACCAGAACGATCTGAGGAGTCTCTCTCTCTGAGCACATTCCAGCACTTTGTACCATTCAATGGAAACATAAGAATACCAGCTTACAGATAAGGCTGCAGCGCCCTGGGTGGGACTTCCTGAGAGTCACTTGCCAAAGTCCAGGATCCCCTGTGGTGCAAGGGGTACTCAGGGCTTTCTGACCCCTTGAGTGTTTGACTTTACAACTTTAACATTACATTCAGGTAGCAGTATATATAATGGCACAATATGTGATAGCAGTATAGGACACATGAAAACATACATGCATTTTGCAAAAGGATTCCATATCATCATTACTTTCACTGCCAGGTCAGCTTCCAGTGTAAAACTTTGAAGCCTTGCCATAAAAATGAACACTAGCAAAGGGAACTGGTGGAGTGATCATCCCTGGAAGTGTTCACGAACCCTGTAGACAAGGCCCTTAGTGACATGGGTTAGTGCTGGGTAATGGCTGGGTTAGATGATCTTAAAGGTCTTTTACAACATAGTTGATTCTATTATTCTATTTCCAAGGGTGTCTGAGCCAATCAAGTTGTATAAATAAACAGCAACAGGCATCCAACCTATGACTTAACAATTTGGGACTGAAGTGAGCATATGAGATTTACAGGCTGATTGTGTCTAGGTGGGGAACGAAGGAACATTTTCTTATAAGTAATAGTGACGAGGCAGAAGTCATACCATTTCAATTCACAGAACAACTGATGGCACAGCATACAACCAAGCATCATTAATCCCAGCCAGTTACTTATCTTCAGCATATGCCCTCCCTGCACTTTAACCATTACTGCTGTTCTAAAGGGAAAACTAAATAAAACCCAGAGAGACATAGATTTTTGTGATAGCTTACATAGCTTCAGTTGACACAAGCCCTGTGCAGGGTATTTCTAGAGACTTAATATCCTACAGACAAAACCATAGATGTTAGAGATGGATGACGCTTGCTGAGCCATCTGTTCTATCTCATTGCCAAGTCAAAACTGTTTCTACTGCACATTTATCTGACTTCCACAGTAGTTTAAAATACTCCAGCAGATAGGGCTTCCACTGTTCCATAGGGAGGTTAGACTCACTAAAAAACATTTTTCACTGGTGAGATATTTTTCCTGGTGTTCGGCTTAAACTCCCCCTTTTGAATTTCATCTTATGACCTTCATCAAGCCTCTGTTCGTGCATGTGCAAGTTTCTATGTTTCCTCTTCCACAAGGAAGAGAAGCTGTAGACATCAAGGAACTCTTCAGAGAGTAAAGATTGCATATATGGACGGTCTCTGACAAAATAGAACCTACTCTCTTCCTGGAGAACGGCAGAACAGGGAGGCACTTGTGTGTTATGAGGAGTGCTGGGAGAAGGATCCTGTGCGCAGGATTTTGTACTGCTGTTTACTGTGGAAAGTCCAGGAAGAGAAAACTGAAAGCTTCCCCTATAAAGAATGACATTTTATGACCTGTCAACTGTTCTAAACCCTTTCACTGTACGCATTTGATTTTGTATCTCTTTACGAAAACATCACAGGGGGCCAAGGCATCCCGCTACACCGGACTCGATTACACGAGTCAGGAGAAGGGAAAGTTTCAGTCTCCCGTGCCCGACAGCCTGTTCAGCAAGCGCCCACTCATGGAAGTGGGACAGCCCTGCACAGGGATGCTTCCAGAGCACCCCCACTAGATGGCTGTCGCATCCCACCGCAGGGCGGGCCTCGCCAGCATCCTCAGCCCGAGCTCCCACCGCTTTGTACCAGCTCTGGAAGTTTGTTTCAAAACAAAGGGATCGCCAATGTCTCTCTCCAGCGCAGCTGGAAGCTGACAAGGCGTACAGGGAAGTATCCTGAAATACTTCTGCTCCTGCACCATTCCCTTGACTCTGTAATCTGATTGGTCCAGCAACACAGCAGGGCCACTGGCCCTGATGCATGGCTGGAATGAATCAAAGAATCACAGAATCAGTGGGGTTGGAAAACACTGTTAAGCTCATCCAGTCCAACCGTTCCCCAGCCCTGCCAAGGCCACCACTGACCCATGGCACTGAGGCCTCGTCTCCACGGTGTGTGCACACTTGCAGGGACGGTGACTCCAGCCCTGCCCTGGGCAGCCTGTTCCAATGCCTGAGCACCCTCTGGGGAAGGAATTGTTCCTCAGCTCCATCTAAACCTCCCCTGGTGCAGCTTGAGGCCGTTTCCCCTTGTCCCATCCCTTGTTCCCTGGGAGCAGAGACCGACCCCACCTCACTACAACCTCCTGTCAAGTAGTTGTAGAGAGCAGATGGAGAGAAATAAACACATCCACAGCTGCCTTTCACTCCTTTTGCACTATTCTGGATTTTCAAGAACGAGTGAGCAAAACAGTTTCTTTTCTGCTGATACAGACCATCTGGGTTTGCTCAAATAAACATCCACCCGTGCCTGGCAGGGTGGGGCTGAGGTTTGGGTTCTCTCTCTGTCTCATATCCTCATACTGAAACTTACAGGTGTTATCAGCTTTGCAGGATTTCCCTTTCATGCGAGGAGCAGCACAGGAAGAATTAAGGAGTGTGACAATCATTCATTTTTCACCATAGCTCCAACACCATTCTGATGGTAAAACTTTCATTGTGAGCAAGAGTTCAAGGTCTGACTCAGAGCCAGCATCAGTGTATGAGGAGGCTGTGACCACTGGGAGGTCAGATGCAGGTCTGGTGTAAGTGGGCTGAACTTTTAACAACCTTGATGGAATTTCTACCACCTTGTGCCAGGAATAAATTTGACCCGATCATAGGATCTGCATTGAGTATTGTCCCTCTACAGCTCTTGTAGGGTCCTTTCTGCTTTATGATGCTTTCCATTCTTAGTCCTCTTGCTGTTGTATAATACTAAAATGTGCCTTTGAGAAACCAACCAGCAGGATCCTGCAGACCACTGAACAAGGAGTAATGGGGAATGATGCCTGGCCTGCTGAAAAAAAAAAAAAACCCCAAACAAAAAAAAAAACCAACAAAAAAAACCACACCCCCCCCAAAAAAAGAAAAAACAACAAAAAAGCCACAACAGAACATAATGCTTGAAAAGCAAGACAAAAAGTATATTTTTTCATCCTTCTCCAGAGAAGACAAGGAAACTGTAATTTCAGCTCCCCCAGCCCTTTACATATAAAAGCTCTCTTCTGAAATACAGAAACCACAAATGGAACTGTAGTAATGTCTCTGCAATCAAAACAGTTCTGGGTACATCTGCATGCCTGGGGGCAGATAAATCAGAGTATTTAGGGCTGGCAGGATGCAAGACAGATCAAGTCCGGGCACCAGCTAGCCATGTTAGCACCACTGAAACTAGTCAGGCATACAAAATACAGTACATTAGCTTAGACTGCCTTGTGGTTACCCAGCTAGACAGCTTTCAGGCTCAGATAACCAGGTCAAAGCACAGAGGAGATGTGTCTGCACTTGACATACCTTCCATGCGAAAGGTAAATTAAATCAAAAACAAACCTCCAGAAACATGTAGCTACAAATGGAAACAAGAAGGGCAGCCTGTTCTTCCAGTCCTCCTTTTGCTTTTCATCTCACTCTTACAAACTTTACCTTTGTGAGCTCTAATACAGATTCACAGGATAGTGCGGCCATGTTTTAAAGACTGCTAGGATCAAGGCAGATGCAAGTTCAAGCCTTTTCCCCCAACCCCTCTCCAGGTCCCATTCATTTAGCTCAAATACAAATGCACACACAGTCATTTAGAACAAGGGGTCAAAGGCAGAAAACTGACAGTGTTTACATTCTCCTCTCATGTATCATCAGCAACAGCAGCTTCTGCGGCTCAACCACAACTAGTCAAACAGGCCAGACCTTTCTTTGTAATGGACACAGCAGCAACATACAACCTGCGTGTGACTGAACCCCTATTATCCTGGCAACATGGGAAATCTGTTCATGAATCCCTTGAAAATCTTGCTTGTGCTCATCTCTGTTAGACCAAAACTTCATGTAAGTCACAGGGCTTGTATAAAATTCCAAGTCTAACAGCAGGGCTAACACCAGCCTCTAAGTGCTGTTCATTTAAATAGAGTATTTCCAGTCCATGTGCCAGAGGGTCTCAGAGACCAAAGACAGCTTAGCAGCCAGCTACGCTGGGCTAGAACCAAGCAGAAACTCAAGACAAGTTTGTTTCTGCCTTCATCTAATGAGTTCATAGTTTGACAATGCTTCCCACTCCTACAGAACAGCAGATTTTAGGGATTACAGTGTTCCTTGAATCTGCAGGTTCTGCAAGCTTTTTAAATGCAATGCAAAGTATGTATCAAACATAAACTGTCATGAGGCCCCATTCACTATGTCATCAAAACTCTGAAAAAGGTTAAAGCTGTCACTCCACTACCTCAAAACCTAGGCAGGCATGGGCCTGCTTGGTGTATCCAGGCAATGCTCAGAGATGACAAGCTTTTCTCAGTTCCCTGGCTCTGAATAGGAGGTCTCAGGCATGCAATTCTATTAGTGAAAATCCTACTTCTGATCTGTGGGAATTCCTCCACTTTTAGTTTCATTAAATTACTGCCAAATAATGAGGAAACACAGTAAAATCACTGCAGTTGACTGACGGATGGGGGTGGGGGATTTATGTTGGTGGTTAGACTGCCATTATCCTGTAGTTCATGTTGTTTCTTTTCTGACTCATTGTATTATAACAATGGCATTCGTGTAGAAGGGAAGGAGGAATTTTGTTAGGTTGATTTCTCATAACAGAAAGAGAGGAGAGGCCACACTCAAGGCTACGGCTGCAAGTGGCGCATACCAAAATGCCTTTCAACACACCTTCAAATGCTTTGCTGTTTGCTATCTGAAGACAAGCATCTTTGGATTCGTGCAGGGACATGTGCATGTCCTCCAGGAATACTTCTGCTTCCTCCAGTGGACCTGAGCAGGTTCATTTGCTTGCAGCCCCTTCTGGCCCTGCAAATAGACTTGCTTTGATGAAATTAACAAGTCCCAGCGAGGCTTCAGAAAGAAGCTCCTGCGAAATAATTGTGGTTATTTGAGCTCTATAAAGTATCTGCATAAATGCACACAAGATCAGCAGAGGTGGGTGGGAGGTTGCTTGATAACCGGGGTGAGAAAGCTAGGTACTCTGCCTCACTAAGCGTTCATGTGTATTGTTAATTCTCAGGGTGTCAATGTAGGGTGGTACTGACCTGCTCTGTGCCTCCTGTCTTTGATAGCTTGTTCCCAGAAGGCTGCCCACAGGTGGACCACAGCCAATAGGTTTGTCACCCTATAGCAAAGGCAAGCCTGAGACAAGCACATTGCTTATGATCTCTGCCACAGCTTTAGCACTTGGCCTCAGCAGACTTTGCAGTTAACCCCCTGCTAGCAAGGCTTTGTTAGCTCAAGCTTTAAGTTTACACAGCATCGCCTGCACTCACCGCACTTCAGGCTCGTGGCCACACAGAACTTCACAAGCACACTAACACATCGGAGCTGCTGTAGGCCTACACCATCCTCACACAAACACCACAGCCCCCCATGCTGTGAGAGCACAAAGCAAGCTAGGCTCAAGGGCCTCCTTCCTCTTGGACACAAGACAGTGCCCCCACCTCACCCTGCTTCCCCGCGCTAGGCCCAGCCCCAGGGCTGCAGGTTTGCTCGCTGAACAGAGCTGCCAGATGGAGCCACGGTGCCCAGGCCGGACGGACCTGTCTCTGCCACCTGAGGAAGGGCTATGAGCAGCCGGGCCCACCGGTGTCCTCACCGCACTCCAACAGCTGGGTTTGCTTTGGGGCAGGAGATGTGGTGCTGCCAGGGAAGCGATCAGCAGTAAACACAAGCGTTGAAGTACTTCCAGTGACAGCACTGACTCTGTGGAGGCCTGGCCTGCTTCACAGGACCAACCAGGATGAAAAAGCCCTTTAAGCTCATCCAGTCCAACCATTCCCCAGCCCTGCCAAGGCCACCACTGACCCATGGCACTGAGGCCTCGTCTCCATGGTGTGTGCACACTTGCAGGGACGGTGACTGCAGCCCTGCCCTGGGCAGCCTGTTCCAATGCCTGAGCACCCTCTGGGGAAGGAATTGTTCCTCAGCTCTATCTAAACCTCCCCTGGTGCAGCTTGAGGCCGTTTCCCCTTGTCCCATCCCTTGTTCCTTGGGAGCAGAGCCCAGCCCCTCCTGGCTCCATCCTCCTGTCAGGCAGTTGTAGGGAGCGATAAGGCCCCCCCTGAGCCTTCTCTTCTCCAGACTGAACCCCCGGGTCCCTCAGCCGTTCCCCATCACACTTGTGCTCCAGGCCCTGCACCATTATATATAATAGTATGAGAATATTAGTATATATTTTACATCTATAATTCGTACCTCTAAGGTTCAGGCTCAACACCCATTAACCTGGAGCACACGCCTTTTATTAATTTACTTATTGCCAAGATAAAAGTAATTTTCAGGGGTTTATTTGGTTTTGGTTTCATGGGGGTTGTTGCTGCTGTTCTCCCCATGCCCACTGAGCTCGGGGCTTTCAGCGGCCTCAAAAACAGCCTGGAGAGGAGGAGAGGGTGGGTTTCACCTCAGCGTAATCCACATGGAGCAGCTCCTCATCTGTCTGATGGCCGAGAGCCCTGCTGTGCCCCACAGCACCCACCCAACGACACAGTACTGGGAGGTGCAAGTGGTGGTGTGCGACCTCGGTGCCACTACAGGAGCCGTGCTTCTGGAAAAAAATCAAATCAAAATCAATTCAACCCCCAACCTCATTATATTCTGAAAGACATCAAAATCCAGGTAAAGCCTCATCTGAAATCTCAACATGCTCTGGTTTCTATAGGTAGCATTAGCTTTCTCTGTGGAGCTTTAAGAAGCTTTCTTTCTGCACCACACAGTGTGGCTGCAGGGTTGAGGGTTGTGTTCCCCCACTCTCGCCTCTCTGGTGAGAAAAGGCTTTGCTCACTGAGCCTTTTCTGTTAGTTCATCCTATTAAAGCTCCTCGCTTTGTTGTCCTCTAAACCCTCTGCAACGCCTCTGCAGTTTTCAGCCAGCTTAGTGAAAAGCAGAACTTCACCCTGTGTCATTAAAGAGCCCTGGCCCTTTATCCACAAATGAACCATTTCAAGTTAGAAGATGCAGTGTTCCTTCACTATCGCCTCAGTTGTGGGGGCAAGATCTTCTCCTTCACCCCTACATTAGTTATGAGAAGAATAAAATCCAACCACTTTTGCATGGGAAGTGGACAGCCCCTGAGGTGAAAGTTAACTTTTATTTAAGCACCATCTGCAGTATGATGTATAAAACCAGGGAGAAAGCTGATAAAATGCAAAATGTATTGAATTTCTAGAGGGGGGTGGGGAGTGCTTTATGGAGCAGAGTTGTCATCTGCTCTGAAGTAACTTCTCTGTGCATAAAAGGTTTGTTCAAAAGGTGCATCGACCAAATAACCCTGATCAGAGTGAGAAACGATGCACTCGCTACAAGCGATTTCTTATCTTGTGCCTAAACCAGCAGTAGGAGTGGGAGTTGGGGTGGGAATCAAAAGCATCTCAAAGTGCCTTGCCTTCAGGAAGGGGCTCACGTGTTCTTTCTGCAGCTGGCATCTGAATGGTCACCAGATTAGAAGGAATCGTTAAGTTATAGTTGTGTCTTCCCTGAAAGCAAGAAAGATAACAGTGCAGACCTTGGCGAGTCGGTTCTCAGTACCAGCACCTCTTCAGGGTGTGCTTTTCAGCTGAGATCTCGGTCCTGCTTCCAAGCGCTAGGACGGAGTTGCACAAATTGCTAAGAATTATTTCTTTTTCTCCCACTTAAGAGTAACTGTGATGCTCCAGCATCCAGTTTCTCACAGCACAAGGAAACATTGTAGGTAGCTGGACAATAAACAACCTGGCAGATCATCCCCCATATTCAAAATGCCACAGATAACAGCTCTTTGAATAGCACTACAACATTCACAATACTCACTTGTAAAACATTCTTGCCTTGGTATTCTGTACATAGCTTTGTGGGAAGGGGAGAATTCAGGAGACCCTGCCCAGAGTTGCTCAGGAAAGAACTGCAGATCTAGTGAGTTCACAAGTGAAAATCCTCAGCTTTGCATCTGCATTACCATGTATTTGTGTCTGTATTCCTTCACTTCAAGTGGAAAATATCAGGCTACAGTCCAACATCCCCCCCATCCCAAAGTGTCCCTGAAATCTGCTCTCCCATACACTCTCAGCCACAAGCCACAGTTGTCACATCATGAAAGTTGTTACTGTGCTTTCCCTGTAACCATATAAATTCTATTCCTATTGCAATTCACGTCCCCACTTTCTATATACAATTGTAGGTGCTCAATATGGGCAAGAATTCATCTGAGGCAGTATTCCAGCAATTTACACCAGTGTCCTGCTAAGTCAAGAAGTCTTGGCTTATGCCAAGTATATCTATGCTTAAGAGAGCACAGATACGTTTAGCAGACAGCTCAGGCCAGCACCAGAAAGTGTCAGCTGTCAACTAGGATTCCAACTACAGATTTATCCCAGATAGCGATACTATGATCCATGATTTCACAGAGCCTAGACCTTGTATCAGGTTTCCATTATGCAGCTACTAAACTAGGCTTGGTGGAAGTCTCGCGGAGGGCTCGGCTTTATTAGCACTTTTCCATGCTGGAGCATTCCCGGGTGTGGCTGATGAGATTTCCTGCCTTTTTTGTCCCATGGAGACAGCACAGAGTGTCCAAGTGCAAGGAAATGGTTCCTGCTGTACTCCTGTGTGTGATGTTTTCCTGCAGGGGAGGAGAGGTGGCTGTGCTGAGTGTTGCTTGGTGGGGTTTTGTTTGGAGGCTGCTGCTTTGATGCAAGTGCCCTCAGGTTTTGTGGATGAGCAGAGACACAAGGAATGTGTCAGCCTTTTCCTGCACTGGAGGGTTCTTAACTTTTTAATTCCCTTCAGGCGATCACATATATCTACACTATCTCTGTTTCCAATTTTAAAAAACAACCACTTTTGGGGGGTATTAATATCTTCATTTCTATTAGATGCTTGAGTTTCAGGGTTCTGGAGGCACTTACTTATACAGAAAACTTGTACAGGAATAAGCTTGCTGTACTCTATGTTCTTGTATTTAGCTCCTGTGTGCAGAGTGAATGAGATTACTGTTCCATTATTATAGAAAATCCTATGCATAGAGTAATGACTGAAGGTCTTGACTCTGTGATTTTTGCAGACCGTCTGAAAAAGAAATCAGGCTCTATGAGAATAAATGAGATGATAGTGAAGCAGCAAACACTTTCCATCTGTAACTGCAAAGATGGGACTAGAAAAGTCTGTGAAAGCAAATTATAGTGACTGAACTTAGATGGATTTTGTTTGTTTCTTAAATCATGGGAGGTTCAGTTGTAGTTGGATTCATTTTGTTTTCCAAGAAAAACGGTATGGGAATTACCGAAATACGTGTTCTCCTGGGGAATTTCAGAACCCTATGAATGACAAAGCCCATCCTCAGGGAGTTTCCAGCCCTTCAGAGCTAAGTAGGTTCCACAGAACTGGTGTACTCACCCACATGTTTGGGTGCTTTGTCAATCCGACCCCTTTTACAACGCATATTAATACCTCAGCCCATCTAAAATGCAATCAGTGTTGAGATCTTCCAAGCCAAATCAGGAACTAGGAAATGTTACAGTTGGGCAATGCCAATATCTCTTAGTTGACAGAGTAAGCGAAGGATGGAGAACAGTGTGTTTGTGTTTTTATGTCCCCAAGGTTTAGTTCTGGCTGCCTTCTGCTGTACAGCAAGCCAAAGGTTTGCTCCTACTGAGCTGTCTGTAGGGTGTTTTGGCTGCAGCTCTTCTGTTGCCCAGTACTCACCCAGCCATACCTGGATCTCACAGTGTCATACCTGGTCACGGAGTTGCCAGGGGAGCGAGAGACAGATTTGATGATCATTTTCCATCCCTGTTCTGTTCCTTATGCTGGAAGAACAGGGAGGAAAAAGAACATCAGCCGGAGTGCTGGGTTACTCAGGGTAATTCAGCCTATTTTATTTCATGTAGACACTAGGAATAATGCACCTTTTCACTTCTCAGTTTACTCTGCCCATTTGTCACACGGCCAACACCAGGACAAAGCCACATGCCCTTTTGGTGCACACAGAAGGCAGTCCAGGGCCTGGGAATGGTGCTGTCTACATCCACACTTCCAAACCAGGCACTGGTCATCTGACCTGTCTGCTGGTGTATGGTGCTCCATGGCCATGGCCAAGTAACTGCAGAGTTGCCCCTTAGGAAGTGGAGAACAGTACAAATGGCCGGTCTTTTATTCCTTTTCCCCAGCAGGAACCCCTGCTTTTATTATTGTTATTACTTTATTACAGTTATTGTTCTCTGTCTGAATCTTGTCCACATGCCTAGATGTGGCCTGTCTGTGGAGGAAATAGATTTCAGTCATCATGCTCGAGAGCACAGGAAATGCTTCCCATGGCCCTATGCCACACTGGTGTTCGCATTTCTTTTATTGCCTCAATTACGTAGGGCTTTGAGTTCCCCACCAAAATGGGCCTCCCATCACACAGGCACCTCCAGAGGGAAAACAGTCATTTCCCACTAAGGCTTGCAGTGCAGTTCCAGGGGATAGATAAGCGAGGGATACAGAAACAAAGGCAAAGCAAAGGGAAGTGACTCACCTGTGGACTATCAGCCTGGAATACAGACAGAATGGTCAGGAGGGGTCAGTGACACAGCCATGCTGTGACATAGCTCATCCCTTGTCACAGGATCTCAGACACACGTGGACAAACAACCTTAATGCCCGTAAGGCTTTAAGAGTGGAAAGGCCCTTGTCCTTTGGATATAAACACCCCTGCAAATTCAGACATCCCTGTACAGCGCCTTTATTTTCTCACTGTAGCACATTGAGGGCTTAACTTGGGCTTTCATGGTTTCTATACTTCTGGTGCTCTGCACAGGAGTGACTTTATCCCTGGGACAAAGCAGTGCTTTCCCTCATGACTGTCAGCACCCACCATAAGCCACCGCTGCCCAAACGAAGGCCTGAGCCAAGAGAAACTTTATCTTGTGCGCAAATCCAGAGCTGACATTTTTTCCAGCCCTGATCAGGTCACACATTAAAAGCCTAGGAAGTGAGCACACATGAAATCATCCCTTCCGTACAGGCAGACAGATGGAGAGAAATTCCAGCCTGTTTCCAGTCTTTTGTCTTCAGGGCAGTTTTGGAATTTCCTTCAGGAAGTGAGGTTACGACCCAGGGCCTTCCTCGGTGAGCAGGCTCCCGTTTCCCACAGTAAACCTTGCGCAGCGATGACATACAGTACAAGAAGGTGAGCTTTATCTTCACACTCCAACTGCATCCTGTATGAGGTCCATGGAGCTTTAAAGTAACACTGGGAGGGAATGGCTGCAGCAGAGGAAATGGAAGCCAAGCCTATGGAAGAAGTAACGCAGCACCTATTCAACTACAGCAGCTACGGTCTTCACTGGTGGATCAAATGCAGCCGCAGTGGTTACAGAGCTGAGGCCACCATTCTGAGTTTCATAAACTTCCTTGATGCTTGCAGTGAGTTAAGAATTAAACTGAGTAATTGCATTAGTGATGTAAGTGAATTATTTCATTTATTCTACTCTAAACATTCAGGGTAAAATCGGCAGACGTCTGGGTGGTCTTCAGTTTGTTCTTCATTATCCTTTGGAGAAGAATCGCTCCTGTAGAGGTTCTTTTAATGGCATTTAATCAATATAGCACATGCTGCTGAAAAATTACATTCAAGCATTCATTTTGCATTGTACATGATCCTGTACCTGGGCATCACGCATCTTACATCCCTGCAGAATCAGCTTAATTGCAGCATGTACCAAAATCCAGTTCTTTCACTGACTTCTGCTAACAAGAAACCCTGCCAGGCAAGAAAGCCCCACAACAGCACGAAACTACCAGTAATCCAATACCAGAATCTTTACAAAAATCAGTTTATTAATGTTTAGAAGTCAATAAAGCTATGTGCAAATTGAACAATAAAAGTCAGAAACATTTTAAATACTATTTTTTTTTAACCAGAAAAATAAAAACCCAACAGTTTAATTGCACTGGAAATTTTACTACAAAGGCAATACATTTTCTTTACAAAATACCACTTCTAGGAACTGCCAGTAACTGTAAATCAGTCACTTGCTCTCAGCTATCCCAGATATACCACTTTTGTTATAGTAATACTCTAGGCACATGAAGACTCCTGCATCTTATTAACTTATTTACATTGTACACATTCAACTCCATTAGCACAGGTTAGAAAAACAGAGAAGTAAAAAGGATCCTGTAAAACGTATACATTCAATTTAATGACAGGTACTTCTTCCATGAACTGACAAAATACACCGTTGCTGAAATGATAAACATTAATTAAATGTGCCAAAATGTATTGCATTTTGTTATGGAAGTGCATTTATCTATAGCCATTTCACTTCAATTTTAATTTATTCTTCTGAAAGCCACGATACTCTTTCCAGATCTTTTCCTTTGGAAAGAATACGAACCTGACACTGAAACACCCCTTCAGCTTTTAACTCTTCTTTCTCAGGCAAAAAACCCTGCTGTTGTCAATTGTATCTTCTACTATTAGATTCACCTTCAGTCATATTAAAGAGAAATGACCTTTAGTTCTACCTTGCATTTGTCAGGATAATGCAGTTTATTTAATGCTACAGAATAACAAGGCAGTCAACATATGGGGCCAAATGCTGCTCTGAGCTACTCCATTAAATCCAATGCAGTCAGTGGAATTGTACAGGTGAAAGTAACTGCTGGCTCCCGGTCTGCAAATGTAATATGGGCTGACAGCAAAAATTCACAGCTATGATCTGGCTAAATAAAACCCCAACAGCTTTGGACTCTGCAAATAACACCTTATGAACTAAAACCTCTGGAAAGTGATGCCAAATTACAGCTGTACGCAGCCTAAGTTATTTTTGTGTGCTCTTGTTTCTTGTTATGCGCTAATCAAACACTTTTGACTGACTATGCCAGAGCCACCACTAGATTCAGCACAGAAAGACCTTTGTGTCAGTGGTTTGCTGCAAGTAAAGGAGAAATAACTTCACATTCTTCTCACATGGGGGAAAAAACCAAGACAGATTCATTCTCCCTTTCCCTCCTCCCCCTCTCCTTTTCTCCCACACACACCAGGCATCATTTCACCAAGGCATCAGTCTTTCAGAGTTACTAAGGAGACTTCAGGCTACGAATGCGCCCGACAGTCCTGAGCTGCCTCAGTGCAAAGACAAAACATGCTCCAGGGAAAAGAGATTTTCAAGCCAGAACAGTCTGTCCCATTTCTTGACCTCCAGCCTTGCAAGTGCACTGTTTGCCTCGCTAGAACTAATGCTACTCGCTCACTTAGCTCAACGCTGCCGCCACGAGCAGGAGGCCTCTCAGCTCCCCCATCTCAGAGAACAGCTCTGAAATACACCCCCATAGTTACTCCTAAGAAGATGAGGTAACATTGCCTGAAGACATGATGGTTTCAGGATGGTCCCCTTCCTCCTTCTGCGGGTGGGAGGAGTTGTCAGACTTACTCCGACTGAACTCCATCCCTCCAATGATGGGCCTTTTGAATTTGGTCCCGGAATCTGCCGGGGGACATTTGCAGCAGCACAGAATCTTAATGAAAGCCCTCCGCATCTCTTTGTTTGTCAAGGTGTAGATGATAGGGTTTGTGGCTGAATTGAGCACGGCCAGTACTAAGAAATACTCTGCTTTGTAGAGGATCGGGCAGGACTTCACTTTACACCCCACATCCAGTAAAAGCAGGATGAACAAGGGAGCCCAGCAGACGATGAAGGCACTCAGGACTATGATCACTGTCTTGAGCAAGGCCAGTGACTTCTCTGAGCTCCTGGTAGCTTTGGTAATGTTTTTCCGAAATGTCAGTCTGCGGCTCCTAGTCCTCACCATGGAGTAGATCCTGCAATAGAGGACGACAATAGATAACAAAAGGCCGGTGAAAACAGTGGTGCAAAAGAGAATATAGTGCTTGTGGTAGAGGGGCAGCACGGTGGAGCAGTTGGACAGGAGGTTGATGCAGTTCCAGCCCATGATCGGGAGTCCCCCAAGGATCACAGAGATAACCCAGCAAGCACTGATGAGCAAGAAGGAGCGGAAGCTGTTGCTGCCATTATGGAGTTTCATCTTCAGCATAGTGATGTATCTCTCAATGGCAATGGCTAACAAGCTGAACACAGAAGCTGACAAGGCAACAAACATGCTGCCTTCCCTTACAAACCACTGGGAGGGAGTGAGGCTATACGTTTTGTGTCCAGATAGCAGGAGGTTGGCAGTGTAGGCCACGCCAGCCAGCAAGTCTGAAAGAGCCAAATTCCCAATGAAATAGTACATGGGTCTGTGAAACTTCTTGGTTTTCCAGATGGTGAGCAAGACAAAAATGTTCTCCAAGATTATAAAGCAGCAAATGATGATAAAAACCACCGACGTCACTTTTATTCCACTGTCCGCATTCTCATTTAGCTTTCCTGTGTAATTATAGTGCTCTTTGATGACATAGTTGACATCGGTGTTGGCGAGGTTGCTGACGACCTTCAACGGCGCTGTGGTGCCAAAGCTCATGGTGATGCCGAGTGCGATCCTGGCCCCGCAGCTGGCCCCGAACTGCTGCACAGCCTCAGAACCAGCAGCCCTGGCAACAGGAGACACACAGGTTAACAGGGGCCGGCAAATAAGGCAATAAATGATACAGGTTTATCACCTGCTTGCCCAGTTGTAGATCAGAGTAACAAATGTATTCATGCGGGAATTGCTTTTGTTCGGCTGCTAAAAAAAATAGACTTACAAGGTGATTTAGGACTATTGAATAGGTCAATGAAACACAAAAAGTCCTGCCACACAGAGACAAGCAGGAAAATGCAGGGACTGCGTTATGGGACTTATACCAACATGAAAGAGCTCAAAGCTCCCCAGCAAGAAGTTTGAGTGAATCTTTTTCTTCAGTAGGAAACACACCTTGTAATATGACAGCAGAGATTCAGAAAGGGAAAGGCTTTGATTTGATTGAACTGCAAATGTGTGAAAGCCTGCTCAGGAATTAACCTGTGTTTCCTCCGTTAGTGAAGTCTTGACTGTGCTCTGGAAGGGGCAACTCTGCCATTTACTGATGCCACCTCAGTGGCAAATTCACTGATGGATATATATAAGCAAAAGATCATCTCAAAGCTGTAAAGTGGAAAGGAGTGTCTTTGCTAACTAAAAGAACATACTTTACATGGAAACAAGTTTAGAAAAGTCAAGAAAAAAGATGTAAATAAGCCAGGTAGCAAGCCCTTTCTGTGGGTCTGGAACAAAGAACAGCAAAAGAAAGCACTTTGCAGCTCAGTAATTAGCATTGCAAACTTCTGAAACGTGCATAATGAAGGAGTACAGCTACGGAGGAAACTCCCTTTACACATGAACACGTTCTAGTGGACATTTAAAGAGAACTAAAGATGTGAAATCTCGCAAGAACAGGTAGAGTTGTTAAATCACAGCCCAAGCGGGGTAAAGCAGGAGATACAAGCCTGAACCCACACCGGTCCAGCACCGCTCCCGGTCTGCTGCCTGCACCGCTCCTGTCCCGCACCTCGCACTGCTCCCGGGCTCCAACGCGCACTCTCCTCTCCCGCCGCGCTCCTGTTCCGCACCCCGCACCGCTCCCGGGCTCACACCCGCACCGCTTCCCAACTGCGCCTCGCACTGCTCACACCGCTCCCGTTTATAGAGCCCACGGGTCCCGCTCTGCCCGCCTGCGCGGGACGCAGCCCCAGGCCGGGCTCGGCAGGTACCGCGCAGCCCTCCCACCTCTTTTGCTCCACGAGCGGCGGTGCGCGAACCCCCGAGCCTCACCTCGCTCAAGCGCGGCGCGGAGCCCCCGCCGGCACTGCGCATCTTGCGCGTCCCCTGAGCAACTCCCGCTGCTGGGCCGGGGGCTCGCTGGTTTTAGTGCTCGTGCGGCGGCCGCTCCCCACCCCGCTCCCTTCTAACTCCTCCCTGCGGGGCGGCTCGTCCGACGGCCCTTCGCGCCGGGACCCGCCCCGTGGCCGGGAGCAGGCAGGAGCGCGAGCCGGGGATGCCGCAGGGCATCGCCCCCAGCCCCTCTCGCTTCCTGCTCCTAGCAGGAGCCACAGGGATAAGGCCAAAGCAAGGCTCCCCAGAACCGCCGCCACCCTCGCTCCCGAGGGACGGTGTAAGCAGTGCTTAAGGAAACACCTGGAAGAGGCTCCTCCCCATCCGCACGGTTCAGGCCGGGGCCGGGAAGAGGAGCGCGTTCGCTCGCGGGTCCCCGGAGCCCGCAGGAGCCCGGGGGTACCGGGGGGAGGAGGGGGGCATAGGGCAGGGACTCACCCCATGACACCGTCAAACATCACCACGGGTTGGCGTTCCCATGTGCAAAACGCATCTTCCACTGTTTCGAGAGTGCTGTTAAGAAACCCACGTGTTTGAAAAGACAAAGAAAAGTTTTAAAGTTGTTTGTCAAACCAAAGTTGGCAATGACAGCTACTTAAGCACTGAGACTACAGAAACTAAGAAGTGAGCTTAGGGTTTATGATTTCTTTTCAAACTTTTGGAAGACACCCCCCCCCCCAGTGTACATGAAAGGCTAACTCCAGTGGCAGTCTGTTGTGTTTACTGCACAATTTCTCCTCTTCCTTCCTTGCTCTGTTCTCTATAACTCCATTTCAAATTGCAATGCAAAAGAATGTCACAACAGAGCAGAGCTCACTGTATTAGGTCTTTTGGATCACGTCGCATCGCACCATAAGCAGTAGCAGTTTTTGGCTTTGACGGTGAGAGTAACTTTACCCTCAGGAAGGGTGTCCCTCTCTTTATTTATGCTAATAGTCACGCTTCAATTGCTCCACGCCTCTCCCGGAATGACTCAGATAAATGACACTGGCAAACAGACATTTACCCTGCCACCACAAAGCTAGAAACTTGAAAAGATATTCAGCCTCCTGTGAGCCTGGGAGGAAAGCACAGCCGTTAAATTACAACTGTCAGAAGGGGCATGCCAGATAAATCATGCCTGAGGTTGACATATGCATCCCCTGCAACTGCCTGACGTACCCTAGATAGTTCAAGCTTCCCCCCTTATTTACCTAATTGATAGAAAATACTAACTAAAGGTGCATTCATTAGGCATTTTCCTCTAGGAAATAATTCTTACCATTTCAAGCATCAGGAACACATTAAAGGAACATGCTTTAATTAAAAAGGATAGAGTGACTCAGGGTTTCAGTAGTCAGATGTACAGGCTTTCATGTTTAGGTTATTGGTTAACCAGCTGTGAGGGCTCCAACTCCGGGATGGGACATCTAACTACTTATTTGTTAGAGGCTGTGCAAAATACCTGGGCAATTTCAGTTCCACTCCAAACACTTAGGTGTTTGTATCACAACGAGCATCATTAAAATTAGCTGGCCACACACATTTGTAGCCCTCTTGACATCTCAGCAGAGACGGAGCTGAAATGCAGCTTCATCCTTGTCAGGGAAATGAAGCCCCATCAACTGGATTTGCACTGAAGGCTCTCCAAAACCTCAGAGAAGACAGGTTAGCACGTGGCTTGGCTGCGCAGGTTCCAGCCTGCTTACAAGGGCTGAAACAAAACAGAGGGAAATTCAGGTTGGTCCAGCCACCTCTACCAAAAGTATGCTGGGGAGTGTTTAGTGAGGTGCTTTATACCAGGGCTATACCTCATCCCCACCAATAGAACAGGAACTCTTTCTTCAGTACCTCCCCACTGGCCACAGCTCGTGTTGAGGAAGCTCATCCTTCTGTGAAATACACCACAGAAATCCAACGTGTATACATGTCCTTTAAAAACTCAGCTCTGGAATTGCCTGTAGTAAGAACAAGGAGAAAGGACAAAGTCATTCATGCATTACTGCAAGAATAAGCCAAATGCAGGTCTGGGTGGAATGCGAGCAGGAGGGCTGAGCACTTCAGGGCACCAAAGCCATATTAACAGCCATCTGACCTGGGTAAACTGGTTAAAAGTGCTTCTGCAACGTGCCCACAAGCATAAAGAGGAAGACACTTTTGTTCACAGGCATCCTGAGTATGTATATGCCCTTATATACTTGTGTTTTAGGAGGAGTAGAAACTCGTGATTTGGGGTATAGCAAAAAAAAAAAAAAAAAAAACCAAAATAAAAATCATTTGTGACAACCAAAGTTCTTGTGGAATTTCCAGTAAGAACTCAGTGTGGTGGGGATTTCAGAAACCTGGTCAGTCCCAGGGCAATTTCCTTGCAGGAAAATGCTTTGATCTTGTCAGAAACAAAGTTGCAAGCTGTGGTCCTCCCAAAGGCTGTGTGCTCTGACACCATCAGAACAGCATCCTCTCTTAGTGCTAGCACTGCTGGCCAACTCACAGTTGCATCAGAGGAGTGTCTGAACATGATCCATCCTGAAAAGATGCAGAAAATCCCCTCAAAACACCTTATCAAAGGGTTCTTCTCCAACCTCTTCGTCTTCTGCAAAAATCCTTATACAAGCAAAAAGTACTTTTATTCATTCTGAGGCAACTTAGGCCACAAAGCAGAGCCATTACTCCCTGATGTACTAGGTCAAGACAGGAGATCCTTGAAACACTACAAACAGAATCAGTTTGCTCACCAGAAATTGAAACAGGGGAAGTTCAGGTTAGATATTAAGAAGTTCTTCCCTGTGAGGGTGGTGGACACTGGCACAGGGTGCCCAGAGAAGCTGTGGCTGCCCCATTCCTGGCAGTGTTCAAGGCCAGGTTGGACAGAGCCTTGGGTGACCTGGTCAAGTGTGAGGTGTCCCTGCCCATGGCAGGGGGTTGGAACTGGACGATCTTAGGGTGCCTTCCCCACCCAAACCACTCTGGGATTCTATGATTCTCTGAAAGTCCCAAGAGTGGCCTGCAGAATCCCCCAAAGTTCTCATGACTAGAAGAAATTTATAAAACACTGGTAACAAGTCAGATCCTGATTTCTGCCACAATCCCAGAACAAATATTCCATGTTTTGAGTATTTCTGATGATTTCCATGTCCTGCAGCATGCTCTTTATGTGCCTTTAAGTAACTAATACTCTTCAAAATTCATAAGAAAAGCAAAGAAAATTGTTCATATTGGTTCAAATGACACCTTCAATGATGTACACGCAGAGAGTAAAGTCTAAAGGAAATTATTTTATTCATCTGTTAACATAACAGTAAATACAAGCCACTGATTCTGATTTTTGATCGATATTTATTAGGTGCTCTCTGAGTACCCAGGAGAACAAATTAGATTTACTGCTCAGTTTAAAATGAATCAATGCTTCAGTTGCATCACTTCTGCAGTATAAGACCATCTGGGTTTAAATTATCCTTTCCACAGTGGATAGGTTAAAGGAATTGATTTTCTGTTGATACTCAGAGTGTTCAAAAATTCCAGATCCTCTCCCTTCAGATTAAAATACAAAACCTTGTTTGGAGGAAAAAAAAGAAAAAGAAGAGATGAGAACACTGCAAAGACTAAAGCAGACATCTGTTTGTATTAACAGTTTATATTTTAGGTGGTCTGGGTTTAAGTTCTTGATATTGATAATTAAATAGCTTTTTTCTTTGTTTTAAAAGGCTATCGTAATAAGTTTGCTGGATTCATTTCTGTGGGAATTTGGACTTCCTTTTTAGATCACTAAGCTGAGCATAACATTAGGAAAAGTTTAAGCCCAAGTGGAAAGCATTGAAGTAGTTGAGAAAGTGACATGCAATATGGGTAACATTGCACCCAAATCCATACCATGCTTTAACGTATCTAATCATGAGAGGTGTTTTCTTCGTATGTATTAAAATACATAGTTCTACAGTAACAAAACTGCATAATGCAACATTAGAAAACTTTCTGGAAGTTCATTTTTTATTCCAGTGATACGAATCCATCAACTAAAATCTTAATGCACATTTTCTGCTAAAGACATCAATGGACATGATAACTGAATTTAACATGCTGCTCTGAAGAAACACAAGTCTCAGATGGAAACTTTGCAATCATTTGGCAGATTACAGATTTTACTTATCTGCAATACTTGGGGGGGGGGGGGAGGGGAAGCAGTGAAATAACCATTTCCTGAAAACAAAACCAAACCGTAATTACCTGTGATCATTTTTCAGATGAATCAAAGGTATTTATATCATAGAATCATAGAACGGTTTGGGTTAGAAAGGACCTTAACATCATCTTGTTCCAACTCCCTGTCATTATATGCAGTTTCTAAGGCATTAATGATAATCACGCAAGGTCACAAATGATGTGATAGAAAATCATTTCATTAATACAACAACTCCACAAAATATGTATTTTTCAACATCAGGAAAGTGAATTTGTACCATAGTATATGTTTGACCTTGACACCAATGCTTCAGATTAATCTTCCTCCACCATTACCCAAAGCAAGTGATTTACTATAAATTCATTTTGGCAACACTATACTTACAGATATTCAATGGGATGAAACCAGGTCATGGACAACCATTAGGAAAGAATGAACACACAGAAGAAAGAAACAAACCTGGGAAAATCCCTACCTAATAATTTCTTCTCTCCTTATTACCAGGAAACTGTGAAAGTAATCGTACGCTTCCCTGCCTCCAAATTTCACAGCCAAGTTAGGAACCTAACACTAGTTCTATATCCTGGAATTTTGATGCCTCATCTAGAAAGTCCTGGAAATCTATTTTGCTGGAGGAAAAAAAAAAGAGCAACCATTAATACGATGATAATGCTCTTAATGCACTCTTGATTTTCCTATGAGTAGTTCAGCTACAGGATGTTTCTCTAAGGGCACTGGCTAGCAAAGCCACTACTAATATCATAAATATTCATCTCTGGCACAGTGATTGAGATCTGGTGTGATGGATCTATGCAAAGTTTCTTACAGAAGCACATCCCATAATGTTGGCCATGTCTGCAGTAGTTTACAGAGTGACATGTGTTCTATCACTGGGAAGTAGCATCAGCATCACTGATTTAAATTCATTTCAGGGTTTGTGCTCTTCTTCTCCCCCAGTGGGTAGTGGCACGATTTGGAGATAGTTCCTATGCTCTGGTCCCTTCAAAGTCATTACGATTTTATAATGTCCTGGCAGTTGCACTTAGTCCTGGGTGATGCTGCAAACACATCAAAGCAGCCATTCATAAAGACGAACAGTAACACTACATCATTTAGATCAGAAATGGAAGATCTGGTCACTGTAAGGCAGTGCAAATCCGCCACAGTTTCTTTCGAAAGAGCAGACATCTGAATGGAGGCTGCAAAGAGATGAAGTAAAGAAAAAGACGCAGCACAGCAACACAAGAAATGGCCAGAAGGTTGGCTTCTCTGTTATTTCCACCCAAGGCACTCAAGGCAGAGATGAGCTTCAAAGCTTTGGAAGGGTGGCAGTGTGGAAAGAGTGAACTGCTTGAACTCAGTTTCAGCAAGAGCTACTCCCTCTTATCCTACCTTCGAAAACAGCTTTCCTGTCAAGATAGTCCAGCACTGCTCTTTTGAAAAGAAAATCAGCTGCTGTTAACCACAGGGCAAGAAGAGGGGGTTTTCAGCAAATGGAACATAATGCAGTTTGCTTGGTTTGGTGGATTTGTACATTTATTGGTATTAGTTTCTTACCTATACACGGTGGGGAACAGCTGTAGTAAAGAGGCTTCTGCAGCCTGATTTAAGGAAGTTTCCCAAAGCATGCACTATACAAAACCATTCTGATTCTTTTCCAATTAAATGTTCTTCGGTGCCTCCATCTCCAGTAATAGACAAACTGAGAATCAGAAACAGGCAAGAAATAGGAGAGGGAGCCACTCCAAGTCAGACAGGAAGCTAGAGCTGCACAGAAAATAGCCTCACCCTTTCCACTGACTTTCAGTTTATTCTTTTCCTTTCCTTATTTGTTTCAAGAGTTCCCTTCCACTAAGAGCCACAGTGCTCCTGACTGCACTGAGGCAGGTAACACTGAGAAATTGTATCTTATTTTAACTAATGATTTATCACAATCAGATAGGAGTGCCCCTATCAGCCACTACCATCAGTGACCTGCATCAGATGGAAGATAAATTGTTTCTATTTTCAGGTGTGTTCCCTGCTCCTTTTGGCAAGATGATGGGTTACGCTGATAAAATGATGCACTGCTGTATCTTAAAAATGGACATGAAATAAACGTGAAAAAGCTTTCTCTCTAGAGAAAGTTTATCTTACAGAAATTGGGAAAAGAGGAGGAATTTCAGCCCATACAGTTCCAAGAACTAATTGGAAGGATGAATTCTGAGTTTAAAAGAAGAAATCTTTCAAAATGAGCACCTCCAGGCTAACTCACCAGAGAAGAAATAAAAATGGGGTTAAACTTCTTGGTTTTGTAAGTTCAGCACATTTAAATCCTTTGGTCTTCCAGGTTCTGCTTCTCCTATAGAACATCACTCCTCACTGCTACCCCTAAATCTCATTGCTGTTCACTTTCCAATTTCTTACTAGCCGTTGTGTTTCCCTATACTATGAGCAAAGTTGTCTGTACCTTAGAAATGTTCATTTGGATGAGGTGATGTGGACTTGTTCTTCAGCAACTTTTGCTTAGAAGAAAAACCACCTATGACAACGCTGATGTCAATTTAGCTGCAGAGAGGAGCGTAAAATACAAATCCACTGTCTTTACCTCTGCAATCTAATCAAAAGAGGATTTGCTCAATGATTCTAGATTAACTAACATGGTCTAATGCTTGTGAATGAGGTATTCAAAGGACGAGGCTCCAGTGACATATCCCAAGAACACAGGAGATAACACGGTTCCATTCTCTTTGGGCAGTTATAGCTTCTAGCAGAAAACAATGGCTAATAGTGATGGCACAATAAATGTGCATGTCACACCTGGGGGAAAGATAGCACGGGTCAGCTGAGTCCTGGCACTTCAAAAGCTTCTGTTGCCTCACTTACTCTTAACTTAGTACATAGTTAAAATTAAACTTGTCCATCGTCCTATAGCCACTACCTGGTAGCAAAGGAATTGCTAGGAAAGATCATAACCCTCCCCCGCCAAGAACCACCAACAAAAACCCCAACAAACTACAACCCAATCCCCAAAAACCAACAATAAATGAATCCTAACCAGAAAACTCCAACCCAAACAATCCACACCCCCCCCCCACCAAAAAAAAAAACCTTAAAAAAAAAAACCCAAAAGAGAAAAAAGACTTGAACCAACAAGTAAATCTGGGTATAGCTAGTAAGTATCAGATTAAAACTGTAACTTGCCACAACTGCTCCTTAAGAAGAATGCTTTTTTAGTAATCCTATTTCTATCTGATTATTCCTTTTAATATTCCTTGTGCTGCTTAGATACCATGATATAGACCAAAGAATATGCTGGCTCTTCCTACCAAGAGCAGATGCAGGCACAAAACCCATTGTGAAACTATTTGACACAGGCAACAATGAAAATCTATCAATAAATTAGGAAGCAATCCTCACTGTAGCCTTAAGTCATCTATATGGGGGATCAGCAAGAAAATCTGGCTTAATTCTGTTTAGCTCGGGTGATCAGTTAGAATTAAGCACAGAAAACCCAGAGCTGTTCTGACCAATATGAGACTTCTGGCCATGTAACTACTCCTAACTGACACTGGTTTTGTAATACTGAAGCCAGAATTCGCTAACATGCATCAAGAACTGGTTCATTTTGTATGCATCATTTGTGTTGGAAATAGTACATTGAAGTGATGTCTGTTTCTTTAGAGAGAACCTGAGGTAGAACTCCAAACTCTATGGAAGTCTTCACTGCCAAAAAGCCACACTGAGGGAATACTTAGCACGTGATTTACTTCTAGCTCTCCTTTTATGGATTTGGCTACACTGTGAAGCAAGGAGTCCCTCAACAGCACAGTAACAAGTCTTCTTCATCTTGCTGAGGTACTGCTCCATAAAATGACTTTTCAAAAGGAGGATTAGCTGATGACCACTGGTGGAAAGCTTTATTTGTCAGGGACTGTAGCAATAGAACAAGGGGTAGGTAATGGACTTAAACTGAAACAGGGGAAGTTCAGGTTAGATCTAAGGCACAAGCTCTTTTCAGTGAGGGTGCTGAGGCGCTGGCACAGAGTGCCCAGAGAAGCTGTGGCTGCCCCATCCCTGGCAGTGCTCAAGGTCAGGTTGGATGGGACTTGGAACAACCTGCTCTAGTGTGTCTTAGACACCACAAGTGGCATTCTCAGGTACCAAAGCACCTCAAGCTACAAGTCACACTTCTATGAAATACCCTTACTGTGGAGATAGTGTCAGATATTAATGAGTGCAGCATTTCATACAGGATCTTGTGTTTTAAATAAGTAATACATTAATGATTCCAGAGGCAAATCTAGACAAAACTTATTTACCAGGAAAAACTAGCCAACTATTCTGAGGAGCTATTATGAAAAAGGTAAGTTGTATTTTAGCTGATTTTATTTAGTTCCACTCTAAGGCCAAACAATGCAGGCTAGAATATACGACTGCTGTAAGTTACTTCTTGATAAAAAAATGAGGAGCTTTGTTTCACGATATGACTAAAGCAGAACAGCAGTGGGAAAACTCCCTCAGGAAGTCCACACACAATATAAATCACAGTCAGATTTTCCATACCTTTCTAGACACAGGAACTCCTAAAATATCAAACCAATGTGACTAGAAGTTGAATTATCAGCTGATAAAAGACTCTGCAGTCATATTTCTCAAACCAGATCTGTAAACTATATGTATCTATCTCTCCTACATATTTTATAAGGAAATGCAAGGAATGAGATTTCCTGGACAAACCCCAAATGAAAGCTAAACTAACTCTCACTAAAAGCTACACAAAATGCACCAGAATTGCCAGTAAGAGAAGAAGATCAGTAATAACAAAGATGCCTCTTAGACCTTGCTGCTCAACTCTTAGCCATGCAGATAGCTTATTTGTACATGGACTTCTTTGGAAAGGCTTCTACTCTGTTGTACCTACAGTCTAGTAAATAATATGCTTAGAACTCTCTCGGTCAAGGCCATTATTACACAGTAATATGCATAAAACCTGTTTTGTTGATGCTCTGATACTGCTAATTACAATGAGATTCTATTTTTGATAGAGATTTGCAGTACATTGTACAGTATAAATACTGTAATAATAATGGTATGAACCATTTCACCTATCTTTTTTTTCTTCAGACACTGTATCCCTCTAACAAGGCTCTTGGCAAATTATTTTGCACTTAACACCTGGCTGTACACTAGTAGGTAGCATTTTTTCTTATGTTTTTAAAGAAGGGCTATCTACTCAAGCTCTTTGCTTAAATGGCCTGACGCAGAGTCAGTGGCATAAATCTGAGGCTTTGCATGGGCTCCCATAAGCTATGGGTCAGGATCTGAGACAGACATGTAAGATCTCTGTACAAAATTGCTACACCCAAAAGTACTTTTTGTCTGTTGTCAACGTTAAGGATTTCAAATTCAGTTATCATTAACAGCAGCTATTCATCTTACAATTATATTGTTATTGTAACCTTCCTTGAATTTAAGTTACGTGCTCTGACTCACTGATCACTGACAAAGGAAAAAGCTCCAACCTTCATTCACACAACAAGGCTTGGATCCCAGGAAACATGTCTCTCATCATGCAGTCCATTGAGAACTTCAACATCGTCTTCTGCTATTGTAAAATCAAATACCTGTGGGAGTGCATATACAGTTAACATGAATATAGAGAGAATTAGGAGTGCTCCTGTTACTTAAACTGACCAAGACTTATTTATTTCCTTCTGGAAGTTCTTGTATTTTGTCACAGACAAATATTCTATTAAGCTGACAGGCTCCACTAGGTCCTCTGAGTCCATCCCTGGCACTGTTCAAGGCCACCCTGGATGGAGTCTTGGGTGACGTGGTTTAGTGCAAGGTGTCCCTGCCCAGGGCAAGGGGGTTGGAACTTTCCAACCCTATTCTATGATTCTATGATTTTTATTTGTAGACTCTGTTAAGATGGTTTTATAGTACTCTGGCCTCCGGCAATGGTCCAAGACAATGGTCGTATCAAAGCACTCCATATGGTTGCTGCCAGAGGTATATAAATGCCCTGACTGCAATCCCTCTGTAAGCCTGAGCTCTGTATTTCACTTACATCCCAATGTTCAGTGTTACAGTGGTTTTCCTCAGAACTTGAGCCAAAGAGAATTACTAGAAGGTATCAGGACATTCACAAAGCTAGCAAAGCAAAGGCTGTATCTATCTTTTCTAAGCGTACATAGACAAAACACTCATGGATCAGCTAATACAGATGCAGATACAGTGCTATAGTATCTCAGTACTAACTCAAACATGAAAGCAATCACCTCTCTTCATGCACAGGTTCTTACAGACACTGACTTCTCCTGTGGTGACACCTGCAACATGAATGACGGAGTCAGTGTTTTCTTAGCAGGTGCCTTACTCAGACATTATCGCTTCAGAGCTGAAGCTGCTTTAAGTTGGTCTGTTGCCTTTGTCAAAGCTCCTCCATACTCAAAAGATCCTGTGGAGCCTGAACTGCTGCCAGATGAGCTCCTCCCATCCTGTATTATCCAGCAACCACGGGCTGCTGGAATGACGCTTCTAGACAAACCTCAGTGCTCCAGCTTTTTAAACTCCAACCAGGACCAGTCACAGAACCAGAAATACTACATACTATACTATGCACTGGGGGCTTAGCAAGGTCCATGCTTTCACCAGTATAACTAGAGGTGGTACAGACTCAGGCCAACACACTGGCCGCGGGGAAAGAAAAAGCAAACAAAGGGAGATGTGCAGCATTTGACAACTCTCCCCTCCTCCTCTCCATCCTCAGTGTTTTAAATTCTGCTGCAATGCACTCCCTCAGTTGTGTGAAATGAATTGGTGGGCCCATAGAATAAATGCTGTAAAACACAGAATTAATGTGGATTTAAAATACCACTGGGGAAAAGAGAACAATTAAAGAAAAAATATATATAAAATAACTTAAAATAAAATAGTATAAAATGGATATGGAAGGATTTTTCACCTAGTTTTGTTCTCTGCTCTGGTTCACAATGCAGTGCCACAAAGAGCTGTGCTTGTACCACAGAAGGCAGTGTGCATGTCAAGTTAAACAGGAGCTATATAAACAGCTCATTACACGTATGCTGATTTACACCTACACACACACACAGAGTGCTTTAACTAGCAGACAGAGGCTTCATATCTTCTTGCAAAGTTTCTTCCTGATTTGCTGAACAGTTCATATCCCTGTGGTAATTTGGAAGTAACAATAAGGTGGCTGTGGTTTCCCCTCCCCCAAAAAAAGCACACTTTCAGCTTAGAGAGTTGGAGAGAAAAAACAAGTGATGAATTACAAACATTCCTTCGAGTAGGAGGAAGAAGGGAGAGGAAGAGTTAGCTCTGGCAGGACTGCCATTTCCTTAGGAAGTCTTTCTTTCAGATGTCCCCAAGAGTTTTACAGCTTTCATAGCGTTATGCACAGCATACAGATTCCTTCCATTTGACCTACGTGCCTATCAAAAAAAGGACCTAACCAGAATGAGATTAGGACATTTCACAGTCTGCCAGGTAATAAGTAATATAAATATTGACAATCAAAAAATCAACTGTGAACAGGTCCTTCTGTGGATATCTCTTTTATACACAGTGATTAGCTCTCCAGTTAATTTCTCACATTCATGAATTACTGGTTTCTACTATACTGTAGTAATTTTATGGTACTATGAGTTGCCAATTTTAACTGAGTTGTCCCATTATAAACCCGTTTAGGAAAAGGGGCAGGCAAACCTAAGTATTAAGCGCAGTAACTGGGATGTCAAGTCAGACTTGAATGTATAATCAAATCTCACCTTGCAGTTTTCCTCTATCCTTTCCGGTTTCGTGGACTTTGGAATAGTGACAATCCCATTCTGAAACACATAATGCTTCTCATCATAAAAATATACATACTTTCAAAGAAAATGATCTCTCTTCCAAACATTTCAAGACATTCCTCATGTCTTCTGAGGTTTTACTTTGATTTCTCAGAGGACACTAACATTTCTAGATGCTATTTTTAATTGCGGTTATATACAATGCATTCAATTCCAACACAGATTATGTGGTTTATGTCAATTTAATACATTATTTCACTGCTTACTACTTCATGTTGAGCGATAGAAATGGAATGATGCCCCATACTGCTTGTAACATTTAGTTTGAAACCATCTGTTTTGTTGGTGGTTCTTTTTATTCCCTACAATTACATTACTTGCAAATTGAAAATCTGCCATGCTTTCTGTACTACATTCCACATTTCCAGTCCAGCACAGTTAGTTCACACAGTATCAGCAGACTGAAGGCAAAAAAGACTTTCTGTCTAAATTCTGGTTTTGAAACTCAAACTATTTGCATTTTCTTCCTGAGAGAGATACATTTTCATTACCACTCTCCCTTACCTGTATACTCCAGCGTATGCAAATCTGTGCTGGAGTTCTGCCATATTTCTTCGCCAGCTGAATGATACTAGGATGAGTAAGTGCTTCACCTTTGGCTAAAGGACAGTAGCCTTCAAAAACAATATCTCTGCTCCTACAATAATCGACCAGCTCTTGAGGCCTTTGGAAAGGGTGGTATTCAACCTTAGATAAATAGAAGTAAATTTTTAGTAATAATCTTGAGAGTACATTTAGTAGAAAACGTCATTGATAAGTGAAAAATCTTTTTTCTGTTGCTTTAAAAATACAACATGAGTGAAATCACTGCTTCTGAGAGACGGAAGTCACCACTTTTAGGAGACACATGAAGGGTATTAGTTGACAAGCATTTTCCCATTAACTGGCACAATAGTTTACTAAGTGTTTTTATGCTTCCCCCAGATATAAGGTGCACAGAACAGTTGTCCGCCCTACCTGCAGTTGGTCTTGCACTCTGGTTCTGCTCTGTGTCTGAGAAATACATGCAAATGCATAGTGGAATTCAACATCAGGCCGTTTTTATTGGTGATTTTAGACCACCTTCTTGTCCCCAAATTGACTTCCTATTTCTTCACTAATGATCACTGAATTGCACAGGCAGGGGGAGGGGGCTGGGCATGGACTGGGTTTGCAAAAGACCAACCAGAACAATTTGCTTGTGATAAGGGACTGACCTCAGGAGCAAAGCCTGTTGGCATGGATTGTACATGGAAAAATCTTGTATTCTGTGTGTGCTGTCACCAAGAGCTTGTGCAGGGAAGTAGTCACGCTGTGGAGGAATGAAGTATGAAGGAAACCTTTTGTAAGAAGGAAGATCACGAACTGCCAAGAACCACTTAAAAAGAGGAAAAGTAACAAGCTACAAAGACATAGTTGTTGGAAGCAAAAGAAAACAGAAGTTATTGGAAAACATCTCAGGAAGAGCCATGTATTCTGGCATGGAGCAAAAACCAAAATTCCTTAACGTGTTATTTAAATATTTCAGTTTCTGTGTTGTCAGAAGCACAATTCCTCTGCATTCAGATGAAAACGTGTAGTGTTTTCTCTTATAAAATACATAAGCATGTGATACTGTTTTGCAAGTGTGTCACCACTGTCTCAGTGATCCAACTCTTGTGCATTCTGAAGGAAAATCCTCTTCTGAAAAATTACCTCAGCACATGGAATCTGGAAAATGCCTTGTGCCACAAAGAGGACAAATGAACATTTCCTGTTTCTCATCTTTAGGACATGTTGTCTTTTCAGACAACAATAGTCAGGAACAATAGGCTGGCAGTCATTCAACGTGCACTAAGAAAAAAAAGTGCCCCTGCAAGGCTGGGCTGAGTCAGCCTAAAGCTGCTCTGATCTAAATTACTAGGTGGACTGGGGAACAAGGTTCAAGCAGCAGACATCCATGTCTTCACCCTTTGATGTTTCTTGACCTTTGGGTAGCCTTTGTATTTCATGTTGAGATGTGTAATGCCAGTGTTAAGATCATGCAATTATTTGCACCTGAGCTGACTAGAAACTATTCTCATTGCATTTATGCAAGACTATGGAGGGGAGGAAAGAACAAGCAGGGTGTATTACTCGATTATTACAATAGTAATCAACAATGTTGATATATGTTCTTTGCATTAAGTGTAACAAATAACATAGCCTAGAAAATACTAAGTAAAGAATGATGAATTTAGGATCAAATGCTGAAAAATCTGCAGTACCCCTTATGGCATCAGGCAACTTATTCAGCATTTATTGTTTATATGACTGCAAGCAGAATTTACCTGCTGGTCTAATAAGATTCACAGGCAGCACTGTTCAAAGTTACACCTGAAGTGTTTAAAGCAAGAACAGTGTGTTGACAATTCACCTTCCTGCTTCCCAAGCAGAATCACACATCACTTCATGCCTTTCACTGAACCAAGAGACTCCCAAAGTTTTTGTACTCATTTTTTGGTTATGTGTTGGTAGCAGACAGTTTTTCTTCTTACCTATATTGCTAAAATAATCAAACACATCGAATAAAAAAAAAAAAAAAAAAAAGCACTTATTTTTCTAGTGAAAACTGTCTGGAAGGTTCTAGCAGCATCTGAATGCAAGGGACTAGTACGCTGGGCTAGAAGAGGCATAGACAGGGTCAGTGGCCAGCATGTGCTTCCCCTCAAAATAATAACTCCTGCTTCCTGACTTGCCCCACCCTTGCTATTTTAGCCACCAAACTTTTCCCAGGCGAGGGCTGTATGTCATATGGATGGAGCAGCCTGAGAAGAAGGGCTTGAGGGTGCTGGGTGAGGAGAAGCTGCCATGATCCAGCTTCAGTGGGTCCAGCTTCAGTGGGTGCTTGAGCCCAGAACTCCCCCGTGTGCTGGGCTGCACCCCCAGAGCATAAGCAGCAGCTCAGGGAGGAGATCCTGCTCCTCTGCTGCACTCTGGAGAGACTACCCTGCAGTCCTGGTCCAGCCCTGGGGCAGGAGCACAAGAGGGATGCAGAGCTGCTGGAGTGAGTTCAGGGGAGGCCATGGAGATGCTGCAAGGGCTGGAGCAGCTCTGCTCTGGAGCCAGGCTGAGAGAGCTGGGCTGGGTCAGCCTGGAGAAGAGAAGGCTCCTGAAGGGGAGACCTCAGAGCAGCTCCAGTGCCTAAAGGGGCTCCAGGAAACCTGGAGAGGGGCTTTGGACAAGGGCCTGTAGGGACAGGACAAGGAGAATGGCTTTAACCTGCCAGAGGGGAGACTGAGATGAGCTCTTAGGCAGAAGCTCTTCCCTGTGAGGGTGCTGAGGTGCTGGCACAGGGTGCCCAAAGAAGCTGTGGCTGCCCCATCCCTGCAGTGCTCAAGGCCAGGTTGGACACAGGGGCTTGGAGCAACCTGCTCTAGTGGAAGGGGTTCCTGCCCATGGCAGGGGGTTGGAACTGGATGAGTTATAAGGTCCCTTCAACACAAACCCATCTGGGATTCTATGATCCATATGGTGGTAGAGAAGATCTTGATCTTTCCTGGTGCTCTACCCTGAGTGATCTGTGCATAAAAACTGGCATTTCCTTAATCAAACAGTTTGCAGTTTACATCACAGACCTCTTTACAGCTGCTACTTGGTCAGCCAGAGGAGGACTCCAAGCACTGTCTTTTATCATTGTCATGCGCAATGGGGAAAAGCTGAGCCAAATAACAATCCTGACACATCGATCTAGAAAGTCATACCTTGCAAGGTGGTCTACCAAATCCTTACTCTTTCTACCCTGCTGTGGGTTCTTTTCACCTGGTAAGGTTTCCCTTCATCTGGACTTCAGTCAGTTTCTCAATGGGAATGCAGCCTTACAATGATTTCTCTTCATAAAACTAAAACATAAGCCTAGATGCACCAGAGAGGAACAGTTCAGGTGGGCTTATGTACGAAGGGGTTGTTTCCTAATGCCTCAAAATACTGAAATACATTTCTACCTTGTACAAATTTACATAACAAAGCTCAGTATTTATGGTAATATTAACAACATTACTAAATCTCTTAGAGGTCCTTAAACAGTAATGTGCATTTCTATAAGAGTAGAAACACATAGAATTTGGAGAGGAACAGTTTGGTTTCAGTGTGTCACTTTATTAAATGAAATATATATATTAATTAAATGCTTATTTATTTTTTCCTCTATGAAACAGGCATAAGAGCCTTCAAAGAGACTTCAAATTCAAAGCCTTCCTTAAGCATAAATCCAAGCTTACTACTACCAAGACAATGACAAACTCTGGAATACAAACCTCTAACTTCTGTGGTATCGGTTTCATTCTACATGATGCTAGAATAAAATAGTTTTCATAATTTTTACACAGCCTTTAGCATTATTTTTAATAGTGGACTGTAATATTAAAAGATGCTTACTTACTACTAAATACATTCACAAATACTATATTCTTGAAAAGAAAGGTCATTCCTACTGCTTTAAAATCCTTGAGAATACGAAGGGAGGCAGCACATACAACTTGGTTTCTCAAACAGAAGCGTTGCTCCCTACCTGGTTTGCAGAGACTCTTGAAGTCTAATAAAGAGCCTCCTTTCTCCTGCCTTCCTGCTTCCTCCTCTTCACAGAAAAACCTTCCAATTTTAACATCACACAAACTGTTGGGATTGTTAAGAACACTCTGAATTCCTTATCCGACTTTAACACAGCTAAGAGAGAAGTGATTTTCCTCCACTTGTTCCTTAAATATTTAGATTTTGTATGCAATGATCATTTGCAAATGGTTTGCATTTAGAAATAAGTTCATTGAAACAGTAGGCTGGTTCAGGCATAAATACAGCAAAGATCTTTTGTGTTATAAATTCCAGACAGTGAAATAAGAATTCTGCATAGCACATCTATTCCCAATTTAAATTTAGGAATTTGTTAGTTATTTGCTAATCTGTAAGGAATCTCACCATCAGACTCAGCAACCCTCCACACTAGGCAACAAACACAATAAATACTCTTTTGAGGATAACCTGAATGATGGTTTATAAGATTCCTGTAACTTGAAAAAGTGTAAGCTAAAGCTGTAATAAACCCGTTCAAAGTAGAGCACTTTGCATAGATAGTTCACTGCTGTTGCCTTGGTTTGAATTTGGAACAGTGCTCTACATCACCGTAAAGAAACAACTGTCTGAATACAGCAGAAGCACCCTTGTAGCCCCCTGTATTGCTGTGGTTAGGAATTTTGGTCTCTTCTTTTTCAGCCCCAGAAAAAGAGATGCTATCAAGTAGCTACAAGAAACAACAGTTCTCCATAAACAGGACCGGCACAGTAAGACTGGTGACATTTTGACACTGTGGGTAAGAGGAAATTTCAAAACAAATCCAAGATCACATTTCTTTTACTTGCAGTGATTTAACTGGACAACAAAAGGCTTTCTCATTCAATACATAGGAACAAGTTATGTCAGACCCTGTGGGGCTTTGAAGATGTCTATTTCTGAAAAGGAGATCCAACTGAATCTCGGCAAAGTCACCAATTCTTAAACAGTCACAGAAATCATGGAATCCCAGACTGGTCTGGGTTGGAAAGGACCTTAAAGCTCATCCAGTTCCAACTCCCTGCCACAGGCAGCGACACCTTCCACAAGAGCAGGTTGCTCCAAGCCCCTGTGTCCAGCCTGGCCTTGAACACTGCCAGGGCTGGGGCAGCCACAGCTTCTCTGGGCACCCTGTGCCAGCGCCTCAGCACCCTCACAGGGAAGAGCTTCTGCCTTAGATCTAACCTGAACTTCCCCTGTTTCAGTGTGAACCCATCACCCCTTGTCCTGTCACTGCAGCATCTCCATCATCCTTGTATCCCCCTTCAGACACTGGAAGCTGCTCTGAGGTCATCAGCCTGCTCATTTCAATGGCTTCTTTTAAATAATTAATTATTTTATATGGGTTTACATTAATTTAACATCACTCATAATTGTCCTTTTGTAACCATTAGTGTAGTGGACAGCAAGCATCGGAGATATTAGGTTCCAACAGCCTCTGAGCAAGTTTTTTGTGGCCGTTGATGACATTCCCGACAAACAGCTGCCAGAAATCCTCACCATGTGTATAAAGGGCAAAAGTATCCATTCCAGTTCCCAGTTCTGGGTTAGCATTAACAGCACTTTCACTGGCAGGAGGTGCTAGTAAACGGAGCATGAACTTCCAGCACAGCTGTGGGCAGAAAACTGCAATAAGGGAAGAGTTGGCAGTGTCCTGGAAGTCTGCTGGTACGGAGGTGGCATTTTTTATCTGCCTAGGGCCGCAAAAACCATTTGCCAGGGCTCTTGCAGTACCTCAATGAGGAGTTCACTGAATTTAAAATCTTTATCTTGAAATACGAATATGAAATAAAGGGAAAGAAGGGGAAACAGCACCCTAGCATGGATATGTAATCACCTGTGGCTTTTCCTGCTGTTTGGAGTAATTATAGATAGTATTTGAACACAGGCTCTCCAAAACTTTGTTAACTTTGGAGATGCTAAGTGTTCAGTGTTCCCTGAATTGCGTTTCTAAACTGTTTTATCATCAAAAACTGGCACACAGACCATTTGTTTGTGCCTCAAAATGAACCACATCCAAGTAGCCTGGGAGAAACTGGGGAAAAGAAAGGAAGAAGGACTTCCCCCTCCTGCCCCTCCTTCAGGTCATGTTCCTAAATGGTTTTCAATATGCATACAGAAAAGAAAGAGAAGAAATTGTATGACTAAGGCTAGTTTGGGTGTAGTCTTTCAGGCACAGGCGTGGGGATGAGATTATTAACCAAAAAAGCCAAAACAAAACCCCAAACCCCAAATACTTGACGTATATTTAACCACTCACCTGATTAACATGTGGAGTAATCACACAGTCTTCCTTTAGTTGCTCAAGATGACTGATAAGAAAGTTGCTTACACCAATTGATCTACACAAACCTATTGAGAAACAGAACAAGAAAAAAGTTTTGGGACAATTCTAACTAGTTGGGAGCACGAGCTGAAAAATACCACTTTCAAGAGACAAAATGACTGTATACATCATGTCTGTATTGCAGAACACCGCAACGAAATTCAGACTGCCACCACCGAAATCTAGTTTGACAGTGTTATCTGAAAGCATGGTTCCCTCACAGTCACACTAGGAAATTGTTTTATAATCTAAACACACTGGGAACTCCCCAGTGTATAAAAACTCCAGCTAAATTCTGGGAAAGGCTAGTGTAGTGTAAGCAGAGAACAATTGGACTCCACCAGAATGAAAAGAAGGAAATGGTGTTCTGAGCGGCCTGCCAAAACTAAAGTGGAACATTTGCTGAAGTCCAATAAGGTGTGAGCAACACAACCCAAGGACATGCAGCTCAAATAAACCATGTAGCACTGCTTTTATTTCTATTAGATCATTATGAGATGCCACATAAATTGAAGTTTTTATACTGAGTTTAAGTGAGAATTATCAAACAAGATCAAAAAAGCTTAAAAATGCAGCTAGGTTCCTCAGCTCCTGTTGACATGCAAATAAAGTTGAAAAGCACATAGATGATAGGAAGGTTATTTTTTTACCATAAGCCAAAAGTGTGCATGCATGTGTATAAATCAAGTACTGACAGTCCTGAAATCGGATGTCTCCCTTCAAACCTCAGATACAAGAAAGCACAACTCCCAGCACTGTCCTGCCACCACACCTCAACCTTGACTCAGCTTTGGGAGTTTGATCCTTCTTCTGTGCTAAACACACGAGTAGAGAAAGCAACTGTGGTCAGGCTAGCGGGAGTCTTAGGCTATGGATGCTGTGGACTGTGAATCAAACTCATTTCTTCAGTATATGAATTTTGTCTTGATTGATTTGATGTGTATTTCAATGTGTAACTGCAAATAGAAAGTCTTGTCTCACTGTTGTTAATCCAGTAGTTGTGCCAGCCAATTCAATATGATGTATATGCATATGTCCATCTATATACATGTATACAAATATATATAGCAAAAAAAGAAAGGAATTAAGCCAAAGGTTATAATGTTTTTTTTTTTTTTCAGAGATAAAAAAAAAAAGCCTCATTGGGCAATTTCAGCCATTTTATGTCAAAGGAATGATTTCTGGACTGAAATTGCCCTTACTCCACAGTTAGAATCACCACTTTCCTGAGGTCAGTTGGGAACTATGTGGAGCTGCCTTGATTTGAGTCCAGAATACAGATGCATAATAAAAAGGACTTATTAATGCAACTGAGACACGTGAATACACTAAAGGGAAGAACCTCAACTGAAACGAAAGCTAAAGAAAATCTAACCATGTACTCCTTCCTAAAATACATATGGTTTACGCATAAAAAAAAAATAACTCCCAAGAAGACTTTGCATATAAAGAACTGAGATATAAGATTAGAAAGTATCTTGAATTTCCAGGTTAGACTTACCTGGACAAAACAAAGACATTAAATTTTTCTAGTCTTCCATGAAATTCTGGGAGAGAAGTTACAGTTTATTGCTAAGCACTGACAGGAGGCTGAGAACATTGGGGCTAGTCAGCCTGGAGAAGAGAAGCTGTGTGGAGACCTCAGAGCAGCTCCCAGTGTCTGAAGGGGGCCACAAGGATGCTGGAGAGGGACTCTTCATCAGGGACTGTAGCGATAGGACAAGGGGTGATGGGTTCAAACTGAATCAGGGGAAGTTCAGGTTAGATCTAAGGCAGAAGCTCTTCCCTGTGAGGGTGCTGAGGCACTGGCACAGGGTGCCCAGAGAAGCTGTGGCTGCCCCATCCCTGGCAGTGTTCAAGGCCAGACGGATGCCGCCTGGAGCAACCTGCTCTAGTGTGAGGTGTCCCTGCCCGTGGCAGGGGGTTGGAACTGGATGATCTTAACGTTCTTTCCAACCCAATCCAAGCTGGGTTTCTATTAAAATAAATAAATAAATCAAGTTTTGCACCAGAAAAGGCACTAACCACAGAAATACTGGCAATGTGACTGTGAGCTTGCTTTCACATATTTTAGAAACACAAGCAGATAAGCTGCACAGCAGCAAAATCTGCACACATACTATCACTTTTCAATATGGTTTCTTTGGTAGAATACAAACAGATAAAAAAATACATTAGCAACTCAAATGCTAGACAGCTTTTCCTTACAGAAACAATCATTGTTCACAATGTAGAACATAATTAGGTTATAACCTGCACTATAGTGATTTGCATAATTTGTGTGTAATCTGCCAGAAGGAGCAAAACCTCAGCTTTTGCCTTCTACTTACAAACAACCCCAGAGTGTCGACACTAATATATCATTTATGCCAAAGAAGTCAGAAAAACACTTGCATTTTTAACACAATGGCGAACCAAAATATTATACTCCATTGTTGAACGCTAAGCACTTACAAAACCCATGCTGTTACTGCCCTGGAAGAATGAAGCTTTTATTTCCGGCTGAAATAAAACAAAACTCAAATCACAGACATGAAATATAAAAGGGATTATGAAACTTGTCCATTTTCACAGAAACTTTCCTTCTTTTTTTCCCTTACAGTACACTCTAAGCTGTTTTGCTTCTAGCCTACTTCTCACAGGAGATTTGGAAGTCTCTTCCATAGTCACATTGCATTCACTGATAATAAGTTTTTCATTCGATTTCCCATCAAGAAATTTCAGGTCAGTTATGTTTTGTATTCAAAGCCATACAAGTAGCTTCTACTAAAATCAGTACTCTGGGCACTCCTTTGTTTAGAGTGATGTCACACAAAGAAAGGTGAAGGAATACAATTAAAACATTCCATTTTCATTAAATCCACATATTTCATTTTGTTCAAGTTAGAACTCTTCATTTTAACTCCACTGCTTTCTTTTTTAGCTACAGTATAACAGATGAAAGTCAGTGTTTTGGCTTTGGTATTCAATTACAATATAAAATACAATAAATATGAAAACAATTGCACAGCCTGACTGTATTTAAAATATTTTATTTCAATGCATTCAATTCACGAATTCAAAACACTGGAATTTCCTGAAAAAATAGAGTTGAAATTGCAATGAACAATCAATGGATTCTACTTGAGAGAACTGCTTTCATTTGCTGGATGCTCTGCATGACCAAATCTGGGAAGGCTGCCTTAAAGCATGAGATTATAGAGAATTATTCCCACATTTACATCTGACAGATTAATTCCTAAAAGTGAAGAATTAGAAAATGATGGATAAGAAAATGAAGGTCTAGGAAGCTTCTGGTCTGACAGACCAACCCTTGTAACTATGGAGATCAAGCAAGATCCATGAAATGATCACACCAGCAGTAGAAATAAAATTGCATATGGAGAGATTTGTGTAAAATGGTCCTGACTCACCACCTTGAAACCACTCAGGGGGGAGGGGAGATGCACACTACCTTACATTGTCTCTCTTGTGAAGCTCTGACAGAGGCAGGGTCCTCAGAGTTTGTACAACACATCTCAAAACCACCAGAATGCTCTTGAAAAGGAGGGAAGAACACCCCCATTTCCAATTTAATACCTGTTCAGTGTGCTTAAAAGCCCCATTTCACACAATTCAGGCACAAGCCATGCTGCGCTAGCAGGTGGTTGAAGTCTATAATTCTTTTTAACTTAACCAGTTTGACTAGTTCTGAAGTCCACGTTTTCTGAGCTAAGTTTGCAGTGTGCTAGCTGCAAGCCTGGAGAAAGTACACTTAAAATACACATTTGTACTGCTTCATCTGCAATGTCACAGAGCTTCAACCCAAGGAGAGAAAGCATCTTCCTTATCTGCTTGAGGAAATGAGTGGTTTGGCCCCTGTGACAAAGATGTTGCAGTTCCCCAGCAGTTCCCAAAGCTTACTGATGCTTTGTCTTCCTCCTTGCAACTCTGCCTTTGCATGCTTGGAGCAAAAATTGGCAACGATGCTTATGTTATGCATGCTAAAAACTGACTGACCACAATGGTGGAATGGAAATTTTCATCCAGCTTTGACAAACTATTGTGAAGCTCTGCAAGACACATCTGAAAACATGTTGGCAAAAGAATGGTTGATTATAGTGGGGGAAAAAAATAGCACCTCTTCTATTCTACACATAAAAATCTTGGCCTCCATCACGATATTCACCACACTGTATTATTCCCAGCTGCTGTGAAGTAACACATCATGCTAAGGGACTGGTTTGTAATATAGCTGTGTATTCAGCTTAAAGCATTTTTATGGCAAGCTAAAGAATGATTGGGTATTTTTTCCTTTACTTAGAATAATATCAAATTATGCAAGTTTGATAGGCACTGGCTGGTCTTGCAGAAACAAAAAAGCATAAATATACTGTCTTGGCACTACAACATTGTTTTAGTACAATAGCAAGCCTTATCTTTCTCTAACACTACTGTGGATTTTTATCAAACTTCTAAATACCTTCTGGAACATTAAATGGACAAAGTTCAGATCAAAAAGGGGTTCTTTTACAATGACAACACTGGATACTGGGTTTGTGAAGCCCATTTTCCTCCCCCTCCCCACTGCTCTACCTGAGTCAGAGCAAGGGAGAAGTCTCACGTCCAGCGAACAGTGCCTATTCTGTAAGATCTTCTATTCAGGCTACAGAATAAAAACACAGACGGATCCACTTCTCACAAGAGGTCAACTGCAGTAACTGTGTCTTTATTCAAGGAGGTTACACAGGCTGGTAAGGTCCATATTCTCTCTGATACACTAAAATTGTCTCCATGGGTAAGCAGTATTACTCAGAGAAGCCATACAAGATTTGATTTCATCACAGCTTGCTATATCAAAGCTGTAGGCTGAGTGTGCCCCACATGAAGACTGCAAGCCAAAGCCTTGACAAAATAAAGCAGCTGACTCTTAGACAGAACCAATAAAGAATTAAGTTCTAAATCTATGAAATAACACTTGCACCCTTGTCACAGACTGAAAAACATTGATACCAAAAAGGTAAAGTGTCCTTAAAAAGAGACACAGGAAGTCTGTGGCAAAACTGAAAATACGCAAAACACAAAAATCATGTTTCTGTCCCCAAAGGATTTCTTCTTCTCTGATTCATTACCACGGTACAGGTGCTCATCTGCCCTAAAATTACTTTCCTGCTATCACAATTCCATTATCATTACTCCTGCTAGAGATCACCTGTGAACCATGATGAACTGTGAGGACCACAAAAGAGGAGGCATAGTCTTCTGAACTAGGGTGCTTTTTGACTTCTGTATCAGAGAGGACGATGACTCCCAACTGATACGAGGTACAGCAACCTGCCTGATGTCAATAAGCAATACTGATTGACAATAGCTGAGTAGCTAGGGCTTAAATTCAACATGTACAAACCAGAAAAATTACGCTTTTCCCCCAAATTATGTACATTATTTATTGAAACAAAGAGTGATTTGGGACAGGGACTTTCCTTTGAAATGTATTTCAACATTCCCTTCTCCCCAAGAGTTCTTGTGTTCACACCAGGACCTCTAGGCACTTCTGTGTGCCTACCTAATCATTTGCTTTAAGGAAGCTAAGCAAAAAGATTTATCTACATTTTTGACAAAAAGGATTCACTTCCTAGTAGAAAAAGCACAAATAACATACCGTAATAAATCACAAAACAAAGAAGTCTGAGGGCTTATTTTTGCACTTGGAGTTACCCGTAAAGTCCTTAAAATTAAGAGTAAAAGAAAGAGCAAAACATAACAAATGAGGTTAATCCAAGCTTAGATTTGTTCCCCTTTTTATGTCTGCACCAAAATGACTTACTGCATGGCAATTTCTTATTCTTAAATAAGACAGTGAACATTATGAAGACTTCTTTATGATCTTTAGCTTAGAGATGTGTAACATTTTTTTTCCTGCATGCATCCTAATCGCTGTCTGATCTGACCAACAGGGTGTGGTGCCACCAACATCCTCACCAACTGCAATACCTTCAGCCCATGAAAACATCTCTGAACTGTGTTTCTGTTCATAAGAAGCCCAAGAGACTTCATCTCTACAAAGAGAGAATACTACAGACAATGTGAAAAACAGACTTATGTTGCTAGGAAAATTAGTTACTTGCTTTTACTTATTAAAACTTTATATGAACACACATTCACATAGGACATACGCTGGACTTCTACCAGCCTAAAGCCTCTGAAGGCATTTTGTGGAGCTGTAACACTAATGTTTGTGTTCATCATTTGACAATATGAGCATAGATTTAAAGTATTTTTTCAGCAGAATAAAAGCAGAATGTGTCTTCCAGAATGGATGTACTAGAAACTTGTGCCACCTACTTAAAAGCTGTATTTGGCTTCCTGAACCCTCACTCATACTTTAAAGAACTGATAGAAAAAGGAGGAAGAAAAGATGATGACTGAACTGATCTATGCCCAAAGATGAAAAGGATAATAACATTGTAAAGGTTGATTAGATTTCTTCTCTCACTTGGAATGAGGAAAAGCATAACTTTTTTCCAAGAACATGGTGACATGGCTTCAAATACTAGGCTAAAGAATTTCTGTTACTTTATGGGTCTGGTCAAAACATACAAAAAGACTATTAAACTAACATATTAATAGAATAATTGTATTTATTTTGAAGAGCATTTCTCCATGTTTACTAAAATCCTTAATGTTAAGACATTAAGGCATTTCTGACACAAGCAGCACTATTCCATGTAAGCATAAACTGCACTGCTTACACTAAAAAGATAAGCAAGATATTCTACTCTCAGTACAACAGCCATGAGCCCCAGTGGGATCTGAACTCAGAACTACCACCACTTCGCCACTCTTGCCAACTGCAAGCAAAAATTGGCCAAAGGCCCTCATTCTTCCCAGCATTTTGAGATAGAAGGACAAGTAATCATGTGCATGTGTGTGTATGGAAAGCTTGCCGAGATGATGGGCTAGCCACAATGCCAAAATCAAGGTCATTTAAGATGCTGCATATGGAAAGGATCATTTTGCTAGGAACAGACCAATTACCAGGAGCATATATAATGACTATTCATGATGTCAAAGCAGCTTGCCACACTGCTTTCATCTGCCAGGAGACAAATGCCTATCCTGGAATGTTGCAGCTGTCAAGGGAATATATGACTCAATGTATGTATCTTGGAAAGGGTTCTGTAGGCAGTCTGGGCTCTGTCTTGAGGTATTGGAGGGGATAATTTCACAAAATGATAACATATGAGACCACAAAACTTCCAACCATAGCCTTGATATTACAAGAATCCTAGTTGACTTCAGCTGTTACAAGAGAACGAACCAGTTATTATATACAAATGTCTCACTGACCAACATGAAGATTGTTTTTTCTCCCTCTTTTCCTCAGCACTGTTTATTCCGTAACTCTTTAGAGGAAAATGTGCATGCAGGCTGCTGAACACACGCATCTAGAATCCTCTGCCCCCCACCACTTCAATACACATGGAGGCTTCTTTGCTCTGAGACCTTAAGACAGATGGAAACATATCAATGGAGTCACCGGGCTCCTGTGACCATTAAGCTGGACCAGATTAACAAGTCGCACAGGATGCAATTAAAACAACAACAACCAATCAAAGCCAAACAAATAATCCAAATCCTACATTCAGCATTTAAAGAAACTAATTCTTGAAATTGTAACGCTGTCCTCAGCTAGTAGAAACCTGCTGAACAGTAAGAACTTCCTGCTATGACTCGACATACCAGCTAGGTTGATCAGAAGTCACCCAGCATTTGTAAATAGGAGTCCTTAGTGCAGGTAGTGCCTCTACCCTGTTATGTCAGGTACACAAAACAATTCTGTAAAAAGTAAAGACAAGAATAATTCTCCTCCCCCATTCACTTGCTCCTAACTCTGCAGTGACTGATCAGTGGCAATTGCTGCAGTTCCTCATGAGCTTTTCCATTGGAAAACCTTCCAATCACTTGGGCTGGCTGCTGAGGCCAGATGCAGAATTCCGGTCCTGAGCTACCGCAACAGATGGCACAATTCTCTCTGGAAGCAAGGTCAGGCATAAATGCATGCAAATCCCAGGGTCTGAAGACTTACGGAACACAACAGACTGTGAGACAAAATAGAAGTCTCTGCACTGAATCCTTTCTTAACCAGCATATGAGTATCTCATGAATCAAGCAGTGTTTAAATTCATTAGCTCAATGAATAATGTTCTATTATACTTTCTGTGAGATTTGGGCAAATTTATATAGAATTTATAAGTTTTGGTTCATGTTATGGAATGATACAATTGCTATGGGCTTGTATATCTATATCTACCTTTGCTGACCAGGACTGTATGACATTTCTCTGGAAAGGTATAATGGAAACCAGCAAATGTAATGACTGGGAAAGATGCTGGTACAACTTTTAATAGACTCTAAAAGCATACTAGAAGGATTTAGCCAGGAGAAAATAAAAGATCAGCATGTTTACCTCATCTTTTATTAATCTCTGCTTTATGACTCTATAGCTCAAGGGCAAACCAGAAAGACACAGGACCACGGTCTAGACACAACCCAAAGGGATTAAGACACCTGAAGTGTGTGAAACTTTTGGGGTGTATTATTTATTTTAACACAGATAATAAATGCATTCTGCCACAGTGTTACAGTAAAGGACAAGAGTGCAAAAACAAAGAAAGAAACTCCCACAAACCAAACAACAAAAAAACCCCAGGACTGCAAACAGGACCCAACGGCTACCTGAACCAATGTCAAGTTCAGAGAAGACAAAGAACTCATCTGTTTAGCATAGAACTTACCGTTTTTCCCCCAATAAAGGGGCTTTTTTCCTCAAATAAGGATTCTGACTAAATCCTCTATTTGATTCATACCAAGGCTAACATGTTGCTCACATTACACATGGCAAGTCACATAAAGATATGCAGCAACTGTTCAGTCTTCGGTGGAAAGTCTAGTGGTTAACCATGCAAACAAATTCTTTCCCATTTTCCTCAGGGATCATTGTATTTCCATCTCCAGAGTGGGTAACATCTGTGTGTTATTTCAGTAACACATAGTTACGGTCAGCACATCCAGAGTCTGTATCTCCTAATGCAAAACTGTGAAGGTTAATGTTCTAAGGTACTTGATTCAACCAGACTAATACATTTTTCTTCCCCTGGAGATGATCTAACAGGTAATTTAGACAACCAGAGCTGGAAAACTTAGGCTCAGCTAAATGAATCAGAAGTCTACAGAATGCTTACACTAAGAAAAAGACTGAGGGTAGCAACATGCAGACTGACAAAATCATTGAAGAAATGCAATTGCAGGAAAAATAACTATAACCTGGGATGTCTGTAAGGTGGTGTCACGCATAGGAATAAAAAATCAAAGGAATTTTTTGTCTGCCTGTGAGGCCAGCAATAGTATCTCCAGTGTTGCACTGGAAGATCATTGAATAGCTCAGTCTTTCCCATTAGAAAGATATATAGAGAGAGAAAGTTGTGTAAGACACAGAAGATCACAAACACAGATGAAAAAGCAGAATAAAGGTAATAGAAGTAATAATAGGAGGTGAAAACACAACCTGTTTGCAGCAAATTAGGATCTAGGCACAAATGACATGCACTAACTTAAATACTCATAAAACACTTCTCAGTGGCAGGATTAAGCACCTTGTTGAATAATCCATTCTTGGAACTAAAAGTCACTGATGCTTTGAAGTATGAGGTTGGTGTAGTGTTTCTTTAAAGACTAAATGTTGTAATCCCTTACATAGGCAGAAAACACTTTTTGCAACTTCCCGTATGCTTAATATAAAAAGCAAGAACAACAGACATACCAAAAATCATTTACTTCTGTGTTTCCAGAGGCAGACCAAAAGGAATGGAAGGCTTGAAGCATAAGAGGTTTGTTTAGTGCTCTGATAAAACTGGCAGTGCCACACAACCTGTAATTGCCTTTGTACAACTCTCCTACTATAATCACTGTTTCAGTAACTCTGGGTTAATGCATACACTACTTAAGCCAAGAAATCTTCTCCCTGCCTGGGGAAGGAAGTTATAAAGAGGCAGGTCAACTTTGTCCAAGCATTGCATGACAGGATCTTCTTTTACAAAGCTATTTCTAATACTAGTGCATAGTTCAGGAGCAAAATCCTCCTCTTAAATCTACATGATGAATTTTGATTGGGGCAGCCTATAAACTGAGTCTATAAACTGAAAATAATAACTGAAAACACTGGGGCTGTTCAGCCTGGAGAAGAGAAGCTGCGTGGAGACCTTAGAGCAGCCTCCAGTGTCTGAAGGGGGCTACAAGGATGCTGGAGAGGGACTCTTCATCAGGGACTGTAGCAATAGGACAAGGGGTGATGGGTTCAAACTGAAATGGGAAGTTCAGGTTAGATCTAAGGCAGAAGCTCTTCCCTGTGAGGGTGCTGAGGCACTGGCACAGGGTGCCCAGAGAAGTGATAAATGCTTTATCCCTGGCAGTGCTCAAGGCCAGGTTCGAAAGAGCCTTTGGCAATATGGTTCAGTGTGAGGTGTCCCTGCCCATGGAGGGGGCTGGAACTGGGCAACATTAAAATCCTTTCCAACCGAAACCGTTCCATGATTCTATGAGTCTGTTCTACGAGTTTTGCAGTGCATCAAAAATCAAATAGACCATTACCAGAACTTGAGAGAATACCTCCCTTCTTTGATTTCCTTTTTTCCCAAAAAAAGTTAGTACTAAGAATACTCAGTTGAGTATTTATTTCTCATATAGCCATTTTGTTTTGTTGACCTTTTCTAAAACACAAATGTGTACCACAGTATGTGGCAAATTGGAAAACAGCATCATACAATTAAGAAAAAAAATCTAAAGGAAGCAAAATTTAGCATTATTTATACTTAGAGAAGGCTACTACAAAGATGTTCTAGAGTAGCATACAGATTTCAATGTTATCTGTGGATTTCCTCAAGAAAGGGTGTACACCATCATGGGCAGAATTTGGCAATGTATTATTTACAAGCAACACAAACATATTCAGCTCGCCAAAAAGATCTACATAATTTGCACCCCCAGCTCAACTGAAATACGAACCTCCAGTTCAAATTACATTGTTTAACATCTGTCACTGTGAATTCCCCAATTCTATGAATTCCAAAATGTGCTGTAATTCCTTCTGCTAAAACAGGTTTTCACTATTATATCACCTTTCTCATAGAGCTCCTCCATTGCTCTCCAGGTTTCAGCTCGGACCTCTCGATTGCTTTTACCAGGAACTTGTGCATCAGGCCAGTGTATTAAATAAAGATCTAAAACACAAACAGAACCAGACTACTCATTAGTGTCATAAAACTACAGCAAACCATGTGATACAGCATTTTTCCTTCATAATGGCGTCTAGCATATTAGCATCAGAATAGTTACAATTACCACTCCATGATCATTACTTTATACATCCATTTATTTTTAATCAATGCAATCTACAACATCTCATTAACAACTAAAGGTAGAAGAAGCTGCACATGTGCCACACATTTAGGTCACTGTAATCCAAATTTCATGGTCACATATTCAAGCTTTCAACACATAAGAAGCCCCATTTAAATCAAAGGGATTTTGGTCACTGGAATTAAGGCTGGAATACTGCTGAAGGGCCACAAGTCCTTAAGTTTTATGTAGACAGGCTGAGAACATTGGGGCTGCTTAGCCTGGAGAAGAGAAGCTGCGTGGAGACCTCAGGGCAGCTCCCAATGTCTGAAGGGGGTCAGAAGGATGCTGGAGAGGGACTCTTCATCAGGGCCTGTAGCGACAGGACAGGGGGTAATGGGTTCACACTGAAACAGGGGAAGTTCGGGTTAGATCTAAGGCAGAAGCTCTTCCCTGTGAGGGTGCTGAGGCGCTGGCACAGGGTGCCCAGAGAACTAGTGAATGCTCCTTCCCTGGCAGTGTTTAAGGCCAGGCTGGACAGAGCCTTGGGTGACATGGTCTAGTGTGAGGTAACCCTGCCCATGGCAAGGGGTTAGAACTGGATGATCTTCAGCTCATACAACTGGGACCAGTCTGGGACCCTATGATTCTATGAAGATAAATCTGTTTGGCAGTTCTGTAGGTATTTTATACAAATTCCGCAGTGGGTTCTGGGTTTACTTTCTGAAGAATACTTCTGTTACACATTTCTGTTGGAAATCACAGCACATTTGTTCATGCACCGTTTTTTGCTAAAATTTTTTGCCAGCAGATATTAAGGGAACAAGCTTGTGCTTTACTGCATTTTATCAAATATTAGCACAGCTTCAAACAGAAGCAGTATATACTGCTGATGAACTTATCAAAGCAGCTATCAAAACTGGCTGTCTCCATGTGAGAAAAGACCATCCAAGCATTTCCAACATAAATTAATTTTATATGTATATATAATTTATATTTATATATAATTTATATAGAATAATTTTATAATAAATTTTATAATAAATTGTAAATTGAGACATTTACATCTATTGGAGTCAGAGTTCCAAAACTGATAGGATCTGTAACTCCTTTATAAATCTGCGGACGACCTTAATGAGAAACTTCAGAGCTACTTTGAACAGAATTACATTACTCTCCAAATTGTAACTGCAGACATAACAGGTAACTGCAGGCATCCCAGTCAAAGAGTGCCGCTCTTTGCAGCATAGCTTAGTCTGACAGAAAACAGGAAAAGGAAATAAATGCATGACTGAGATGTACACCGTTGTCTGTCTTTGTGCTCTACAGTATTCATTTTTTGGCATTTCAGACACAGAGTTAAGAACAAAAAGCTAAGCAGTTTTTGTTCTCCGAATGCATCACACCATTCATTCACAGCCCCTCTTTGAGAAAACACAGACCTCTGCCCTATATTTCTTTTATTCACATTTAAGGACTGCACTAATGCTAACAATACCACTGGGCTGCTATTGTAGCTTTCCACCCATCTAAATAAAAATTCACCCCTGGTTTAGGAGGAAAAGAGAACATTAAATTCACTATAATACACCAGCTCCTATTTGGATCCCTCACTGTCATACTGCTAAAAAGAGTATTTTGCTTAGAGTAAGACTTTAATTAGAACAGTACAGAGTTTTGTACAGTAACACACATTACAGGACGTATAAAAAAGAATCATTTTGGATGGTTACCAAAATCATAAGCTTTGCACTTTCTGATATTAATAACCCATTCAATTTTTAAACACAACTGCTCACACAAGAATATATCACTGATCTGTAATGATCTGCAGCATCTGGATTTATGTCACATTAATAGATAATGTTGCTCATTGGTTGCCCTTATATACATAAAATCCTCTCCTAATTTATAAAACAAGTAAAAAACCACAAGCAAACTTCTTCACCACTGAGTTGTAAATAATTACTTCTTTAATTGCTCTGGGGAAAAAAAATGGTATTTATTAAGAATATATACCAATATATGGTATCGGAATAAATACCAAGTTCTGTGGCATTCAGTGAAAACTAATATTGGGATCTTGATTAAAGCATTTGGTAAGGTTATGTGAAAAATCTCAGGATTAGTCCAATTCTGTTGCCAAGAAAGTCTCTTCCAAAATTTCCTCTGACTTACATTAGGCGCAACCCCAAGAATTAGCATCAGGAGTTGCTAACACCAAGTGTTCAATTTGATCCACAGTTATATATGTGCCATTGGCAGTACTTGCTGCACAGAGACTGCCAGGTCTTAATTTAAACTTTTTTGCTTGGATAAAGCAAATGTCATATGTAAGTTATTAGTATATGATGCCTCACATAAAAATGGGAGAATTACATATCTTTAATTGCTGTTTGTTATGTTCTCCAAATCAGACTAATAACAACTGCTTTAACTATGCAAAAACACATCATATAACACCAACAAAAAACAATCATTAACTTCAGTGGAATTTCACCAAAAGCTACTTTTCCAAAAGCCCAAGTATTCAATTAGACATCACAGTATGCAAATGTTCACAGAAATAGCTACATCCTGGATTTCTACAAAGATGCTTTGTACTCAGCTCAAGAAACAGGAGCACTCTCAGAAGAATGACTTTTAAAAGATTTGATAACTAAAAGATCTCTGGCCTTGGGTATTTAAAAACATGCAGTACATCAGCCTTCCCTGTGTTAGTGCCTGAGACCTCCTCAGTGCGAACACAATGAGTTGTTGGTCCTTTATTTTAGGAAGGCAATGTTATCAGGTTGTGATGTCCATATCACACTATGATGTTTATTTTAATTTATGCTGTTTGTTGAAGCAGTGTTCAAGGCCAGGCTGGACAGAGCCTTGGGTGGCATGGTTTAGTGGGAAGTGTCACTTCCCATGGCAGGGCGGTTGGAACTAGATGATCTTGAGGTCCTTTCCCTAACTATTAAGGTCCTAACCCTAACTATTCTATGATTCTATGAAATAAAAATTACTTTCCCATTAGAAATCTACACATTTAGAGCTAGAAAAGCATCTTAAAAGTGCAGTCCTCCTGACTGCAAGAAGCGTTCACGAAAGATGTGGGGCAAAGGCACCTTATCTCAGAGATAAATGAGTACAAGTGTCTTTCTGCCAGTCACGCACAAAGTACCCCAGCCCAGCTACAAGTGGAAGGAATACAATGTACCTTGCAACAAGCAATGGAGCTTCTCCTCTACTGAAATCAACTAAGCAGTGCTAATTTTAAATTGGGATTTGCTTACTTCTATTGCATCTGTTAGAAACCTTTTAAATAATACCTGTAGGCCAAGAAAAGCTGTGAGCACCTCATAAACCCAGGGCTACAATTTTATCTTCATATTCACACCTACACCCACACTCTTTCTTTTGCTTAAAATATTTCCCCTCCTGGGGGATGACAAGAACAGAAACACTCTTAATTGGGTTTTGGAGGCAAGAAATTAGTTTTAAATTGTTTATCAAAATAGCTTCAGGTGCTAGTAATCAAGAAATATGGAAATTCATCACTGGAGGTGTTTAAGAACGGGTTACATTTCTATGTGTTGAGAACGATGGGGCTGTGCCTTGTGGGGTGCATAGAGTAGCCAATACTTTGAGACATCTTCCAACCATGTATTTTGTAAAATAATCTCATCCCCAAAACCCCACAATGATTCACAGTATCAGGATGTGCTTGAGAAAGAACAAAAAAAAATCTCCAAATATTCACAATCAAAGTCTGTATTTACCAGCTTTTTAAATCACCATTTATCGTCAGCCTGTAGCGGTGCAGTGGTTAGTGAGGGTCTGAAGTTCAGTCAAATGTCAAAACACTGCTGTGGGAAAACTAAAATGAACATGTGAACTGTTTTCACACACATTAAAACAGGGCGGCTTATTGCTTCTCAGCTGCAGCACCTACAATCAGCGCAGTTCTTAACTCAAAAGGACAGGGACGTTTTACACATTTAGAAGCCAACAGCATGTTGTCACGGAAATAAAAGTGTGCAGTTCTAGTCCTAATATAATTCCTAATACAGTATGAAAAATAGGGGTAAAAATTCACTAGAACAACCCTAGTTTTGAAGAGCAAGCCCTGACTCACAGCAAACCTAACGGCAAAAGTCTATTTTTCAATGTTTTGCACAGTTATCTCAATGCAGTGCTTGTGTTTTCCCTGCTTTTCTCAACTGTCACTTCATTCAGTATGTACATGATGATTTTTCTCACCTGTCGTACCTCTTTTAAACTCCACTGGAACAAGGATCAATGTGAAGCAACCTCCAGTTGTGTTCCAAATTATACACAATCTGAACTGGGTGTAATAACATCATTCATGATTCATCTAGCACACTGAATATGCTGATAGAGCATTTGTCCAACTCCAGTTGAGGATTTGTGATAGGTCAGATTTGCCTGGATGTGACAGGCTCTGAAGAGTCAAAAGGAAAATTAAATTGTTTACGAATTCAGTAGCCCACAAATCACATTCAAGAAGAAATTACTTTCGAGGTTTGATCCAAACCCCAAGGAATGTGTTCTGCTAGTGCCAAACCTTGAAGATTTGCTGCCATTTCATACTGGTTTACTGTGACTGCTGCTTGAGGACCATATTTAGAAATTGCAAGCAGCAGAATATCTGTTACAACCACTGCCCACATCTAATATAAATTTCCAGCTTCTCATGGATATATCATCTACTGACTCCAATAAAAATCCTGGAACAGTCCTCTCCTAATACCATTTGCCCAAAAAGAGTTTATGCAAAGGTTTCATAACAGTATTTTACATGTAACACTTCTCTTAAAAGGCTGTGGCTGCTTCCAACAGTTCATCTGTCTCACAACTGGCATTTCGTATACTGCTAATGCTCAGATTTATCAATTCCTGTGATTATTTCCTAAGTCTCTAACTCAGATTGCATGGATGGACTGGGTAGCCCATAACACTGCTCAAGAAAATTAACAGGACCTTTCCTGGAACAAATTGCTTAGCTGCACATTTAGCTGCCAGGCCTCCTACAGCTTTTTCTTTTTGCAGTCTTCTGAATGACAAACTTTCCCTCCAACATAAAGGTCCAGCATCGTAGATCTATTATTTAGGATCTTCCCATTTTCTATATGAACCATGTATCTTTAGGGAAAAGCTGTAAACCTGCACATATTTGGTTAATATAGAAGGAAATCAAGAAATTCTGATTCAGGTACATTTCACCTACCTATTTCACATTCCTATTTCACAGAAAAACTGCCAGCTTTAACACATACTTGTAACTAAGGAATTCACTTTCCTAAGTAAGCTCGGGCACAAATTGCCCTGGTATTACCAGATCTTTTCTTATCATGGATTTCATGTCCACTCTACGGTACACTGCCCAGCAGAAGAGGGACACAAAGTGCAGGAGCAAATGAGAACAGAGCCAGGATATCTAAGCTTAATTCTACAACCTTGTAACAACATTTTCAAACCAATCTTCTTCATTACAGTTAACTTTTATTATACCTATGATAAGCCTCAATTTCCCACAAAAAGCTCTTATGCTAAGCATTCTTTAAACACTTCAAAAGTTCATGTTTCAAGATACTGCCACTTTTTGCTTGAAAATCCTTCAAACAGCAGCTTCCAGCTGAGTGCTTTCAAACAGAAGGTACAAGACTCCCTAAAGCATGATAGGAAGAGTGGGGCTCATGGAAAAGGACCTGGGGGTGGTGACTGACGGAGCTGAACAGAAGCAGCTTGTGCCCAGGCAGCCAGGAAGCCACCAGCATCCTGGCCTGTATCAGCACCAGTGCGGCAGCAGGGCCAGGGCAGTGACTGTGCCCCTGCACTGGGCACTGGTGAGGCCGCACCTCGAACCCTGTGTTCAGCTCTGGGCCCCTCATTACAAGAGACATTGAGTGCTGGAGCGGGGCCAGAGAAAGGCAATGGAGCTGGTGCAGGGCCTGGAGCACAAGTGTGATGGGGAACGGCTGAGGGACCTGGGGGGTTCAGTCTGGAGAAGAGAAGGCTCAGGGGGGACCTTATCGCTCCCTGCAACTGCCTGACAGGAGGATGGAGCCAGGAGGGGCTGGGCTCTGCTCCCAAGGAACAAGGGATGGGACAAGAGGAAACAGCCTCAAGCTGCACCAGGGCAGGTTTGGATGGAGCTGAGGAACAATTCCTTCCCCAGAGGGTGCTCAGGCATTGGAACAGGCTGCCCAGGGCAGGGCTGGAGTCATCGTCCCTGCAAGTGTTCACACACCGTGGAGATGAGGCCTCAGTGCCATGGGTCAGTGGTGGCCTTGGCAGGGCTGGGGAACGGTTGGACTGGATGAGGTTTAAGGGCTTTTCCAGCCTAGTGGATCCTTTGATTCTGTGACTCTGTGGTTTCTGTGAACCCCATGAAACACACTATGTACTGCACCTCCTCTGAAGGTCTTTTTCACCAGCATATATAGTACTAAACATAGAAATCTTTCACACAAGTGCTATCATACTGTGTTTAACAGAAATAGTCTGTGGAATTGATCCAACAGAGATTCAACTCAAGCAGACAAAACCATTACTCCACCTGCCATCTCATCCTTCTTGTGGAGATCACCATCCTCATTGACAGAGCAGTGAAATGCACATGAAGTACTTCCTAAGCCATCATAGATCACAAATTGTCAAGTTAAACCACTTGACAAGTTAAAGCTGAAGCCTCCATTGATTTAGGTCTCCATGTCAGACCAAGTGATGGCTCAGGAAGAGCTTTATACGTTTTTCAGACATCTCCACATCAGTGGAAGGAAGGTAAGGAAGGAGGGAAGACAGGTGAGGGTATAAAGAAGGAAAGGAAAAAAACTATATATGTAGCAAATTGCATAGGCAGTTGTAACACTTAATTCGTCTTAGTAGTATGAGGAAAAAAAGTCTCATAGCTGAACATATCTGACAAACTGAAGTTCTGTTTATGTCAGCCCCGGGATTCATTCAAATGGTGACAGTATTTCTACATTTCTTACTCTCAGGTATTTTTTAACATGTTTCACATATTTCTGCTGAGCAGCAATACGCAAACTGAGTACTTGTGTGAGCACCTACTTTAATCAGCCTACTACCTGAGAAAGTAAAAGCAAATCACGGAAAATTCCAGTTCCTGGAAGCGAGTCAAGCTTTCCTCTCATCAACATTCAGCACCAGTGCCATAGAAAGCAGAAAAAAACAAGCAAACACAAAACATAAGCAGCAGAAAGCAGAGAGGAGGAAACATGTTATTTCTTAATTTAGAGGAGAAAGCCAGCACTTGAAACTTTGCTTATGAACTTCTCCTTGTAGTGACCTGTATTTGCACAAGACAGACAGAAAGAGATTTGATTTCATTTTGCATTATTCTGTACCTGGGCAGGAAGTTAAAGGATACAATTCCAGAAATAATGGAACCAAAAATGTGCATATAAATGTCTCAGTCTAACAGACACAGGGTTGTTTTTCCCTTCATCTTACAAAGCACTCAAGCAAAAAAGCCAGTGAATACAGCACACGAGTGCCATTAATATTACATGCCATTAATCCCGCAACAAAAGCTGTTCACTTCTTCTTTAAAGTGTATTTATTGGTTAACGGGGGATAGGGGGAAGAAAGAAGCAAAATGAGGGTTTTCAGGACACTGACAGATAATGTCTGGCTGTTAGGTCAATTATTTCTGAATTATCATCATAAACACTATCTCCACCAACATCACTGTTTTAGATTACTACTTTAAATTCATATTCCTCTCCCTCAACTTTCTTTTCATTGCTCCAGCTGGGGAAGAAGCAGCAAAAGCATTTTTAAAAACACCATGTTTATTTTGGTGAGGTACCTCCTCTCCCATGAGCTGTTGCAAAGAATTAATCAGCGTCATTATTGCAACTCTTTGCCTATCTAATAAGGGAGTTCCAGCATCACATCTCGGACTACGAGAAGTTTATAATCAGGGTAAGTTTTAAAAGTGTGTAAGTCTAATCCAGAGCTAGTTAGATTTACTCTAGTCTTGTAGATACTGCTAACATTTTCCTTGCAGTATATTGCAGCAGATCAAGACAAAGGCAGTTACTGAGACTTTTTAGAAGTTAAGAGACCTACAAAACAAGTTTTAGAAAGGAATCCCATTCCTTGAGATTTAACAGACCACAGAAGAATTTTGGCATTTTTGTCTCTCTGTTACTAATAAATTATCAGAAAGTTTATGAATCCTTTCAGGTGTCTTTAGCAAAATAGATAAAAGTCATGCAGTGGTTCCTCACAGAATCCCAGTGTGGTTTGTGTTGGAAAGCACCTTCAAGCTCATCCAGCTCCAACCCCTGCCACAGGCAGAGATACCTTCCACTAGAGCAGGGTGCTCCAAGCCCCGTTCAACCTGGCTTTACAAAAATACCTTGATCTGTTGTAAAATATTTGCAGTAAGGAAAAATTCTGTGCTTTCTATTGTATGCATGTGAACTTCCTAGAGAACAAACAGAACAAGGTATCTGCAAATGTGTAAAAGCAGGGTTCGGCTTCTGTGATCTATCTGTTCTACATCGTTTTTTCAGGAATTCATTCATCTTTGCAAATATTCACATAGAAGGTGCAATAAATGAGCATATGCAAAGATTCATACCAAGGTATTCAACACCAAGTCTTTCACATGACTCCAAGCATGCTTTTTGTGTGTTTTCATAGCCATAATCACTATGCCACAGTTTGGTAGTTAGCCAGAGGTCCTCCCGTTTCACACCACTCTCTTTGATGGCCTTTTGGAGCAGAGATTCACAGCCGTATCGTTTTGCTGTGTCAATATGACGAATGCCACAGCTTTGTATTGCATGGACCACAGCATCATGGGAATAGCCACCTTGATGGGAAGTACCTAAACGAACAAAAGCAGAAATGAATTGTCAGCAATGAGTTGTGAGGGACATATTTTATCATTCTTTTCAATTGTTGTTTTCCTTGTTTGTCTATTGTCACAGAACCACCTTATTCAATTTTCATTTCCTAATAATAAGGAAATGGGAACTGACAGATCTCTAGGCTGGGAAAATACTTCAAGTGCTGGAATGCTGATGCTGATCAGAAATAACTCCACCGAAACCAAATATCAACAACATTTAAGTGCAAAGAACTGATTTCAGAAGTCAAGCTAAAGATCATAGAAAACACATACTTTATGGAAAATAAGTATATGGCCTCTAATTTTCATATAGAAGCACAACATTTACAGATGAAAATATTTATAATAAGAAGTAAAATGTAACCTGAAAAGCAATTTACTTTGCAGAAAGCATATCGTGAAACCTTTACTCTGTTGAACCCCTGTTAGCTTCAAGTTATTACTGCATTGTACAACCCTAGACCAGGCCATACCACAGATGCAATTCACATCACATCAAGCTCAGCAGCAACCAAAACAATGGAATCCTACCCAAGAATTCCAGAATGGGCATACAGGGACTTTCAGTAACAAAGTACTGTAACTCTCATTGTGTAGGTATTCACTGACTGTGTATTTTGCATGTCAAGGGGACGGAAGGAGGAGGGGACTCAGCAGGAAAAGCAACCACCAGGAGGATTGTCAGATAAAGAACTGGTTGAGAGCAAGGATGATGTTTCTACTTACCCTTTCCTGTTAGTTGTTTTTCCTGCAATGAGCCCCTCACCCATTCCTCATCACTCACACACTTCCCACAAACAGTATTTTCTACAGTTTGTTGGAGGAAATGCTTAGTCAGCTCTAGTCAGCTACCGAAGCCACCTTCTAAGATGATGATTAGTACTTTAAGGCCCTGGTGCTACCAGCCAGAGTTGGCATGAAAACAGCCATGTCACTAACTTCCCAGTTAAAGGCCCAGAACAGTCATGACAGTCAACAGCAACAGGGTGTTCAGCCTCTGCTGAATCTAAATTAAGGACTCCAGGTCAAAGAAGAAGAACTGAATTTTCTATCTGCTGCCAACTTTCTCTTTCCCTCCAAAAAGAATGTTTATGCCTACATCCAGCACTATCTGCATGTTATGACATTAACAAATGTATATGCCCCCCACAGACTGTCAGCAAAGGGGAACAAATGAAAACACACATACAGTTACTTATGACTCATCCTTAAAACTCCCACACCTGAACTGGAGAGGGAACGCCCATGGGAATCTGCAGCACTTTCTCATACACATCTTAATGCCAGCAAGAATGAGGAGGGCTTCCAAGAACCCTACTTGCATAAAGGCAAACCAGGTTCTCCTACATGCTCGCAATTTTTGTTCATTCCTAAGCTTAGAAGGAAAGCAAATGATACCTCTGTAACTTTGCTCAACACTCCAAGTCATTTAAAATAAGATGTAATAGGTCTGACATAACATGCATCCACCCCAAGATAGTGACACTCTGCTGATCACAATGGGTCAATCCCCACTTTGTGTTTATGACCTACAAAATGTGGAGTATGGAATTCTTCATTTATCTTCACAGACTTGAAAGTGATGAAATTATACTACTATATTCCTACAACGTTGACATATATACCAGAAGTATTTTACCTTCCATATGTAAACAAAGTTTTAATGTTTTAAAAGTAAAAAATTCAAAATTCTTCTTTTCTTTATAGCCACTATTTATAATTAATAACTGGCTTAATTTCTGATTCATCTAGAAACAGATGTCCCTGTAACCTTGTTTTACATCAAGTTAAGTCAAGCTGGGTTAATTTACATTCTCAAAACATCAATGTTGAGAAATTTTAGACGAATGCAATGCTACTACATTGCAACTCTGGGCAAAGAATATATATGCAGGTATTATACTATTCAGATCCTAAAGAGAAGTTATTTAAGCATTATATAACTAGCATAGAAAAATTACTATACTTTTTCATAACAGTCCCTTCACTTTTCATAAGCTGGTACTGGTGCCAACGAAATAAGGTTGTAACTATTGTGTCTGTTTCTGGCTGAATGGACATTTCTAGGCGCAGAATGAATGGAGTTCATTTAGAGGTCTCGCAAATGGACTCAGACTCTTTTCATGCATAATGGATTTCAGCAAGAACATTTAGGACAAACAACTTTTTTCTTCCTTTTCCTTTTAAATTTAACCCTTTGAGGTTCAAGGGAGAGAGTGGGAAAGAAGGAAAATTCAGAATCATTTTGTTCCTGTTCTCTATTCAGCAACGGCATGCACACTTGTTTCACAAGGAAATAAAGAAACCAAGATTAGCCTGGAGGGAATTATCTCAGTTTCTATGCCTAAAAATGAACCACAACAGTCCTGATGCACTACATAGTAATTAAAAAGGGAGCTTAACGGTTATTTAATATTACCACTTTGCAAGCCTTAACTTACTCATGAACAACAGGTTTCTAAGTTAATTATGCGACTGACATAACAGCTTCTGCACTTTAGAAATCAGAGTTTTCTTGGGTTTACTCATGTGATTAAATATGCTACAATTCACAGCTGCAGAAGGGTGACAAAAGAAAGTGGAGTGACTTAAATTGGTATTTTTTTATATCTTAAATGCACTGTGTGAACACATTAACATTCTTACATGTTTACCCCTTTTTTCAGAGATGTAATTCACACTGTACACGGATATTTAAAGACAAAATCCAATCTTTTATTTGAAATTAATGAACTAGCAACCATTCTATCCCATTACTGTTTCTAAATAAAAATAGTAGCAGCTTTTAATAAAGGAAGTCAAATACAAGTAAGTCTGCAAAAGTTGCCTATTTTCTAGCTAGCATTTAACTTGTTTTCCTAGGAGAACAGCACTAGTCTCTCAACGACTGAACTACCTCAATCTGAACATTTCTGAGATGATTAAAAACCTCTGGACTTTGCGAAAACTGGTGGCTGGGAGATACAAGGATACTGCAATGGAAAGATAGATCATAGAATCATAGCAGTTTGGGATGGAAAGGACCTTCAAAGGTCATCTAGACCAACCCCCTGCAATGAGCAGGGACTTCGAAAGCTTTTTGTTGTCTTTAATTTCAAACTTCAATGTCCTTTTAATATATGAGCATTTACACCCACACAAAGAAGAAAGTAATGTTCTTGTGAAGAAGGAGTTTTCTTATTTTCTCATTTTCTCTTTTACATGAGACACCTTCCTCCCTCTCTCATGTTACCGCACTCACTTATATACTTCGTGGATTAAGTGACAATAGGAAGTTACATATTAGGACAGATGGCCACACGAGCCGTGAGTGATACAGAGATATTAGCCTGAATGGCGTTTGACAGTTAGTTATGTTGAAAGAAAGCTCTATAAATTTCCATTTCTGTTTAATTTTGCAGTAAAACCTCGTGTTTGGTATAGAGAACTAGGAAACATTATTCAGAAACATGCTCAAGCAAGTGGATTTTCAGTGGTAGGTCAAAGGGACACAAATCCACTGAAAACTAGGCTTAGTTACTTACATGGTTATTTTGTCATGATTATTCATACACCCTGAAAAAGACTGCCACCAGAACTGGGATGAGAAACGTGCTCTGGCAACCCTTACAAACCTCCAAAGATTATTAGGAAGGCAGAATCCTGTTCATAATGCAGCTACTACACAGAAAAATACAACCAACCACCCAGTCGGCACCCTTTCCCAAGACAAAATCAACAACATACCTTCTCCCCACCCCCTCAATGCTACACCCCACTTCCCAGTTTTAGGCACCATCTCAGCTAACTCTCAGCCTCATTAAACATTTTGTTCTCCTTCACAGAAGCTGTAGAACTGCAGAGCAAGATCCAAAGCATCTGCATTTTCCGAAGAGAATCAGGCCCTATCTTCTCCCTGCCTTTGTGGAGGAGCATGTCTTCATGTTCTTTGTGAAATGTGAAAGGATTATTTATCTGAATATATGAAAAAGTTGATGAATAACTTCATCATGAAGTTCATTAACAACTTTGGCTACTTGAAATCAATGGAATCATTTACACGAGAAGAGTTCCTGTTAGTGATTGTGTCAGAGATGAAGATTTTCTGACATCAGTACTAAATTACAACAGTTGACAAACAAAACACCTACATAAACGCCCATTCCTTTGCAGGTTTTTCTACAAGTAACCACTTGAGAAGAGAACACGCAAAAGCTCAAACATCCTTTTATCGACGTTTACACACTCATTGGGTGTATGTGGCATTGTATACCTTGAAATACCTTGTCTTGTTGGTTTTATTTCCATTATTTCAACATAATGCCTCACATAATATGCATCATATAATGCATCATATAATATGCATCATATAATGCATGATCACAGAATGCATGTTATGAATATATTACTGTATTTGATGTCAATACAGTCCGATTTCACTGTAACCTTATGAGCAAATTTGATGATAAAACATAAAATTATGCCAATACATAAAGCAAATGAACATATAACACATTCAAAGGTTCGCTGCTTAAATGAGTCTAGAGTATACCATGAAGTTTCTCTTGCCTCTGTAAAAGCTATCTGGATTATGCATATTACTTTATATATATATACATATAAATAAATATATATATCTATTGTGTATGTATATATATATATAAGATATACTTTGGTAATGTTTCTCTTTTTTGCTAAGTATGACCCATTGCTTAGTGAATAGGGGTCACTTTGCAACTGTTTTTCTCCTGTGCAACTCAGTTAAAATAAGCTCATAGAATTCAGTAAGGTGAGGAAGAAAAGTAGGCAGGAACAATTTTAAACTCTGCAATTCTACTCAGACACCTCAACATAGGCACCAAGAGAAAAGCAGGAACACAGCCTTGCTGCAATGCGAAAGGGTAGGAGAGAGCCATGACATGTTTATTATGTATCCAGGGAAAGGGAAGCCAGAATTGCTAGTTTTCTCTCTTCCTGAGAGGAAGGAAGAAATGGCAATGAGCCACTGTTGACAGAAGCACTCTATTCCCTCCATCCCAAAGAGGCTTTGACTGTAAAGGATATTCAGATCATCTACTGTAAAATGACCGGACATCTCTGACCGCTGACCCACCATTTATCTAATCAGAACATGAGAAAAGGAGCTCTGAAAGCAGCTTCTCAGTTGCTCTCACAACAAGCCCAGAAAGTCTGTAAGTAGCATCTATCATCAGTGGGATGCTATGGCTCTGATATGGCATCAATTCCTTAATGTGGTTTATGGCAGCACAAATACACTATAACACAAAAAATGCTAGTAGTTTTTTTCTATAAGAGTAAAGAAATTTCTAGCGGAAAGCGCCGCTATTTCAATTATTCAGCTGTTGTATACAAATATTGTTATCATGCAGAACTTCCCAATAAAATGTATAGGAAAGGCCAAGTCTGGAAAGTGACCTGTCCATTTCAAAGGCAATTATGAATGTGTAATCCATGTAGAAATGTCATAAGCAGAGCAGCAGCACACATTTATTTAAATGCCTTTAGAGACAGACTGCCAAATCCTGAAGCCTTTTCTTTCACTCCACACTTTCCCACCACCGTGAGAACTATTTCTCATTAACAACCAAATTGGTTTCAGATGCTCTGTTATAAGATGTTACCTTAGAAACCACTGGCTAAAAGACTGTGGCTTCCTTCCATAGAAATCTCAAGCAGTGAAAAGGCAGATTTTCTGGCATAAATCAAATCCAATTTCTAGGGTTCACTAAACCTTTTCTCCTCAGAATAATGTTTTGTGACTAGATCTTAGCAGTTAATAGTGCACGAAGAATTGCTGGTGTGAACCAGTTTTAAATGATTTTCATTCTATTCCCTTTGTTAACTCAATTCAAATTACTTCCAGTGCTTATCATACCTCGATAGAACTCTTAACTAAGAAGTATATATACTATCCTTATACTATAAATATGACAATGAATAGATTGAATAAAACATTCATTTCCTTTCCCTCCCCTCTCATACATCTCCTTACCCTACTCTGATAAAGATTACATTCATTTATTAGACATTTGGAAATACTTCACAGTAAGTGAGACAAACCTCTGACAATTTTTTCCACCTCTAAACAACTTCCACAAAAAAGAAATGATCAAAAGAAATAGAAATATTAAGCCCATACTCTGTACTTAGTAGGACATTATCATAATGATTCCTGCTCTGAAAGTTTGGTAAGTTACGCACATAATTTACAACTAAGCATAATCATCATACAATTAAGTAAAGGGACAGCAATTTTAAAAGGTGTAGTTGACCATAAGACCAATAATTCAAATACACTTAGAATAAGGGAGTTGGAACTGGATGATCTTAAGGTCCTTTCCAACCCAAACCAGTCTGTGATTCTATGATATTACAGAAAAAATAATAGAGAACTGCAATTTATAGAGCCTTGTAGCTTACAAGATGAAAACGTATGTGTAATAATTCATCGCTGTAAGATACTAATTCTAGACAGCATTCAAGCTACTTTTTGACATCATCATAGCGCCCTTTATACCTACCAGACTACCCACAGGATAAGTGCAATTATGAATCATGACAAGATCCTACTCCTGCAACGCCACATGATGCTGCAAATCCAAGTCTTGCAGTGCCCCACCACTAACTACTCATGGGTTCAAAGGCCAGCAGCAACCCCCTATCCACAGTGCAAACTAAAACTGAACAATGAAGAATATTTCTGATCAAATGCCTTTCTTTTTTCCACATCACCCAAGAATTTAAGATGTATTGTCTCAAGGTTTCCAAGACAAGCAACGTTTCTTTCAGCCCCTCCTCTCACATTGCACGTTCAACCTTAGAACAGCATGTATTACAATGCAAAGCACTTCCATTCAGGCGTGTTAAGCCTGGGGAATAGACCTTGCAGTTACGAATCCCGTAACAAGGATTTTGTATCACTCTGTGTGCTGGAGGTACTTGGCATAAACATTAGAAGAGCTGAAGAAAGTTTAGCAATCAGTACCTCCCTCCTCCCCCTTTGGAGGCATGAGGAGCTCCTGCAATTTAGGATACAGCAGCATGTGACATCACCATTCAATGCTGCCAAATCTCTGCTAGGGAGTTCTGGCAAAGAAAAAAGGTATGATGACTAACATCTGCTGCATGAAGGTCAAAAGATAAAAGTCAGTTTTCCTCCCCCCCACAAAGCTTGGTATCAGTTTTCTACATTACAGAAACATGGTGAAAGACAAAAGCTAAATACACTGGAGCTTGCTTCTCTGTTCAGTTCAAAGTGGTTACAAATAATTACTGGGCAATGAAGCTTGGAACATTTAAAAGCATTAATGGCAACAGGAAATTTAAAAGCAGATGCATAAAGTGCCTCTGCTCATGCTGATAAAGGTTTTAATTATTAAACAATGATAGAAACCTGTATTAGCTTTTTATTACTTAGACTCAGTGATGAACATTTAAAATTTATCTCTATCACATAAGCAACGGGGCAATTACCAAAAAGAACCCATCACAAAAAAGCATTCAGTGCTTTCTAAGGAGTAAGCCACCACCAGACTGAAAGTAGGTGAAGTTAGAAGCAAGCAAATAATTTGGAGCTTAGCAGGTTCAGTCAGGTTAGGAGAGGATACTGCTTTGTTCCAGTGTCTACAAATACACAGCGCCTGGGATACAGCCACATTTTCTACAGGAGAGAAATTAAAGATCTGGAGCCCCTCAAAGCTCAAGTACAACTTCTCAAGGTCAGATCTACTGAAATGGTGGGATGAATTGAGACAGATTTATAGACGTGGCATTTTGCTCATCACAAGAGGCTATTAAAGCCACTTGGTAACCACGGGTGAGAAGCAAAGTCCTGACAGAATACAAAAAATGGTTGAGACATAAAACAAAGGGAAGAATTAAACAGCTGATTCTTATTACAGGGTAAGATTAATAGGGGGAGTGCCATAGGTCTTGGTAGCAGGACCACTGTTCCATAAATTTCCTTAAGAACTGAAGCCATGAAGAAACAAGAGGCAGGAATTACAAAAAGAAAGGCAGGAACAGTGTAGAATGACAAGTGAAGGCTTCATTCTGCTGCCACTAAACTGAAAAGCAAACTCTCAATTCATTCCAATCCCAACAGGACTGGGTTTTTTCTAACCACAGCTAAGGTTCAGAATGAATATGAGCAACTCTAGACTTTGTAATTAAGAAGCAGGTAACTGGATTAGTAATACATAATGGAAGGCAGTGTTAAAATACTTCCACTCAGCATTAAAGTTCAAGTAAAATGTAGCAGTTTGATTCAAAAAACCCACAACCAACCAAAAACCACAACACAACCTGGAATAATGAAAGTGGAGAAATCTGCTTCTATGTTGTCCCACTTGTGAAAAGAACTGGGAACAATACAAGAAGTCTTGTACGGCTGCAATGCAAATGATGCAATACCTTAATGCAATCAAGTCAGTTTAAAAACCTACTTTAACAACTTATTTGCTTAGATAAAGCTACAGATGGATATCAGGAATCTTATCTACGGAACTCCCTGAAATGAGGACAGAGATTATAAGGGTCTCCAATGAGTACTGAGGGATTCTATGTGTGCATGTGTATTATTTTATCATGTTAGTAGAGCAACATACTGCCAAATGCAGTAAAAATGCAATTTAAGCAAGACAGTAGTGCTAACCAACTTCATATTATTTACTGGAATTGATTTTTACTCCTCACAGGCTTTGGCTTTTGACAAGAAGCTGCTCAGAGCAGCACCCGTCTGATCTCCCAGTAACAGTGTCTAGCGTAGTGGCACTGTCCATTCTCAGATGATCCTCTGTAAGGAACATCATTACTATTAATAAAATACTCACTCTGTGTGACATGAGTAAGACACAATGAGTATAAAGACTTATTTTGTTTAGTAATTACCTGTCCTGAAGCCCCTTCCCACACAAGCATGCAATTAATTTTATACTTTAACAGCAGTGGATCCTTAGAGAACTTTTTCTCTCATCAAGCTGCTACTAAGTCTAGTTACCCCAAGGATTACAGAGAAAGCAACTTCACACAAAAACATTATACGAATTCTGGGTATCATCTTGTCAGGAAATCACATGCTATTTGACCAGCCCCCTGGAATTTCATTATTACTGTCCCTAAAAAAACCCACAACAAATCACCACACATCCCCAAAAAAGAAACATCCCAAATCCCACAACCAAAACCCAACAAAAACTCACCAAAAAAACAACAAAAAAAAACCAAACTACAAAAAAACCCTCTTCTAATCGGAATATAACTACCTATCAAGGGGATTAAGATAGTTTCACAAGAGAGAGCCAGAACAAGCCTTAAGAGATGTTCATAACTGATGTTTTGGGGACCTTTTGTAATACTGCAAATTTTCATCCAATGGAAACAAGCATTCAGAGAAGCGCGTTGGTAAAATTCATGAACAAATCAAATACTTTTTACCACCAAGAGGATTCCTTCATATCACAGGGTGTTGCCATGCTGAATTTAACCATTCAGCACATAAACTTGAAAAAGCATACTAATATTTCTGTTACACGAAGAAAAGCCCTTGTGCTACCCAAGTATGTCCAAATGCTTTAGAGCATTTTTACTCCCCAGACTTTAAAAAAATAACCAAAGTGACTTGACAGAAGTAAGCGTGAACAGTACAAACTGTATGCACTTTTCTTTCAAAGCCTGAAGAGGATGATATTGTGTGAACCATTTTGGTATGTGATTCATTTTTTGAGGATGTTCCTTTAGATAAGCACCAAGTACCCTGTCATTACACTAAGACAATGTAATAGTATGGAATTCCCTATGATAGTACAAACACTCCCAAAGCATGTGACTCTCAGGTACATCTACCTCCTATAACTACACTGACTTCAGAACACTTTAATCTTGTCTCAGTTATTTGCCCTTTATTTCTAAAACACTAATAAAAGTAAGTCTTGCAAATACAGAAAGATATTATAGCTAGCTTCTTAGCAAGATAGTGAATATATCAATTTTCTAAAGCAATCTAAAGCCATTATGAGGTAATGCACTCTCTGAGGCATAGCTTTACACTTGTATCAAGTATTAGGGCCAAAATGCCAGATCATTTTAGATTTGAGCCTACTCTAGTTGAAAGCAGCCTTTGTAATGACAATTATCATTGACTGTAAACATGCCTGACCCTCTGCATATGAATAATAATGACACATTTGTTAGAATCAAACCATAAGAAATAGAAACATATCAAAGTTTTTATAATCATACAGTAAACAGGATGCAGATCGGGTTTTTTTATTAATTCAAACTTAGCTCTACAGCATATTTCTAACACAAAGGTGGGCTGCCTTGTAGAAGGTTTCTCAGGAAAGTCAGCTTGTTTTACCATTGCTAGTAGACTCATCTTTCTGCTGAACGCAAGACAGATCCAACACAGTATGAGTATGCATCTAAGTAAATACAGAACTTTGGATGGAAAGAATTTGGCATGCTATTTTTAGTAACCTTTCACCTGATCATAAATTGTGCACAGTACGCAGCTTTCTCTGGTGTAAAAATCCACCTTTCTCACTAGGAATTTTAGTGGAAATGGATCGTCCTCATCAAGAACAGTTTGTGTAAGTGAACACAAAGCTCACGAAAGAGACCAGTAACCTCATGAAAGGCCACTTAACCTTCTTCCTTCCCATCTCCCCTTTTTCAACAAGCCCTCACCAACTTACTTCTCCTATCCAAATTTGGATGCCAAAGCAGCTGTGACATGGAAACCCATTAAAAAGTAGAAAACCCATTTAAAAAAGAACCGAACACCTTTTGACAACTGAAGCTTCAACAGAAGGAAGAAATATTTTTGGCAAAATGCTATCCTGGGTTGCTGTTGCACTCTCTCAAGTAACATGTTCTGACCAAGAAACACATTACGTCTCCTGCTCCAGCTCTCAGCTACTGCAAAAGGGGTTTCGTCACTTCAAAATAACTTCCATACCTGAGCTGCCTTCCAGTGGACATGACTGGATAATTGCAACCACCTTAATCCAACCAACTGGATTAGCTGTTAACCACCTTAATCAGCTCATGCGTATTTATCTCTCTCTGAAACTTTTAGAAACTATCTAACAAGAGAGGCAACATACATATCCCCCCTCTCAAAGACGACTTTTCATAGATATAACAATTATGTCTGCATGTTTGGAGGGATAAGAAATAACAAAGAAACAACCAAATCTTAAATCCTGCAGAAAATGCAGCCTCATTGATGAAAGTTCTCCACTCCTTTATAGCTGGGTAAATTTTCTGTGTTGTAAACGGTAGTTAATGCAGTAAGACTGTAACAAAAATAAGCCATTCATTCGTAAAAGAGTAGTGAGGTGGGGATACCTACCACAGATAAAGATTGCATTGTGTCAGACTGCATGTCATCCTATTTATAGCTTGACCACAAATGCAGGCATGGGGCATCTTGACCTCTCCCCCACTTCTTTTCTTAAACCCACAATATTTTAGAGAAAGATATCAAGGATTCCCTAAAACTATGTGACTGGTTCCTATCTATTACAAGATCCTCAAAAAGCTGCAGAATGGATAAACTCTATGTCAAGTGTTACACTAGCAAGACAAGAATAGTTAAGTGATGTGTAAGAACCAAATCCTGCTGTACGTGACACCACTGTATGCCAAAAGAAGCTCCTTGGAAGCTGTACCTGACACTGATTTTACATGTTACTATCCATTTACTGTAGTCTGAGTTTAAGCTTGAGAATCAACTATTCACTACTTATTAATACAACAAAAGGACAGCAAGCAGGATGCTGTTTGGTAGATAATACAAAGGAGTCTTTCTGCCTGTCTACTTTCTAGTCAGCTTATTCTCCCAATCACCTAAGAAAGGCAACCTCCAATTAACAAAAAGGTGGTTCCATGGATAGCTTGAAATAGTTTATTAAAACAATCTCCAGAAATAGGCAAAAAAGTCACAGGTTAAAACAAGCAACCTACCTATCCCTCCAAAAACACTGTGAAAGGAAAAAAACAAGTATTTTTTAGAAGCATAAGTCTTTTTGCTTATTTAGCCCATACAGGGTCTGTGTAAGGGAGGGCTGCATCAAGTATACTTAAGGTTAACAGATACTACAGTGTCAAATTCCTACACTGGGCATCCACATATTGCATGTTTATGAACACGTGTGTGCACATAAATACACAGTAAAAGCAGTTATCAGTGTTTTGGAGACTTTTAAATCTTTTGGTTGATGTTGCTAGGACTTTTTTAACTAATATGTGCAGCTCAAATGACTTTGGGTACTTCCAAACAAGCATTACAAACTACTTCTATCCACTTAGTGTTTCTGGATGAAAAAACAGCCCTATTAAAATCAAAGGCCAACTTCCATTGACTTAAGTGGCTTAATACACTCTAAAATCCACATAAGCTTCAATTTTGCTTTCCTTTATACTAATGGAAATCCTAAATAATTGCTCTGAAGTCAGTAGAGACTCACGGGATAAATACAGAAAGAGCAAAAGGGTCATTCTATTTTATAGCTTAGCTTGATACATGTGTGATAGATTAACTCCAGTGTCACAAGGACTGTTAAGGGCCTTTGATTTGTATGTTTATGTAAAGTAATTAAAAACTTGGGATTCAGAATTGACCCGTGATAAAACTGCATCATGAAAGACTGACTGGGAAGGGTATTCATGTTTTAGAATATGCTATGAATGAAAGGGGCTTCTGGAAAGATTCTTAAGAAGAAATACATGATCACATACAAGCCAAAAGAACCAGAGGCTTTAATCAAGAGATAAATGAACTCCTTACTTATTTACAAGAGATAAAAACTAATTTAACTGTATAAAAAGACAGATGAGATCTGCTCAGGTATGCAGTGGGCACCGCTGCATGGATGGCATGTGTGTGCCTGTTTGTGGCACACCTTCCAGGCACTCTGCTACAACTCCTGCTTTGGAGAATTAATGGTCTGTTATTTGTACAGCATGGACAGGGCTCTGACAGCACAGAATTGCTGGAATTAATCCTCCTTTGCTCACATGGTCCTGTGCTGGCTGGAAAAAATGGCCTTTAATCATTTAATAGTTTGGCTCTTGTGAGCAGATCCACCAATTACATGGATTTGGAATTCAGAATAGTATAAACCCAATATTCCTATGTACAACTAAAGAGAGTATTTCTCTGCAAGCCAGTCTTGGGTTTGTACGATCTAGAGTTCAGATTCCCCTTTTCTCAAAGGGCTGAGGGAAAATAAATGCTTAGTTTACCATGTAAATCAAAAACAAAGGGAGAAAAAAGTTCCTTCAAATTTCACAGACATTTTCATGCCTGAGCACTCATTGTAGGACTGTATCCTGCTTAGTCTGTAGCCTCCTTTTGCCAGGACTGAATGCAGCAGCTTTCCTGATCTACCACTACTATCATTAACTCAAACAACTGACATTGTCTTAAAAGAATTTTCATTTTCTCCACATTTTAGAAAATAAATTCTCTAAGAGTTTAACCAGCTCTATTGCAGAACTTCTCACTGCCCAACTGATAAAAAAATGAAATGGGAATTATAACAAAATTAATGCCCCTTCACATTTTTGCATTTTCAGGCAGACTTTTTTCCTCCTCAAAGTCATGCATATTTGTATGAGCAACAACCAAAACCCTGCGTTTGTTAAACTTCAGTATCATGTTACCAAAATATGGCTTTCAAAAGAAAAACCAAAACACCTCCATCTCCCTCACCCAGATTCTGCCAGCGTTTAACAGCATGTCAATTCAACATACACAACTACAAGACACACACCTTCCAACTCTCCCAAGGCTGAGATTCCTACACAGGCTTTTAACTACAGCAGATGCAGCTGGCCAAAAAGAGAAAACATTCCAGTAAGACGAATCACAGCTTGAAAGTCTGCTTTAAATAAAAGTCTGCTACCAAGCCCGGTGAGAAAAAAACCCAAACCACAAAGCAACACCTTGGGGGAAGTGGAAGGTGAGGCCGCACCTCGAATCCTGTGTTCAGCTCTGGGCCCCTCACTACAAGAGAGGCACTGAGGTGCTGGAGCGGGGCCAGACAAGGGCAATGGAGCTGGTGCAGGGCCTGGGGCACAAGTGTGATGGGGAACGGCTGAGGGACCTGGGGGTCTCAGTGTGGAGCAGAGAAGGCTCAGGGGGGACCTTATCGCTCCCTACAACTGCCTGACAGGAGGATGGAGCCAGGAGGGGCTGGGCTCTGCTCCCAAGGAACAAGAGAAAGCGGCCTCAAGCTGCACCAGGGCAGGTTTAGATGGAGCTGAGGAACAATTCCCTCCCCAGAGGGTGCTCAGGCACTGGAACAGGCTGCCCAGGGCAGGGCTGAAGTCACCGTCCCTGCAAGTGTGCACACACCGTGGAGACGAGGCCTCATGGGTCAGTGGTGGCCTTGGCAGGGCTGGGGAACGGTTGGACTCGTGATCTTTTGCAATCTACTTGATTTTATGATTCTGTGATTCTATGATTTGTACTCCTCAACGGAAAAACACCCGTCCTCCACCTTCTCTTGCTGCAGGGCAGCAGGAGACGCCCCACAAGGTCCCGCTAAACAGGAACACAAGCATTCCCCCAGGGAGGGGAGCAAGGCCTGCCTCAACTCGGGGCTCCAGCCCAGACTCCTCGCGTCACGCCCGGACGAGCCGGCCCGGGGCAGGCCTCGCCGTGACCTCACTATCTCACAATGAGGCACTTACCGAGCCCCAGCACCGGGATGCTGCAGCCGCTGGCGAGCGGCAGCACGGGGCAGCTCAGCTCCGCCGCAGCCATGCTTCCCCGCCGCGAGGAATACAACTCCCGGCAACCCCTGCGGTCTCAGAGCGTCGCAAAGTACCGCAAAGCGTGACGGGACCGTGGTTTCTGGACGCCGGCGGGAGGCAGGCCGGTGGGGTGCGGGCGATGGGATCGGGGCTGTGTGTGTGTAGTGGCCGTACGAGTAGGGGCGGGCGCACCCAGGGCTGTGTGTGAGGTGGGGTGGGCCTGCCCTGCTGCCGAGAGGCGGGTGGCAGGCGCGGGGAGACGCGCAGGGAGCTCTCTGTGGCGTGGTGGGGCTGATACCTGTTTCCCTCCCGTGACAGGTGGTGCTGTTGACGGCGACCCTAGGCCCGGCGGCTGTAGCGACCTCCCGAAGCATGCTGTACCTGGTCGGGCTGGGCTTGGGAGATGCCAAGGACATCACGGTGAAGGGGCTGGAGGTGGTGAGGCAGTGCCGCAGGGTGTACCTGGAGGCCTACACGTCCATCCTCACGGTGGGCAAGGAAGCACTGGTAGGTCTGGCCGCTGCTGGCCCACAGGGCCTAGCGCCTCTCCTGCCAAGGAGGGTTGTAGGTCAGTAACATCAGCAGGAGAAGCTGGTGGGGTGTGATCTCCAAGAAGGTATGTACGTGACCTTCACGTGCTGCCAGTAGTATCCTGGGGTGCATTGGAAGGAGTGCGGCAGAAGGTCAGGGAGGTGATCCCCTCCTCTGCTGACCCTGGTGAGGCCACATCTGGAGCGCTGTGTCCAGTGCTGGGCTCCTCAGTATTAGAGAGACAAGGAGCTACCGGAGAGTCCAGGCCACAAGGATGCCCAGGGGTGTGGAGCTGGGCCTGGTTAGCCTAGAGAAGAGCAGCCTGAGAGGGGATCTCATTAATGCAGATCAATAGCTTAAAGGCAGGTACCAGGAGGATGGGGCCAGGCTTTTCCCAGTGGTGCCCAGCGACAGGACGAGGAGCAATAAACTGGAACACAAACATGAGGAAGAACTTTCTGTTGAGGGTGTCAGGGCCTTGGCACAGGCTGCCAAGACTGTGGAGTCTCTCTTTCTGGAGACTTCCCAAACACGCCTGGACACTTTCCTGTGTGCCCTGCTCTGGGTGGCCCTGCCTTGGCAGGGGTTGGACTGGGTGATCTCGACAGCCCTTCTAACCCTAGTGATTTTGTGAGTCTGTATTTTTATAGGAGAAATTGTTTTGCTACCTTGTGAGAAGACTGGAATGGAAAGAAAACTTTCCTTCCTACAGGTGTTGATGCTAGTTTTCATCTCAAATTCTAACAATATATGGAGATCTGAGTGAAATTGGTTAGAAAAAGGTCTGATCTGTTTAAAAATGAATAAATCAAAAGACATATCAGAAAAATACATGGTCTGGAGCCTTGAATTTCTTGATTCAGCCTGAGGTAGTATGGCATGCCTGCTGAGCACAATAATCTGACTGTCTCACATGTCCATGTTTCCTGGTGGGCCAAGCTGTCTCACCATTTTGAGACTTAGAGAACACACACTGTTCAGTCAGAGATATGCTGTTGAACAGCATGGAGATAAAATTTGTATTAGCAAACACACCTTATGGAAGAAAACAGTAGTAAACATGTACAAATTATAACTCTGAGGGCTTCACTGGGAATGGAAAGGTACAGTTTAATGTTGAAATAATACCCAAAAAAGAGCTTGTCTACTCACAGAACACAGATCTTCCCTCCAAAATCTATGTGGTGCTATACAGAGATGCTGCCTGGGTCTTGGATGCTGTATAGCCATAGCAGAATCATAGAATCACACAATGGTTTGGGTTGGAAAGGATCTTGAGATCATCCAGTTCCAGCCCCCTGCCATAGTCAAGGAAACCTCACACTAGAGCAAGTTGCCTAAGGCTCTGTCCAACCTGACCTTGAACACTAATCCTGGAACTGCCTCACACTAGAGCAGGTTGTTCCAGGCCCCTTCCCACCTGGGCTTGAACACTGCCAGGGATGGGGTAGCCACAGCTTCTCTGGACACCCTGTGTCAGCGCCTCAGCACCCTCACAGGGAAGAGCTTTTGCTTTAGATCTAACCTGAACTTCCCCTGTTTCGGTTTGAACCCGTCACCCCTTGTCCTGTCACTACAGTCCCTGATGAAGAGTCCCTCTCCAGCATCCTTGTAGCCCCCTTCAGACACTGGGAGCTGCTCTGAGGCCTCCACGCAGCTTCTGTTCTCCAGGCTGAACAGCCCCAATGTTCTCAGCCTGTCTTCATACAGGAGGTGCTTCAGCCCCTGATCATCTTCATGGCCTCCTTTGGACTTGCTCCAGCAGCTCCATGTCCTTATGTTCAGGATACTGGAACTGCACACAATATTCCAGGTGAGGTCTCACAAGAGCAGAGCAGAGGGGCAGGATCCCCTCCCTTGACTGCTGCTCACGCTTCTGTTGATGCAGCCCAGCACACAGGTGGTTTCTTGTCTCAAGCGCACACTGAAGCAGCTCCTGTTCAGTTTCCCATCAACCAGCCCCCCCAAGTCCTTCACAGGGCTGCTCTGAATCACTTCTCTGCCCATGTACATGTATGTGCATATGGCATGTGAGAATTTAGCTTGTACTTGTAGTCAGCATGATGTGGTTTTCAGACACAAGCCTAGGCTAGAATGTTTGTGGCCATCTCTGGCCTATCTGCTGTATTTTGAAATGAAGATTACTCCCTATTTTGGGCTTGGGTTTGGGTTTTTTTTCAGTACACTGAAGCAATCTGAATTGAAATTAATCCATTCAAAACAAAATGGTTTTTTGTTGTTGGATAGTTGGAAAATTGCATTTGGATATTTTTACTTTGCAAAATCTGCATCTGCCATTAAAAAATGGATTCCTAGCTAGCTGAAAATAAAACATCGAATAATAGAAAAATTCTGGGTATTTTTGGTGTGGTTATTTTTGGGGGGTTGTTTGGTTTGGTTTTTATTAAGTCTTTTGGAAACCTTGAGGTCCCAAAGATGAGGTAATTGGGAAAAGTGATCAATAAAAACAAAGTAAAAGATGCCATCTTAACCTGAAACTGCCCAAGAAGGAATGTAGGAATTAACTACGAAACCCAGTTTCCATACGAGTGACAATGCTGGATGGTTTAGTAATCTGAAGGTCAGCCTCTCTTAAGTACCATGAAAAGTTATGGGAAAGCTCTCAAGAGATAAAGAACAGATTCTTTTGTGCAGGGATTTTCTAGAAATCTTCCTGTGTCGATGCTTTTAAAACCAGATCTCGAAATTCCAATGACATGACTTGCCTAGTTTATCTTGTTGTCCTGAAACATATATTAAAGGCTGTTGGATGTTGACCATCTAAATCAGACCTTAGTTTGGTGGAAGAACTGTTTGGAGCCCGTGACCTCCCAGTGGGTCTGCATCTTATTTTTTGTCAGGAGAGTGCTTTTTATATATTCTGTAATGAATGTGCTTTGATTTGCATTGTAGAGTAGTCTCAAAGCATGTAAATAGATTCTATTTTTGACACAGGTAGAGAAACATGCAAAAATTACATGGAAGTTATCTTTAGAAAGGGGAACCAAACCCAGTAACAGTCCCATATCTAGTACTCGGTATGGGATGGATTTTTTCATGGAAGCACTGCTCTGCTTCTCTACAGTTATGATGGTTCTCTTGTCAATTCATTATTCTTTGTGAGCAAAGATGAAGCTATCACTGAAGTCACAGGAGACTTTACCAATTTGTTAATATTTGTAATACCACTCAAGTTTCCTGAATGCTATTTAGAACAAAACCACCTTTTTTGGTCTGTACCCTGTACCCTTTATCTAATCATGTAAAGAGCATGTGAAATGTATAGTGGTACATAATTTAAAGACATACATGTTCAGGTAACATGTTCTAAAACTAACTGAGGTTTTATTACACATGTGAGGTTGATTCTGGAAATAAAGGCATTAAAAACATACAAAAAGACACAATAATTACTGAGCTGCTGAAGAAAAGCAAAGGACGTGATCAAATACATGTTTACTTATATGCATGGTAAAGTATTTCTTCCAGAGAACTGAAGATGAAAAACTAATACGAAATCACTCCTTAGATGTGGTTAGCTACAATGTACTAGGGATAATCAAAACCACCTATGTTGTGGTATAGCTAATGTCGTATTTGCCTCTGGTTTGATGTCAGTGTTAAAATTAACCTAAGCACTTAGACTCAGTCTTGTGAGAGAGGATGCTTTGCAGTAGGATGACCAGTTAAATTGAGTCCACCCAGGTACATTTGGTATGAAGATGTCATTGAGCTACATTTGGAGCAGCTCCTCAACTGACACAAAAGGCATAAAACCCCAAGTCAGTATCAGAATAACAAGCTTGACTAATTCTGGGCAGTTTTGGAGCTACTTTATGGGAAGCTCAGGTGTTCTTGCAAGGGGAGGAAGGTTTCTCTTAAGACATGGGTCAGACTGCCAGGGAGAATAATAAAGTTGGCCTTTCCAGTGTTTATTGGCTGTGTTCCTAAGTGTCTAATTTTGCTGTTTCTTATTAATTTCAATTTCTAGGAAGAGTTTTATGGAAAAGAATTGATTTTGGCTGACCGAGAAACAGTGGAACAAGAGGCAGATAACATTTTAAAAGACGCTGATGTTTGTGATGTCGCATTTCTTGTAGTTGGTGATCCCTTTGGGTAAGACAAAGCAACATTTGAAATATTGCTGTAGCTTGGTCATTCTCTTTTTTCAATAGGAAGGAGCCATACTGCATAACTGTAATTGCTCATGAAGAAGCTGATTTTCAGACCAGAAGCACGTTTTATTGCCTTAAAAATATATATGCAATTTTCTACACTTTATATTGCTTTGGAGTTTCCTTGCCCAGATATTCCTTATGGATAGGAATGGGGACCCTCCAGGATGTATGATTCTTTCCCTCAGCAGTCACTTACTTAATTTTTCGTGCTAGCTTCTATAGAGAATATTTTTGTTCCTTGATTTATGTACTAACACAAGAAATTCTAGGATATCAGATAAAGAAGAAATATGCTCTTGTTTTGAGAGACTATTCTTTTAGTTGCTCTTTGTACTCATAAAATGTGGCTTTCACGCTCAGTTGCTTTAGAATGAATACTGATTGTTGGTTGTACAGTGCTGCTGCTTTGATATATGCTAGTTTTTAAAATCACGTAGGTTGTTCAATATGTCTTCTCCCTTTGGTTTATTAAGCCTTTTGTTTCCACTTTTTATTCCTGCTGAAAAGTAGAGTCATTTTCTATCACCAGAAGGATCTCCTTCTGTCTTTGCAGTCAGGCATCATCAATCTATAAATGTCAAGCTATACAGAAGAGCTTTTAGACTCCAGCTGGTGATTCAAGTTTTATACCACAGTGTTAAGGGGCACAAGAAAAATCAAATCACTGAGCAGCCCATTTGTGAGTGAAAAAGTAGAGTTTATGAAAGAGGAGCAGTGTGCACATCTGTCAAAAGCAGGTAATTTATGTAAATGCAGGTTGAAGGAATTGGCAAGAGAATATGACATTAAACTAGTACTTACGGGCAGATGATGCTGTATTTCAGGAATATTAATTATACTTTCAACACGTTAACTTGAAAACTAGGATTCACGTGAAGTGTAGAGCCACATTACCTGTACCTTTGTACTGTGATCCAGCGACTAAGTACACAAGATGGAAAAAACAACCCACATGTACTGAAATGAAATGGCTGCTTATAAGCAGTATTTTGATCTGCCTCATATCATTAGTTTCAGTGTCAAAGTCCTTCAGTTCTGACTAATATACTACATCATTGTGAAAAACTACCCTTTTTTAAATTAGTTGCTTCTGTCTAAATGTTTATGTTCTTAGTATTGCAGCTAGAACTCCTGTGCCCTCACAGAGCCCTAAGGATTTAGGGGTTCATGAGGTTACTAGGAAAGAGTACTGAATGTTTCTGTCCTAAGAGAAGCCACATGGGAGGAGGATAGAAGCCATGTGACTGCAGCTGATCATAGAGTTTTGAGTATGTTTGCAGGTCAGAAGAGTGTTTAGTCTTAGGAAAGCTCAGGTTTTGGTGGTCAATAGTTGATGTGATAAAACAAGCTGTACCCCTGCCATTGTTCTTACTGTTGTTCACTCTGTATATGTGGTAACAGTTATGGATGTGCTAGCAGAAACCTGACAAGTTTAGTAGCATTCAGGCAAGCGCACCTTCATCTAGCCTAGTGCTGACATTCATATTATTACTATCCATAACACTTAAAGTCTGTATTGGTGACAGAAAATCCTAGTAAAGCTCTGGTTGCAGAGAGCTGACTCCTTGAAGCCTTTCGTGGTACTAGCCAAGTACTCACAAGGGCACTGCTGCTTTCAGCTGCCATCATTATGGACAGATCTATTGGGAGAATATACTGGCTGGAGCAAATTTCAGTCAATAAAGCCATCTGATCCCTTGGTCAGCATTAGCATAACCACAAAATCCTCCAGTGTCCCTTGTCCTCTGTGTGTGAAGGGAATAATACAAGACTCTAAAACTAGTCCCCTCTTCTCAGAGCAGGCATTCCTAAACTAAGTTTGTTTCTAGAAGTCAGGAACTCAGTCAGTTTGTTTACTAACCAAAGTTGTTTTAGATCACTTTACTGCATTCTTCTGTGCCTGGAAGCCTGTGTGTATCACGGTTTCCAGTTTCCCAAATTCTGATTCTTTCAGTTTTTCCTTCAGTGAAATTCTGTTTTAAGTGATTTCAAGGCCAAGTTGGACAGGGCTTGGAGCAACCTGGTGGAAGGTGTCCCTGCCCGTGGCAGGGGTTGGAACTGGATGAGCTCTAAGGTCCCTTCCAACCCAAACCATTCTGTGATTCTGTGGTTGATCTTTACAGCCTTCTAGCTGCTGCCACATTTGTGTTCCAGTCTGAAGCACCTGATCTGATTGGTGGTAGTCAGACATGCAGTGTCAAAATTTATCAGACTGAAAATCAGGGGAATTCTGTTAGGGTAACTGAATGAGGTCAGGGTGAAAGCAGTCTTCCCATTTATCTATTCTGATTTCTTTCTTTGCATCCTTCTTTGTAATGGCCACACAGAAGTCTGTAGTACATCCTGGCAATGAGATGGCTAAGGTCACTTTTAGGTTTGATAAATTTAGCCACGTGCATTTCAATATATCACATGGAAAATGGAGTGCCTAGCATGTATGTAAGCATACATTCAAGCAAGGTACATAAGTAAACACCGTTGAGTTCAAAGATGTGCTGAATTCATATTTACAGTCTTATAAGAACTCTAATCCCAATTGCATTAACTACAAGCCCAGGAATTCTTGCAGCAGTCACTGCAAGGTGTTTATTAGGCATTAGACCTGGAGCCAAGTTTAGCTCAGTTCTAAGCTTAATTAGAAGTTTCTTAATTGTTACAGAAAAACTTGAGCATTTGAACTTGCATCTGTAATTTGAGTAATTTGGCTTAAATGTCATAAAAGTCGATTTAGGCTAAGGATGTCTAAGTACTGAGCGCAGTTTACCTGAGTTCAAAGCTCTGCTTGAGTGTGTTGCTTTCCTGGGATGCACTGGTGCAGATGGGAGAAGGCCTGGCTCTACCCCGAGTATGGAAATATTGGACTTGTGCTGAAGTCTATGCCAAATAGAGTTGACCTTTACGGTTCAACAGATGTCCAGCAGACACCTGCAGAAGACAAAGCGTAAATGGAACTTTTCCTTTTCAAGTGCTTGCCAAAGCTACTTTAAAAAGTAACAATTGTATTGATGTTAAGAGTCTTAATGATGCCAGAAATCTGCAAAGAACCATAACATATTGAAGACACCTGTATTTTCAGCTAGGAAGATGACATATGGAAGCCTTACTAGAGCTTTTACTTTCCAATTACAATTAGTCATGTTATTGTTGCCCTTTTGGCACCTCTGCATTGCCCTGGTTGTGAAGGGTTTAATTTTACTTTCAAAACAAACTATAATGCTAGTAACGCTTGATCACTTCATCTTTTCAGTCTTTAACTCCTTCATTTTCCTAACACAGGGCCACGACACACAGTGATTTAGTACTACGTGCAGTAAAACTGGGGATTCCATACAAGGTCATTCATAACGCTTCAATAATGAATGCAGTGGGCTGCTGTGGTTTACAGGTAACATTTTTACAGATATGCTATTCCACAAGTGCTAAACTGAAAACTGGTGAGCCCTTCTGCTGTTGTGGCAATGCATGTTGCAATCTGAAGCTTGAAGATCTGTAGGAACTGTACACTTCTGTTGTCAGAATTTGTTAACACTTCCTTTTCAGTGTGCTGCACATCAGCAGAAGTCCCTTTCGATGAGTGCATGTGTAAATGAATAGTAACACTTCTGTTCTGCTCTGCTCTCTAACTTCCCTCTGCCCCAGGAGACTTTGACATCTAAGTTATTTTACAGATGAAGCTTTGCTCTTGTTGGCTTTCTACTACTGATGGTCACCTGATAAGTTTGGTTTTAAGTTAGGTTGTTATCCTGTTGAGAGATACACTGGTCTTGTCATGAAAGGAATATGTGCCCAAGCCTGTGTGCTCAACTCAGATCATAACTGATTCCAAAATCTTCTATATGATGCATTCATTCTCTCCCAGGTTGATCTGTCTTCACTTTTTATGCCCATCTGTTGAGACAGGAGAGGTTTGCCTACCCAGGGACTAGAAGAACAAGTGATAGGTTTTGTACTTCTTGAATGGCCAAAGTAGAAAAGATCTGGTGTTCCCCAAGAAAATACGTCAAACTATTTCCTTTTACACATATATAGGTCCATTATTCCTCTTCCCACGTGAATAACAGTATGGCAGTGTATGTATTATAACTTATAAATTATTTGAAGCTTCCCCTTTTGTTTTCATTCATTATTTTAACATAGAACCTGCCCTCTCAAGGTTCAGAATGATTCCCTGTGTATGGAACCACTAAACCAAGCTCCCACTTCACCAAAACTGAAGGCAAGCGCAGGAACGTAGGTGTACCACAGACAAGAGCTGAGGCTTTGAATAATAGGTTTTCATCACTGAAGGAGGAAATATTCCTTCCTAGCTTAACATAAAAGAATACCATTCTCTTTAATTTCAACGAACAACCAACACCTTCAAGTTTACAGTGACAATCTCCTTATCGCAGTGCTGCCCAGCAGTAGAAAGTCTGTTGCAGTAAGTTGGGTGTTATCTCTGGCTTTGCTCACATTTGAATGGTTTAGAAATGGGAGAGCCCTGTGTGATCTGGCAGAGCAGCAACACTGCCTTGACACTTCTGAGCTGTGACTGCTAATGCTGAAGGGAGTGCAGCACAGGATTCACATTATTTATCATTCTTTCTGTGAGCACTTCTTTAGTGATACCTGCCTGTTGCTGTGAGACTTGGGTAAAATTATCTTTTAGGAAGGAAATAGGCTCCTTGGTGTCTAAAATCTACATGCACAGCAGACAGATGGCAGCTGCTACATGACTGTGCTTACTGGGGTGGGTAACATGGGTCTTGGGGCTGGGGCTTACCCTTTCCACTTTTGGCTTCAAGATGGTGCAAAGTTTACTTGTGCTGTCAAGCTGCTGACAAGTAGTTTCTGCCTGCTATCTTTTTACTGTTCTTTTACATCCATTAGGAAGAAAGACACAATGAGAACAGGTTAGTAGGGTTTCTGAAAATCTGCTTCCCTCACAACTCCAGCTAGGCATAGGAAAGAGGAGTACAGAACTCTGAAGTGAATTAAAAAACAAAAAGAGCAGAAAACTAGCTGGGAATCTATTGCAAACAGTCTATAAGGATTCTCACATATGCAGTTTTGGAGGTTAGCTTACTATTTCCTTGTCCCATGCTGAAGAGAACAGTCCGTGAAGGAAACGTGATGTTATTCACTCTGGCATTGGTCCCCTTTTCCATTCTGGCTTGGGAGGGGCTGCTTTCCCATAAGTCAACATTCCTGTTGTTGTATAAAGCATTTTAGGAAATGGTGATCATATTGTGTTACCAGACAGACTATAGCCAGCTGGATGTTTAACTCTTCATTGCTTCTTACAGGCATAAACAGCAAGTGAGGGGTATCTTATTAAAAAGCAGCCTGTGATTTAATTAGAGCTGTGGGGGAAGTTCTTAAGTTCTTTCAGCAGTCTTTACATTCATTGCTATCTCCTGCCATCAGTTTAGTTTTGGAGCTACTGTGGTTTAAATTGCAAACTTGCTGTCAAGTATAGCAGGGATTCCTCTTTTGCTTCACCACAGAAAAGGCTGGGCTTTTTTTCTTGTGTTAATCTGATTGTAATACAAAACCTCTTTCTTTCTCACTGGAGAAAAACAGGAAACACCTTTATACGTTGTGAAAGCCACGTGTGTAGTGAGCTGTAGCTGCTGATTAGGCCTCAGTAAAATGCAGCTACAGCCCAGTGCCCAGTCTGTTCACAAAAGAACATGTCTTTTGTCATCAGAGCAACATTTCTGTGCAGCCAACAACATTCTGGTAGTTGTGCAGTTTTCCTGAACAGCAGTGAGTTACCGGAGTCGTTAGTGATGGTTTGTCACCTTTCTAGATCTATTTCTTGTCAAATTGTAAAGAAGGGTGAAAATCTGTTTTCAAATACTTTTTTTTTACTGTCTTGCCCATTTGACAGACTCAGCTTGGAAGGCTGCACAGGTGAAGAGTGTATTAGTACAAAAAGCAAGTGTTTTAACTTTGAAAATTAAACTCTTCTAGGAAGCTCTCACAGGTTGATGCCATGAGCTGCAGTTATGGAAAGCAGAGGATAGTATAACTTAGCAAAGTATTAGTGTGACTGGGCATAAGGCTCTATGACTTGCTGTGGCTCTTTCTTTTAGGCTGTTCTTGCTGTACTTTCACTGTGTCAGGCTGAAGAACATAATTACCCTCAAAATCAAATATGGCTGGAATGGTAGGAGAAGCCAGGAAAAGTGCCTGTGCATGAGCACCTCTTAACATGTCCTCTGCAGGTTCACCTCTCTTGATTGGTATCTGAATTGTAGGTATGTTGATCACTCTGACTCCTGTTGTAGTAGGGAACAACCACCAGTGAAGAAATTCATGCAGTTTGTGCATACTGCCATGGAAGTCAAGGACAGAGGACAGACATCCTCAGAGAGCACTTCTAGTGGGTGGTAACTAGCAAGACAGTTCAGCTTTCCTCACCAGCAGGTACACTGTGGTTCCAGAGCTTTGGAGAGCTTAGTATTTTACTATAGTAAACTGTAGTTTATTACAGTTAACTATAGTTACTATCACTACTCAGCTACCTTGTGAACAACACATTGCTATTCAACTAGGATTCAGCATTGCAAACTGAGAATAAAGGGAGAGCCCAGCCCTACTTCCACAGCAATATGTGTACCCACGCTCAGTCCTTCAGAATAGGGCTGATCGCTGAGGCTTTTACCCCTAGAATGAAGAGGCAGAAAACTCCAAATCTCAAATTTACACGTTTTGCCTTCCTTCCTAATCTGGGTTACTTTGGGAAGGTCACCAGAGTGGTGCTCTCAGGACTGAATTCTCTCTGACCCAGTTCTGGTAATGCATCTTTGAGGGAGGTCAAGACATGTGAGAAAGACTGTGCATCACACTGACCTGTGTGAACAACGCAACTTAAAATGGCTTGAGATAATGGCATTACTGTAAGAAAAGGTGATAGAGAACTAAAGTGCAAAGCTAGAGGCAAGCCATAGGATGAGACAAAAGACTAAAAGGAGCCACTCATTTCTGGGAGAGTGGTGTTGCTAGTTTTGAAAGCATTTACTTTCTATTTTGGTAGGGTACCTACCCCATGTCATGGCAGAGACCTGCCTCTCTTTTGAGACATACCCACTTTCCACCTGAATAGCTTCAGAACAAACATCTGTGTGTCCCCTTGTGTCTGTCAGTAACTCAGCTCAATTTTTTTTGTGTTTGGAGGCCAGCTCATTCTTGTAAGATTTACAGTTAGGAAATAGTTTTGTCTTTTCACTACTAGCTGATCACAGAAATATGAAAGCAGTGCTCACTGTGGGGGTTTTGAGTGTTTACTGAACAGGTGAGTACATTTGCAGCGGCAAGTAGAAAACTATTACTTACAGGTTAGGAAGTTGAAGGATGTTATCATTACTCACTGAGCTCACAGTCAAATAGAAAACCTGTAGCAGCTGCAGGAGCGGAACCTTTGAGTTCCACCCTCTCTCTGTGCCCTCATCTTCAAAAATACTCTTTGCTGTGATGGGAGGGGCTCTGTGCAAAATGTTTTTTATTCAGCACCAGTTAAAACAAACAGTTTCCCATCATTGGTTGGTTTTCTCACTTACTAGCAGCTTCTGAGCCTTTTAGAAGTTGTTTCTCAACCCATTTAAAGGTTAAATCAGTACTGGTCATACTACTTTATTACTCACAATTGCTGTACAACTCAGTGCCATTTGTCACCAGGAAACATGACCCAGAAATATTCATTTGATCAGAATAATTCTTTTTTCTCCATTTAGAGAACTCTTTCAGATTAGTAATCCAAATGACCAGAGTGGGAAGGAATCATTGTTTGACATTGCTGGGAAGAGTCTTCGGAGGTTATTAAAGATAAGGTGACATTACCTTGGAGGGAAAATCCTGACCTGTTCAACTTTGTTTGGAGTTTCTGAGTCTTTGACAGCTGAATTTTGTTCTACTTGTGGAGTGGCTGTTTCCTAAGTGCTGATACAGGAGGCAGCCAAGAGAAAAATGGGTTCTTCCCTTCAGCTGCTTTTATGTGATTTGTCTCAGCTGCCTCCTGAAGACTGTAATCATGTGGAGTGGGCTTCCCTCAGCCAGACATTCTTCTCTTCACAGTTCCTTTCTCTCTGGCATGTACTAAGGGGACTGGAGGTTTTTGAACAGCTGAGCCAACCTGTTGGCTTGCAGTACAAAAGTGAGTCAGAGCCCCTTGTGTGTGAACGGTAAAGACTTTGAACTTCATGTGAAGGTTCTCATGAGTGGCATTAAAAGTTACTAAAGGTTTGTGGTTCTAAGTGAGATAGTGGTAAAGGGCTAGAGCTAAACTTGTGGTTGTTTCATATGACCAATTACAAGTGAAAATGAAGCTTGACTGATTCTTGGTACTTCTTTGTTGATGATTGTCCAACTTCCTAAGCTGTTCTCTGTCAACAATATATAATATAAAAAACAATAGGAGCACTTTAATCTGATGTATATGGTCTGGAGGGTTGTTAACTCATTACAGAAGGCAAGGGGAAAAATCTGGGTTATTAGGTTCCTTTTTATGTGGATGGATGTTGCGCAGCATGATGTCAAAACTTATGACAAGGATAAACGCAACATGTCTTAGCTTTTCTGTATATGTTCACTGATATTGATCAGGAAATAACCTGGGATAATGCAGGGTGCTCTCTGGTCCCCAAATTCCGTTGAGGAGCAGCCTCAGGAGAAAAAACCTGGTGGCGTCTGTCAGTGGGATGTGGTCAGGCTGTGCAGTCCTGTGAGACCTGTCTGTGGTGTAACCTGGGACCATCTCAACACAGCAGCCCAGGAGGGGTTCAGTCTACAGAGTCTGCAGGTATTGCATGTGTATGCAAGTGCCAGGTCCGCAAAGTGTCACAACAAGACTCCTTCTTACCTTCTTCTTCTGACATATATCTAGCTCTGAAGCTGTTTGAAATGTTAGGAAAGGCGGTAGGCTTGGAAGTGAAGAATTGCTTTGTCACCATTGCAGCTGATACAGCAATAATTCTGGGAAAGATGCTGTAAAAATAAATGTCTGTGTTTTGAAATGTTTACTTCTTGGTTTCTCTGCAGCTGTTGCCTTACTGACCCTTTTACTACTATCTTGCATCTTCTCTGCTGCTTGCTTTAGTACTTTCTAGAGGGGATGGGACATCTTCCTTTTTTAATTTCCCTATTTAGTCTCAGCTTGTTCCTTCTTTTTACAGCCTATATTTTTGTGGTGATTAGCCACAAAAGAAGTGGCTAAGTGGCTATTTTAAGTGAAAACTGTTGATCTGGACAGCTTCAGGTGTCTGTTGTCGTTCAGACTGGCCATTAACAAAGTTGTTGAGTAGTTTCAGTGAAATTTCCAGGCTTTCCAAACAGAGATCATGGGACAGCTCTTTCTCTTTCATAGGTGATTCTGGCCTCTCAATTGATTCTGCATATATAAACAAGTAGAATATGAAATATCATTAACTGAAAACTGAAAACAGGCACCTCAGGACCAAAATCTGTCAGACTTTCATAGTATGTGTGTAAATAGAACAGGATGTTAGAGAATGTTCAGAGGTGATGAAAGTGTGAGTCGAAGAACAGCTTTCTGCAGTATTTGGTGAGCAGGCAGAGCATTGCCTCCGTGTGGAGAGGCCTGGCCTCCCTTCCTGCCTTCAGCTCCTGCATTGCAAAACTGAAGTGTACAAAGCTTTGTGGAAGCCAATTACTACCTGGGGGGGGGTTGGGGAGGAGTATTTCCAAAGACTGAGGTCTTTCAAAATGACCTTTTGAAATGTTTCCGTGAAGGTTTTGAGCACTGAGCAGAAGGTAAGGAGGTTTCCAAGCTGAGAGCATGGAACGTCTGCCCAAGCATTTCACTGAGCCCCCTTTGAAATTCCAGCTCTTTTGTGCCCGAGCAGAATGGAAGCACTCGAACAAATGTGATGATTAGTGCAAGTGTGATGCTTGAGATGTTTTAGCTTGTACAGAGCACATCTTGTCCACTCCTAAAGCCCAGCTGCTTCATGTAGAGCGCAGCACACAGAAACTGCATTTGCTGTTGCCTCTCTTTAAAGCTTTGCCAGCAACCATACAGCATGATCCTTTCACTGAAGATACACAGAGCTCTTCACTGGCTTATTAAACTCAATCTCAGATCATGACGTTAATCCTCAGTGTGCTGTAATACACCTTGGCTAACAAATTGTCACAATTTTAGTCCAGTGACAAGCATAATTTCTGTAATTTTGGGGCCCTATTGAATCTTATATGGTTGGTGGAAAGAATCATTTTTGCTTTCAGTGGATTCTGGTTCTAGTGGACCTGCTGTCCCCTGTGACTGCTGAATCCTTATAGTGGAGTTTTGGGTACTCACTTCCCTCTCTGCAGCAAGGCTTTTCTTGAAAGTCTGATACTTTGTACTAGATTTCAAGAGGTAGAAATTAGAACACAGCACAGGAAACTGAACAACAAAGTGAATCTGCATGAGGTACAGGGAGAGAGTTCAAAATGCAAGTTCTGATACAGTTATGTGTTGCTTCTTTAATGCAGGCTTGCTCTGGTTGGGGAGCAGTGCCTGTGTTTCCATAAATGTCACGTGTCTGCAGTGGTCAAATGCTGGATGAGAAAGAAATACTTGTTGTGTCTGTAGGACTGCTTGTAAGGTAACTGGTTACAGGTAGTCAAGCGCAACAGGGGCATCCTTTTATTGCTTCACTTCCACAGCATTTGTAGATCGCTGGTTTACCAGAAAGTTCAAAGAAGCGTCTTCCCCTCCTTAATTTAAAATAAAAATATGTATGCAATAATGCTAGGAAATCTAATCTGAAGTTAATGTAAGTAAGTTGCAAAGGCGTTTCTAGGAGGTTAGTAAAGCATGTCCTGTGCCCTCTTGTTGGTGTAGAAGCCACTTCTGTGCCTGTGCTGTTCAGGTGCTGAGAAAACAAGTGTATTGGTGTGAGACTGTAAGTACAGTTTTCTGTGATCTCAATACTTCATGAAGATACTTTGAAATTATTTCTACTGAATGGGCAGGCAATTTCTGACAAAAATGGTTTATTCTTTTTGACATTCAAAGTTCATTCTTAATGTGAAACCTGGTGAACAAAGGACAGATTCAGTGAATCTGATTGGCAGTGCTTGCACAAAAAGGATAACTTGCTTAACTTCTTGTTGGCAAAGATGATGGAGAATCTCTGTAATGATCAATGGAAAAGAGAAAAATAACAATGAGAACAAGTGCTGGAGGATATAAAGCTGAATGCACAACTTGTTTTTAATATGTCGCAGAACACTTGAAAAGATCTGATTCCTAGCAGACTGCTTACCAGATAATAACATTTTACCCGTTTCTGTACATCCTTTTCTTTGCTAAAAGCCAGAGGTGGAAGTCACCCTCCTTCAGGTTAACAGAATGCCAGAGGGACTGGGGTAAGATTCAAGCATAATTCAGGCCACTTTCTGTACTGGATGAGGGCTGCTGCTCTGGGGAGAGGACTGTGGTGGCTTTCAGGTGGTAATGAGGTTGGTACTGGATGTTTCAGCACTTGCTGGTTACTGCAGGTGTACTGCCAATGAGATAAAACTGCTAACTTTCTCCCAGATGCTGTAACAATGAAGGGGTGAAGGAGACGCATCTTGTTAAATAGCTTTTTCTTCAGCTGTGGAACAAAATGGGAAGAGTTCTAGGTAGCCACCTGAAAACCCGACAGAACGTAGCTTGGTTATTCTTCGAGACACAGCCTTGAAATAGTTAACAGGTTACATCGTGACAATTCATTTTGTCCAACCTCTATTTAGTTTACTGGAAGAACGTTTAGGTTGTGAAATGTACGCTGTGTGTTCTTGTCCTTGTGCTAGAATGAAATGTTTAAAAGAGGAAATGTTTTCAGTAATATTCTAGGAACCTTTAAATAAACACTGTTCCTCTCAGCATGAATGGTTCAAATGAGAGCTTTTGGGCCCTTGAAAACAAACATGTTTCTGCTTTGATTCAAATTCTGCTCTACCAGCGTGAAAGAGTTAAAACCACAACCTAGTACTGCAGGAAAGTGTGTAAAGGGGAACTCCCAGGTGGGACAGAGCTGTCAGAGTAGCTTCTATAGAGTCCTGTTTCTGCTCAGGGCACACACAGTGTTTCCTGTAGCAGGCTGGGAGGAGCAGTTTTTCCTGCCTGGTTTACAGAGCAAGTGGGGAGATGAGACTATTGCTTGAGCAGACAGAATACTGGCCAGCTGTACAATCAGTCTGAGCTTGCCCCCTTCCAGAGCTGAATTCACCAAAACTGATACATGGTTTTGCCCTTTTACAGGTTGGTTACAGAAGCTTCCAAGCCAAATGCTGCCTTAGGTTACATATGACACTGGCTTCTGCATCACTGAAAATGATTGGCAAGACTGTTGCTTCAGATGTTTTCACTGAGGTTAGGGATTTACAGAAATAAATAGTGTTAAGACTGAGAATAAAATCAGTATGTTTGACACAGAATCTGCTAGCAATATTCTTCTTACCTGATATGCATGAAAAATATTGTACCTCTCCTTCATGCATGATCTGTCCCTGTCTTCAGATCTCCATGTGCACTCTTCAGACTGTAGCTTCTTTTTCATGATACAGCTTTCACCTGCAGGAAAGTGCTGGTTTAATACAACTGTATCAGTAGGATATCAGTATTATGGCTTTATTAGACGTTATCTAGCCTTAGCCAAGGTAAGAAATGATAAGAATTTTGGTGCTAATCTTACAAAGTTTTTGCCTTTAGGAGGACTTCAGAATGAATAAAGAATAGACGGTAAATTGAAAGTTAGTTCACACACATTGCAAAGGTGAAGGCAGAGATAGGTAACAACTTCACAGGTGGTTCATTAGCTGTTCTTTAACATGCTTTACTGTTTGGAGAGTAAAAGAACAACAGCACATCTCTGTTAGGAAGAAGAAAACCCAGTTCACTAATTACAGATGTTGTTACAAAGAAAGGAGGGAATGCAAAGGAATGCACTAAAACTAGCCAAGAGATAGGCAGCTTTTTCTAAAGGTGCACTATTTTTAGTGCTATGTTTTGCTGTGTGTCTGTGAAAGGGCAAGCCTGAGCATCTTACAGGAGAGTACTGTGCTATGAAACTTAACTAGGTTCAGGACTTTTCAGTGTCGCCAGTTCATGGTTTTTATCTCATTTTGTTGTATACTCTTACTGTGTGTGTTACTGCTTTTGCTTTGTTTTGCAGTTGTACAGTTTTGGAGAGACTGTTTCCATAGTTTTCTGGACAGATACATGGAAGCCAGAAAGCTTTTTTGACAAGATTGAGAAGAACAGGCAGAATGGAATGCACACCTTGTGCTTACTTGGTAAGCAGCAGCTCCAAGGGTTCCTTAGCTACCATCTCCCACAGCATCCAGAGACAGGAGTGATAGGCATGAGATGAAGTCTGGGATTAAACAAATCTTCTCAGCTAACATGTATGTTTGAAAACATGCCAAAACTTGGAACACTGATGTATGTATCCTTAGGTCAGCCATTGTTCGTGCTGCAGTGGTCAGGAATTTGTTCATTCCTTGTCAAAAAATCCCTAAGAAACAAAGCCTTTTTAGAAGTCACATAGGAGCAGGAGGCCCAGATTTGCTCTAAAGATGACTGATTTTAAGCTAGATCTAGCTCAGGATCCAAGTCAGATTGCAGTGCCTAGCAGCTCTCTCTTATTGAACTTCATTAGGTTAGAGCTCAGCACATCTGACTTTCTGGGGAGCTAAACTGCACATTTAATCACATTTGTGTTGTGTAAGGTGATAATCTTTTTCCTGAATTCTTTTATCTAAGGATGTTTTGGGAGAAGCTTCAGTGCTGTAAAGCATCCTTGCCAGTCGTGGAGCTGGAACCTGAATACTGACCACTGGCACCAGGCTCTTCCATGGTGCTGCCTGATCTTCAGCCTGCCCAGCAATTCTCAGCTCAAAGCCACTTTCTGAATAACTGCTAATCTGGGTAGCTCCTGAAAGATCATGGAGTGCCAGACTGGTTTGAGTTGGAAAGGACCTTCAGACCATCCAGTTCCAACCCCCTGCCATGGGCAGGGACAGCTCACACTAGACAATGTTGCCTAAGGCTCTGTCCAACCTGGCCTTGAACACTGATCATGGAACTGCCTGCATATGAACTATAAGGCACTTGCATATTTATATATGTACAATTCTATACCTTTTGTAGCATCTTTTAGACACAGCTGGGATCTCTCAGTGCTAAATAAATTAGTATTTTAAGTAAAACCAGACTGTAGTAACTGGAGGATCCTGAGCAGGAAACCAGTGTGCAAGCATCACTCCACACCAGATTTCCCAATGCCATCAAAGTTGCTAAAATTGGCAAAAAATCAGAATTCTGGCAATTTGTTTTAAAGAAGGATGACTTTTTTCTTGACAAATGACTTTTTGGATGACTAGTGTTTAAACGAGGACTCTAACAACTTTAATATGGTAAACCAAAGTATTCTGTAGATATTTGATATAATAATTTCTGTGATGTCCCTCTGTATCTTTTTTTATACAGTAGTGGGAGAGTAAAAGTTTGAACTGATAAAATTGCATTATAATCCATGTCCCATGTCATGGGCAGTTGTGGTACCTGCATCTGATTGTAGCTCGTATCTGGAAACTACCAATTTGCAAACAAATTGTTCCCTTAATGCTACGTGGTCATTTGGGCCCATGTATTTATTGCTTGTCCAACTAGACTAGAGAAGCACATAAAAAGGGAAGTGCTGATAAGCTTTGGAATTCCAAGTGACTTGACAGTCACATAAACAGTTTGGTAAACTGTTTTTACCCCCCTTTCTTCAGCATCCATATGAGTTAGGAGTTGATTGTACAACTTAAACAATACTTTTCTTTAAAATGAAGGTGAAAAATGTATCCAGCTTTTACTGTGATAGTCTTTGGGGGCATTTGAATACAGATGTTTGATTGTGTCTTGGACAGGCTGTGGTCAGTTAAGAGTTTCACACAGTTGCAGATGTGCAGAGTCTAACCTGGCCCTTTCTCTGTTTTATTTTTGCCCAAATCCTTTTTTTCTTCCCATAACAGAAGCTTGTTCTGAGTGTTCATGGGGACAGGAAGTGCTAACGAAAGTCAGGTTCCTGCATGGCACTGATGTAATTGCTGTTGATCGGTCATCCTGTTCTATCTTTTGTGATCACAATGTACTCAGCATTTACAAGTAGCTCCAGTACCATGGTGTGCTTCACCATTTTGCTATCCTGTAGCCTGCTATTTGAATACTTTGAAGTTATTTGTCTGTGAGATCTGTGAAACTCTCCCTATTTTGGGGTAAAATTACATGCACAAAATCCCAGTACTTTGTGATTAATTAACATCTGAAACAGCAGAATGTTTAATCCATTTTCTTTGCTCCTGTAATAACTAAAACACTATTATAAAGTTTATAGTATCTGCTCATTTAATTAAGCTTTACCTACACAGAAAAACTAAGTGAGGAGTTTGTAGGGGACCTGTGTTTTAACACCTGTTTTGTTCTACAGATATTAAAGTGAAGGAGCAGTCTCTGGAGAATCTAATGAAGTGAGTCACCTTTCTGAAAATGTATAGAAACACATTTGTAAGATGTATAGAAAACAGTGTATTTATAAAGGAACAGAGGTTCTTTGTCCAATACTGCCCTTACCTGCCCTTCTGTTGTCCTTCTTAGTGGCCACAGTCTTGTTTCTTGCAAGGAGTGGAACTTTCCTGCTCAGTGCAATAGGACCTGGCTTTATTTACAGTTACTGAATGAAGCTGCAGCAAAGCATCATCTTTTGAGCTGTTTCTGTGAGAAACATGAAGTCAGAACGGATTAAGCTTGCCAAATGAAGTGTTACTTCACTGTTCTTTCTCAAATAGATTAATAGCTGAAACACTGTTTGGAATGCATTCTTCTTCACACTTGCTAGTGACAGTGTGAGACATTGAATACATAGCACCCTTTTTAAACAGCTAAATAAGCAATGTATAGAAAATGCTCTCAAATTCATGTAACTGTATTCAAGAGAGCTCTTGCCACATCTTAATCACCTCTCTGCAATCTTCTGTTTTGACAGTGGCGAATACAAACGGTTACTTTATGCACATGCTGTAACTCTGCTCTAAATTAACATCTGTGAAGTCTCACAGTATCATTGAGGTTTGTTTATTCTGGAATTTCAAAATGAAGGCTGTTTGACTGAAGCCACAGTTGGCAAAGAAAGCAGCATTTCATGTAAGAATGTATTCCTAGTCTGTAATCAGACAAACGTCTACAGGGCATTTGACAGAAAACCAGTACTTTGCCCTTGACTTGAAGTCTAATCCATCCTTCAGGAGCAGCTGCAAAACCTGCAGATTGCTTCCAGCAGCTGAATTTGCTCACATCATTTGCCAGCTGGAGGCTCTCCTGTTTCATAGGTGTAAGAGTACAGAAGTCTCCTCCTGTCTTTTACAAATGCCTCTTGTCTGAAAGGCCCAGCCTGAGAGCCTGGGCCTAGGTAAGGTTCATTCGCTGGTCTAGAGGTTTCTTGAAATAAACTGTAAGAACACTGGGGATGATGAAGTGGGTTTTATGTGAAATTGCTCTACTTTTCTTTCTCTGCAGAGGAAGGAAGATTTATGAGCCACCACGCTACATGAGTGTGAATCAAGCTGCAGAACAGCTTCTTGCCATTATTCAAAACAGGAGGCTCCAAGGAGAAGAATCAGGTGCTGCTGCTGCATTGTTTCTACCTGCTACTTATGCCTCGCAAGTCACACTTAGCGATGAGCCTCCAAACCCTGTTCCTTTCCTCTTCATCTTTGCATTGCTCTTGCTCCGCGGTAGAATTGGGCAACCTTAAATCCTGGTCCTGAGATGGATTTGGTAGACCCTGGACATAGCGTAGTTCAGCAGGGATGAACAAGCTCCTGGAGGTTTAGTCCATGCCTCAGCCTGGTGACCCTGGTTCTACCCATCTTTAACTGTGAGCTCTTTGATACGTTAGAGTTGCAGAAGGATTCTGAGCATTTTAGAGCATTTGAGCATCATAAAAAATCAGTGCTATGTTTTATTCAGACCAGTCACACTCTGCACTACATGAGCACCAGCACGAACCCATGTTAACCCTGCAATGCAGAACTGGGATTCTGACCTTGAGTTCTTAACACTGGTCAAGCATGAACAGTGAACAGTGTTTATTAAGGCCAAGGGTGAAATCACAGCAGCCGTAAAGATGACTGTTGTGTCACAGAAAAATTCTGCATTCCTCCTTTTAGAAGTTTATTCCTTAAATGCTGTTAAAATGAAAATCCTTTCATTTTGTCCTTCACATAGAATGAATCAGGAACAGCAGTTTCCTCAAAGTGAACACAATTCCTGAATGAATTTCCTGTTCTACTTCTGCTCTCTTCCCCTTCTTGCTTATAAACATCCCTAAGATACAGCTTTATTTTCTTTGAAGAACAGACTTCTTTCTAGGCCCCTCTGGTGATTTATGAAATGGAGGTTTAAGAAAACAGCGTTAAAGGTTCAAGCATTTTGAATACTTTTTCCTTTATGTTAGGCCCATTGGTCAGTAAATGAAGCATTTAATCTTCTTTCTTCCAGCAATCACTGAAAACACAATCTGTGTTGGCCTCGCACGTGTGGGTGCTCCGGATCAGAAGATTGCTTCAGGCACACTAGAGCAGATGTCCACAGTAGAACTAGGTGGTCCACTGCATTCCTTGATTGTTACAGGCACTCTGCATCCTCTGGAATTAGAAATGCTTCAGCTTTTTCCTGTAGCTGGTTCCAGTTTTGAACAGCATGCGTGTCAAAGGACCACTTAAATAAAAACAAGGCATTTACATTTTTATTCCTTCTTTAATTTCATGACAGCATAAAGTTATCCTTGTGCCCAATTAGAGCTTGCCCAAGTGCAGTTAGATTGTTGCTTCAGAAGACAACACTGCAGGAACATAGACATGCATTTACCAGAGGCTACAAAGTGCAAGTTGCACCTGCTGGTATGAGCTTCTAACACATTGACACTTAACACAGGAAACCTTAAAACCTTTGTCCACTTCAGTTCATTGACATTTGCATCAGTCTGAGGCTGATGACCATGGCAAGAAGTGCAAGCCCAGAAAACCAACTGTATCCTGGGCTGCATCAAAAGGAGTGTGACCAGCAGGTCGATGGAGGTGATCCTGCCCCTCTACTCTGCTCTTGTGAGACCTCACCTGGAGTACTGTGTGCAGTTCTGGTGTCCTCAACATAAAAAGGACATGGAACTGCTGGAACAAGTCCAGAGGAGGGCCACGAGGATGATCAGGGGACTGGAGCACCTCCCGTATGAAGACAGGCTGAGGAAGTTGGGGCTGTTCAGCCTGGAGAAGAGAAGGCTGAGTGGAGACCTCATAGCAGCCTTCCAGTACCTGAAGGGGGCCTATAGGGATGCTGGGGAGGGACTCTTTGTCAGGGACTGTAGTTACAGGACAAGGGGTAATAGGTTAAACAGGGGAAGTTTAGATTGGATATAAGGAAGAAATTCTTTAATGTGAGGGTGGTGAGGCACTGGAATGGGTTGCCCAGGGAAGTTGTGAATGCTCCATCCCTGGAGGTGTTCAAGGCCAGGTTAGACAGAGCCTTGGGTGTCACATGGTTTAGTGTGAGGTGTCCCTGCCTATGGCAGGGGGGGTGGAACTAGATGACCTAGAGGTCCTTTCCAACCCTAACTATTCTATGATTCTATGAAGTAAAGAACTGAAGAGTAGCAGGTATCTGTCTGGCATCACTTTTGCTGTGGTGCATTCACCAAGCCTACTGCATACACTGGTGCAAGTGCATTCCAGGTGCTTGCTTTCAGTTTTGCAGAAACTCAGTAATTCTCCCACCAACAGAAACCATTAGTGTGCAAAACCTGTTAGGGCTGTACTCACCTTTACACTTGGGATAGTGACTAGAGACAAGTGAGAATGTTCTTCATGTCTAAACCAAGAAAAAGCAGAACTCACCCTTTGGATGTTGGTGAAACAGGGAGAAGCCGCACAGAATTTCTTGTTTGAGAAGGCTGCAACTTAAGTGGATTTCTTGCTGTGTTCATGGTACCATTTATGGAGTTCTGGACTCACACAGTCAGACTGCAAGAATTCTTTTTCCGGTCAGCCTGCTGTTGGTTGCCCTTTCGCTGCTCTTCACAGTATGTGCAGAACAAAGCAGACCTGTATGAGTGCTTTTGTTTTTAAACTGAAGGTTTATTGGAAAAAAATTGGATCCCAGAGCTCTTCAGCAATGTAGAATATTGAACATTTTGCCTAGACTGGACTCAAGTACAAAAGATTACATTACAAATTGCTACTACTGCACTTGGGACAAGTCATGGCCAAGCTACTAACATGAGCATCCCAGGAGAAAACCATATGTAAGTCCTCAGAATTATAGTAAGCTGCCTTGTGTTGTCATTAAGGTTTCTTTACAGATGTTTGGATATACTGTACTAGTCAATTTAAGCTCACTGCTAAGAGTAATTCCTGTAATTTAAAGGCAAGCACTATGCTGAATGCTACCAGGAATTACTTTGGCCCTTTCCTCATCCACAGTATTTCACACTTCAGCCAGAATACTGCAGCAATTCATGCAACTCTGGCACAAGATCCCAGGATACACAGGGAAGACTTCAGCACACACAGAAGTAAAATCCACCACTCCTTTTACACATTATTTCCACCAAATTGCCACAAGGCTGGAACCTTTTGTGGCTGAGACAGACAAGCAGATGAGCCAGGATTTGCACACAGTGGGACATGGGCTTCTGCTATGCCTGGCACGTGACAACTGTTATCTTTTCACATTAGAGCAGTCTCTGGCCAGTGAAGTCCCTACAGGGACGGTCACTGCAACAAAGCCAGAACAGGAGGAATCCAAAAGGGAACCTCGGCAAGTTGCCGATAGGGATTTTCATGGGAGAGTAAAGGAGGAATTAACCACGGAGCCAGGATTAGGGATCAGAGCAATGAATTATTGAAGAAAAAAGAGAAAATCCCTTTATGCTTATTCTCACACACACTTACAAGGGGTGGGATAATCAAGAATCCCAGCACGCAGCAGCCTGATGGCTGCTGGGGCAAACAGGACAGGGCTCAATTAGTAACTGAAGCTGCTGCTCTGAACCAGTATTTAAAGGTCTTGCGATTCGGATTTGCATGTTATGGAAGTATGAAGGTTCTTCCTGCAGCTGCAACCCACACTATGAGAGACAGGCCATGAACTTCACAGTTCACTCATGCAGGGGGTGGAATGGGTGGAAAACTGCAGCTCAGTAGCAGCTTCCTTCCCTTCTTGTACCTTGTTTTTATTCCCAAACCAGGTTCACTTTAAAGAGCAACTCTCTCCTTCTTTCACTTTGGAACCCAGCTTCACTTCTTCAGAATAAACATCAAGAATGTTAAGAGTCACGAAGGTCCATTTTATTAGTAGCAGCAGTTTCCACTTTTATGTAAATACTGTGTCAGCAGCTCAAATGATGCAATTAAACTCTCGCTTTAGTAAGCACATTACATAAAGAGCAAAGTCAGTTATTTGGACCAGCACTTTTTGCCTTGGCTCAGCAAATCACACCAGAAATGAAGCTCTCTGTAGGGGCTACTGATGTGAGGAACAAGTTTATCCACATGCAGAGACTTACAGGGTGAGCCTACAAAGGACCAGGCTCTACCATACACACTCTTAAGAGTGGTAGCTTCCACTGTTATTTCCCATGACAAACATCCGGGGTGTTTTAGTACAGACACACTCTAGCACTTGTTTTATCATCTGACTTTGCTGCAGTTCCTGCAAAGGCCATGCAGTCTGCAGGCTTGGCTTTGGGACAATATTTGAGTTACTGTTTTCAGTCACGGAACTTACCCCTTACCTGCCCCCAGATACAGACCAGTAACTCCACAGTAAACTTCAGCTACATGGGAACATGAGAGAAGCACACCCTGAAACCCTGGTTCGAAACTCAGTGCTGCATAACAGGAGTCTGAGTTTTGGCAGATGATCTGTAGACACTGACCCATCTCTGGCTGTTAGTCCTTCACACAAATCTGTGATGAAATGATGTGTCTCCCATCAAGCATTAAAAGCAGAATGTTCTACAAGCAGCCAAGTACTAGGAATTAGCAAACCAGGAAATAACAGCGCTTTGACAAGCGGAAGAGAAGCTGCACTTTGAATTGCATGACCTGTCCTCTCCTAGAACCCGAGCGACTATCCCCTTAGTAGGTAAATAAGAAGAGCTCTGCTGTCACTCTGCTTACTGACATACCAGATGTGGTGGCTGCTGCCTACTGGACTTATCTACTGTTGTTCGGAGAGTTTTGTGATGCTTGGTTTTCAGCACGCTTAAAAAGGCTTAAAGTCTCCTTGGAATCTGACTTCCCTACACCAGCCTTGATTATGTTTAACAAACAAATAAATTTCTTACTATGAAACATCAATCTGTCCTCAAAAATAATGAGGAAAGTGCTATCTCAGTTAGGAAACTGACTTACCTGTTGCTAGCAGATGGACAGGTCATAATAAGCAGCAAAAAGATGTCAAAAATAATTCCAATCTATATTGGCTGATTATAACCAGCTGAAGGGCTTTTTCACTCCATTTCCCAGACACTTTATAAAGAGTATGTAGATGTACATCTAAAAGAGAACCACCACCAAGGAAACCCAGTTGCCATTCAGGCAGATTCTCACTTGGAAACAAACTGTAACTGTTGGCTTTTCATTAGGAAAACTAAGTCAGTGGCTGTGCTCAGCTCCAGCAGCATGGCAGTGTTTCACCAGCTCCAGGAGTACTCAGTCCTGAAACACACTGGTGTAAGTGATTTAAACCAGAGCCTGGCTCTTGGATCATGGCACATTTGCAATGAAGTGGGCTGGTGTTCGTCTTGAAAGTGATACCAGTTGATCTTCTGTAGCCTCAAAGAGTAATAACTAGAACAAAAAATAATAATCACTATATCATGCTGTCAATCAGCAAGAAGCAACATACAACAAAGCAATGAGGGATCTCTGCCCTGTCATCAGAACCAGATTTTAATTCACCTTGTCTGTGAACATACATGCAAGTGGTATCTTAAACTGCAGCACCTAGATCTGCTCAGAAGATTCTAGCACCCTACCCTGTGCTGTGGAGCTGTCTGATCCCATCCTCCAGTCAGCAACTCCAGGCCTGGCAGAGCACCTACAAGGGCAGACAGGGAGGGGGCTGGACAGGTGCAAGCAGAAGGCCAGGAGAGATGTGGAACAGTGCTGCCAGCACCCCCAGCAGAACTAGACAGCATCAGGAACCAGTAACAGGGATAAGGAAGATCTGAAGACTGGAAGAGGCTGTAAAGCTTAGAAGTAACATGTATGTGGCTTTCTACTGCTATTTTTCTTCACGCCCGGTTTTCCATTCAAGCACAAGAGTATATCCCCAAGCTTTGCACAAAATCAGCATTCAGGTTTCAATATCTCACCTGGAAAATTCAGGAACAACCGATCAATTTGGCAACCATCACGTTTTCACATTAAAGATAAAAATAGAGGTGCTTTATAGAAATGACAAAAGGAATGCAAGGAGCTTCACCTCCGAGGTGAATTCAGCAATACCAGTCGCAAATTTCCACATTTTCCACCATTTCCACAATGAATCTCAGGTACTTTCACAGTGCCCGGTACTTACTACACAGCCACTGTCAGCCTTAGAGGGCCTTGATTTCAGTGTTGCCATGTATCAGGTACCAAAAGAATATCCCAGTACCAGAAGTCCATCCCAGTCAGTACTGGCTATGATTTATCAGGAAAATGCCCATCTTGTTTTTGACTCCACAATGTTCTGTGCGTAAAACATCCTCTTGGAGTCTTCCATTGCTAAGTTAACTATTACAGCATAGTGGAATTATCACCTGTAATACCAAGTATAGCAGATTGTCTTGCAACAACACTCAGAGCAAAGTGTACTGCATGGAGAACTCCTTTTTCCATGAAAACACACACAAGGCTGCAATGAGACAGTAACAAACACCAGACTTGTCAACCAGGGAAAAGCCTAATCTTAAAGAGCATGAACCATTGTCCATATTTCCATTGCAGGTATAACCACCAGGAACAACTGTTTGCAGTATTTGGAAAGGCAAAAGTTCTCTCACCCATCACTTTAATAAAAGTCATTACAACCTATTAAAAGCAAGGAGATTAAATCCCTAAATGATTTAGTGAAAGCTTCAATTTTTCCCACCATGTAATTTGGAAGATAAAACACCTCAAGCATTGCTTCCATCACCAGCATCTTCCCCAAGTTGCCTTTTGCTGCAGGGACTGTGAACATGAGTAGCATCATGTAATATCTCATAACCCTCAACTGTATGAGGGGGATTAAGAATTGGAAGTAAATCTAGTATTTTGACTGAAGTAATTTCCACAAGGTGTGCAGTAAGATATCCAGCTTGTTTTGGAAGCAAGTCTCTTTGCCTTTTACATTGGAATTCTGCTGCCTGGTAAGATGCAAGTGCAAGGGAAGTCTAACATCTACAGTTATGCGAGTACACAAACCCCCACATATGTCACTAGTAAATAATCAGACTGCATACAAGATATTTGTAAAAGTAATAAAACCCTTTGATGCTCCTGATTTATGCTGGCAAATACCTATCCTGATATAAAAGGCACTTTGAAAACCCAATATGGTTTGGTTCATTAAGTTTGCAAAGTACAAACAATTGTACAAACATACGATTATATCGAAGCATGTCAGCCACTGTGACATCATCTACAAAACGAGTTTCCAATGGTTGAGAACACTGGTTTTATGGGGAATGAGCAATGGTTTCAGCAGCTTCACTGAAGACATGACAGGGTTTCCAGTACCATAATCTTAGGAAGTAAAAAAAACCCTCAAAAACTTACAAGTTTAGGGGCCACAAAATAAATCAAGACCCAAAGTCTGTAACATTCATTCAATATTTACTCCCTAGAGGTGAAGTCCATCCATAGCCCAAGGGCAGAAATCCATTCAGTCCATTCCAGAGCAGTGGTGGAGGCAGGCTCTGTCTTGAGAAGCGTGTTGTTCTACCAGTACAGTACAGAAAACTTTGGTCCAACAGCACAAGTTCAGGAATTCACTACATGGCTGCAACGTCAATCTGTATGTAAAGCTGTCTTACTCCTGCCTATAGAAAAGAGAAGAGTTAAAAACCCCAAACTTGTAAAGCCAAAGCAATTTAGCTATCCTGAACACAGTCCACACCAGTAAGTTACCTAGTAAAGAACCTCAGGATCTTACTTTTCATCTTCTTACTCATCTTCCACATCCAGCTCACCATTCACTGAGATGCTGGCAATTTGGAAACCCCAAACTCTGAGCACTGTATGAATACCTAGTTCTTCACCTAGCTGAGTGATCACACTTGACTAATTATACATTAACATTAGATATTAACTACATATAGCTTTGCTACGTCACCTTTTCTGCTTCATCCTGAATGACTATCACACATGAAGCTGCACAAAAGCAATTCTTTCCTTTGGCAAAGTTTAACTCCCTGAAAGCAAGCTGCTTGGAGAGCTGTCAGGGTAAAATGGAGCCAAGCGCAAGAGTGTAACATGGGATTTGTTGTTTGAACCAGCTCTACACCAAGATTTCAGCAAGAAATTACGACGTCTACAGTGACTTTACATGACAGCATGGCACGACTTTTGGTAAAGGTACATGAATTGTACAAAAGCATTTCCCTCAGAAACCTTGTTAAACTGGGCTTAGGTGGACTTGCTTGGTTTTATAATTCAGTATAAAGCAGCATTAAAAGAAATTGACTGTGATGGTCACTGGTTATGCACTGTGATCTTGAAGCATTAGGCTGAACACTGCTGAAGACCAGACTGTCTTCAACTAACACCAACTTGAGTTTAGCTCAGTCGAGTGGCAAAGCAGCTAAGATTAATCAGGGACAATATTACTGAGGAGAAAAATCTCTACTTGCTCCAACTGCTCCTCCACTTATTACCATAGGTCACATAAGAAAAATGGTGAGACCTTGTTCTCCCAATTCGCTTCCTGGACACATGGCTCTGGATACCTGCTACAGAGCAGCTGAAGAGCTAATGACCCACTTGGGAAATGCAATCCTTTGGATGTAAGATTCATTTTAATGTAGTAGAATGTTCTGCAAACATCTTGCCAAAACATATCCCTTAGTTTCAAACTATTCAGTCTGCAGAATAAGCCATGCAGGCTGATTTCTACCTACTCAATCTAGAGCTGCATGTGATGGAACATCTCAAAAAGGACCAGACTTTAGGACTAAAATTTGATTTTAGAATATTTTTAACAACAAGAACTCATACTTCCCTAAGTCTCTAACATTAACCAAGGTATGTGTGTTTATATTTACTGGGTTCCCCAAGACTGACTACTTCGAATTCCTGTAAGGAGAATTCATGCACTGAGGCAGCACACTGGAGGGGTGGTTTCAGTGGTGCTTCTCCTGAGAGACCAGAAACTGAGTAGGCAAAATGCACTTAAAACCACAAAATCCAGCCTGGGATTTTTAATTAAGCTGACAGTAATTTACATTATCTCCAAAATATTACCCTTTAGCTGACAATGTTTTGTAACCTAAAACACTGGTTATAAATAGGAATATTTGTCTTCTTTTCAGCTACAGAACTCAAAAGCAGAGAAAGGACATTATGGACCATGGATTCTTGGGAGGGAGAGGCATGAATGACAAATACATTCTTAGGGGAATAGAAATGAATGACAGCATCAGCAGAGTGAAAAACTGACATAGGTCCCAGCCTGTGGTCGGAAGCCCTGTCTTGAGGGAAGCCTCATCTATGTTTTTGGTTCCCCATGGGTCAATATAGGGTTTCAACTTAACTTGATACACCTCAGACAACTACAGCTGTTACTTCCATTAAGCAGCATCAAAAAGCAATGCAGAGGTACAGGCAGTTTCATTTACACCACCGAGTATTGTGAAATTGTTCTATACAACTAGAGCAGAGCAGCTCTTCAAAACACACCAACATCAAAACCAGAAATGTTTAGTTTTTCTTGGTAAGAACTATAATGTCACATCAAGTGAAGGGAGCTTTACACTTTGAGATGTGATTTCTGCTCATGAGACATACCTGAGTAAAAATGTTGTGAGTCTGGCTTAGAATCCACCTTCCATCAGCATCAGGAGCTACTAGTAATTTCAAAGTCCCTATGTAAACATCAGTACAGAGGGTCCAGAAATGGGGCTCATGTAAACTGTAAACTCCTTGCAGCTGCTGGACCTGAAAAATACAGGCACATTTTAAAATACTTACTTCAGAAAATGTCTGTACTATGTTTTTTTACAGAAAATATTATAAATGATGTTTCTTTTACTTCTAGTTCACTGTGCAATTTGTGATACTTCAATTCCTTGTTACTATTTCAGCAATTGTAATGAAGGAGAACACATGCAGATCATAGGTACGTGTCATGATTTGGTATGTTGCTGCATTGATATTCTACATATATTTTACTAAAACCACTTCTGAAAACAGTGAGCTCCAAGAGGAAAGTCACAGTTACGGAGTTTGAGAGAGCACTCCATTAAAACAGCAGTTTTTTGCAAATGCAGGAATGTCCCCATTAAAAAACTGGAGAAAGATTCAAACCATTAACAGAACTCTATTAACATGTCTTGTGAGGGGTTATGTTTGTCCTGTCCAAACCCTTTCTTTTGCCTCCGTCCACTTTTAGCAAACCTTCCACATATTACATTACTGTACTTGGCACTCTTACAAGTGCTTTTTATTCACTTTGCAAAGGCGCTTCATTGTTCAGTTGTAACACAGTAGTAGATAAGTTATAGAGTAGTACCAGGAGGCGCCAAATCTGGAGTAATACACTTCCAATGTTACTTACTACTAGACTTTGAGGGGAGACAAAACCTAACAAACCAGAAAAACATTATCCACTTCCTATCAGCACAAAGTACTTTGAGAGGAAAAGCTTCAGGCCCCGTTTTTCTAAGTCCCCATAGCACATTTTAAAACACAAACCAAGCTGAAACTACAGGCAATCTAGGAGAGCAGAAAGATCAGAATCAAACTGGTACCTCCAAGTGTACAATCTAAGGAACCTTCCACAGGCAGTACTGGGAAAGCATCACAAAATATCCTTATACACACAGTTGTGGTTTATTCAGTCAGCAGCTTGATCTGAAGGGAAAACCGGCTAAGAGCTCACCCTCTGGTAGCACTGAGGCAGAGTGTTTTCCAGGGAAGGAGGAGTTCGCTGCATCAGAATTCCAATGGATTCTTTTAGAAGTGGAACAATACTGGAAAGAAAAAAGCAAGTTACCATGCTATTACATTGTCTAAAGATGCAGAGCAATGTAACATTCCTTAATGCTCTTGAAGCATTTTTCTTCAGCTATTTCACCAGAAGCTAAGTTGTCCTGAAAACCTGGTACAGAAAAGGACTGACAGAATTGCTGTGGTGTCTCACTAAAGACAAGATTACTTCGCCCCCAGTTTTGCCACAGAGACAACTGGTGGACGCTCACAAAAGACTAATAGTTGAATCCTGGTATTTGAGATGAGCTTTCTTAGTCTCTTCAAAGTTATATGACAGAGCAGCTGATAAGCACAGCTCAAAACCCAGACCTACTTCAATGGCAATCACTCACAACCAACCATAAAATAGGCAACTGAAATGAGGTTTGCTTTTGTGCTTGGCTTCAGGCATATTTTTCTTATGAACAATGATAATAATGGGGAGATCATAAAACAAAATTAATATGGACCAGTCCAGCTCTAACAAAGTTATTCTGTCAGAAACAGACAACTTAGCATATTCTTGCAGTGAACTCAGCAAAGGGGCCCAGCCGAACTCAAGGATTAAACATTTGGAAGCAATTAGAGGTTCCCTCCTGGCCAAATGGTCTTGTTTAATCAGCAAACCAAGAGAACACTTAGTGCCCTTTTTATTACTGGTACTTTCCTTTATTTTTTTAATAGAACCAGTTGGCCAGTTAGACCATTTGCTGAAGCCACCACTAAGTGTTCATACTCATATTACAGATGCAGAATGGCAAACTGTTGTTTAGGAGCAGTGTATCCTGTCTGGCTCAACAGAGCATCCTAGTATTTTCAAGAGGATGACAAACATCTACAGCCCAATACTAACACTTGAACAGCAATCTCGTTTCAAGAGCACGTTAAGTCAACCCACCACTCTAGACCACAAGTGATAATGTATTTCAGAAGCTGTAAGCTGAATTTCAGTGTTCAGCACTGGCATCACAGCTGGAACACACAGAGTAACGAGATAACAAGCATCCAGAAAACATAGCCCAGTTCATCTCTTGGACATCTGTTAAAGGAAACCACTGAATCTTTGCTTGAAACCTCATGAAGTGATGCAGAACACACTGCACACCCCAGGTGTATATCTGCAGATGGTGAACAGCATGTCCCAACCATTCTTTTCCATTTCTGAAGATCTGGTTCCATTTGCATGTGGAAGTAGTGCTGGCTGTGAGCTGAGCAGTCAACCTCCTCGGCTAACCCTTAGGGAGGGCTGGGGGGAGGTTAGAGGGTGCATAACTCTTGTCTAATGAACCCCTGGAAAAACAGACACCCTAAATTTATGTCTCCTTTCAGGCACAGTGGTTATTCCAGCCAAATTCACTGCCTGATGCACTTCATATGGCCTCACACAGTTCCATTGCTACTGGGGGGAATTGGTTCAGGCATAGGAAGAAGCAATTAGAAGCAGGCAGCAGTTGCCTAAACGGGACCTGTCACACAGACAATTAAACATTCTGTAAGGCAGTAGCTGCCCAACTGTCTAAAGGAAGCTTAATTGGAGTGTCACATTCTACAGACAGTGGACTACAACAGTTTACAGAAAAAGGCTCTTATCAATGGACCCATCTCACTAAATAATGTCCATGTCACAAGCATTACATCAAAGGGAGCTGGGGCTGCCAAAATACTCTCTTGCTGAATTGATTTCAGGTTAACTCACTATTTAAAAATGGAGGTTTGCTTCTTTGTAATAACCCTGACAGACCAATACACAAGTTCAGGATGCAAATGGAATACAAGATCTTGGAACACAGGCTCCAGTCCCATAAATTTAACAAGACCCCTTTAACATATGGGTGAGACTTCCAAAGGCTTCAAAACACACACACATACAGCCTGCATATTTTTCCCAGGGAAAGGACTAAAGGAATGGAGACCACGGAAGCTTGCATTTCTATTGGGACATACCACTAATAAAACAGTAAAGAAACACAACCAAGAAACATCTGATTTGCACAACTTATATACATTGTTTTATCTATCTGATGTACATTATCTGACAGAACTGAAATGAACTGCAAGCAGAAGATTTGGAAAGACAGCCTGCAGAAACGTAAGACTGGCAGGTTGGGCATGTTAACCCATTCCAAAAAAGGATTCGGTCAGTGAAACCAGTTGATTCACTCTGGAACAGGATGCACACTCGGGAGAGGAAGTGAAAACCCTGTTAGAAGCTCTTCCACTGAACAAGCTTTGAAAATTAACATCTGCTTCATTCTGAGAACCCTGTGCCTAAAAAATTCATCTTCCAAGGTTAAGTCTATCAGCAAGGGGCACATAAGCACCAAAAACTGCCTCCCCTTGCCCAGCAGCACCACTGAGCATGAAAGAACTGGGCAGGGTTTAACCTGGAGAACAGAAGGCTCGGGGGGACCTTATCGCTCCCTGCAACTGCTTGACAGGAGGATGGAGCCAGGAGGGGCTGGGCTCTGCTCCCAAGGAACAAGGGATGGGACAAGAGGAAACAGCCTCAAGCTGCACCAGGGCAGGTTTAGATGCAGCTGAGGAACAATTCCTTCCCCAGAGGGTGCTCAGGCATTGGAACAGGCTGCCCAGGGCAGGGCTGAAGTCACCGTCCCTGCAAGTGTGCACACACCGTGGAGACGAGGCCTCAGTGCCATGGGGTAGTGGTAGCCTTGGCAGTGATCGGGTAAGGGTCGGACTGGATGAGCTTAAAGGGCTTTTCCAACCTGGTTGATTCTATGATTAGCTCAGTATTAACTAATATACAAAATGTGAGTGGGCAAACACTCCACCCCTTGTACAGGTGATACAACATAGTCTCTCTGATGGCAAGATTTCCCCTATTCATAGAATTCAGCTCCACCAAAAAAGCTTTGAGAGAGAAATCTTCTGTGCAAGTTTTTTGCAATAATGCTGCACAGATTATGCTTTTATCCAGACCTCACAAAAGCACTAAAGCCATGGTGTGAAACAGCAACAGCTTAAAAGTCCAAAGAGTAAAGGTAAATTGGAATGTGCAGCTTGATACTGCAGGTGAAAGCTGAAGTGCACCTCAGGTCACACCTCCCTCCTCTCAGACAGTGTTCACCTACAAGCTTCTCTTTTGGAAAGCTGGAAAGGCCAAACACCAGATGCAGTGATGGGATCTGTCCTCACGACTGCTGTTAGAGCAGAAGCCCATGCACTCATCTCTGCATCCAAAGGGACACTATCTTACTACGTGTCTTACCTTTTACTGTAAGTCCAACTAACACGACAAAATACAGAATCCAGTTTTCTGCTCTTTCAGGTTTTCCACTGTTCCATATGTACTACTGATGTACAAAACCTTCTAATTAAAACTCAAAACTCCACACAGTATGCCCTTTTCTCACACAGTAACTAAAAACCAGTATTACTTAATCACCAGGAGGCACTAGAAATATTAGTTCCATCTCATGTGACTGAAGAAAACACTAGGAAAGATGAGCAAGCAGGCTGAAAAGTGTGGTTACAGAATCTGACCAAGCTTTCCTTTTTCTGGATTAGTCATTAGTGCAAGACACACGCGGCTGTCTCTGCAGTAGCTACTGCACTGATACTTCCCCTCCCTTTTGCTTTTTATTTACAGAAATATTACTGAGAAAAAACAAATGCTGCTGAATTCGCACCCAGCAGAGTTTTGTCATACAGCAGCAGTCTGGAAGCTTTGGTGCCAAAGCAGACACAGTCTTCCAGTGGCCTCCGATTACCAAGCCTTGAATCTAAAATATCAAACTCAGTCCCGGACTGGTTTGGATTGGAAGGGACCTTAAAGCTCATCCTGTCATGGGCAGGGACACCTTCCACTAGAGCAGGTTGCTCCAAGCCCCTGTGTCCAACCTGGCCCTCAACACTGCCAGGGATGGGACAGCCACGGCTTCTCTGAGCACCCTGTGCCAGCGTCTCAGCACCCTCACAGGGAAGAGCTTCTGCCTTAGATCTAACCTGAGCTTCCCCTGTTTCAGTTTGAACCCATCACCCCTTGTCCTATCGCTACAGGCCCTGATGAAGAGTCCCTCTCCAGCATCCTTGTAGCCCCCTTCAGACACTGGAAGCTGCTCTGAGGTCTCCACACAGCTTCAGAATGTGAAAGAGGCACTAAACCACAGCAAGACTTGGGACATAAACAGATCTTCTATAAAAGTCCTAATAGCAAAAGCAGCTAATGTGTGTAAATTGAGTTGGCAGCACATCACACTTGCACTGTTGCAGAGCGAGCCAAAGGTGGTCAAGCATATAAAAGCTATTGGTAAGTCCAGCTTGCCACTATGACACATGGGTTGAGTAGCAACCAAGAGTGAAAGCATAAGACTCTTCATCAATGTCTATCACATTCGGGTAATGTTCATACCCATTCCAGTCCCACTGTTCAGTAGGCACAGCCAGCAAGACTCTGGCATTGCCACGATCTTGGACAGCAAGGCTGAAACCCCTTTACACAGCCACTGCAATCAGAGCACAGCAGGAAATGCAGTTAGTGCTTTCAGCACAACAGAAAATACTTGTTACAGAAGTGTTTGCCTTCCACAAAAATCAAAGACTCAAGATGAGATACAGCTCTTCAAATCCCATAGCTGAAAAACTGCAGCCAGGTTTCCAGATCTTTTCTTTTTCCTCCAGCCACCACCCACATGGGCAGTGCCAGGACTGTCACCCTGTCAGAACTTTAATAACAGTTTTCTATCAGGCAGTGGCAGCTTTAATCAGACTGCAGGCTTTGGTCAAGACAAGGATCACAGGTTTAATGCTTAGTTTCCCAATTCTAAATTGGCTGTTCTCATCACGATGCAGTGCTTTGATTCCCAAGTAAGGCCAGCAGGTACCATGAGTCTGTAAACAAAGGCAGTGCAGGCCATTTAGCAATGATGGCTCAGAAAACCACCATCAAGCACGCTTGTTCAGGGGAGTTTTGCTAAGAATATTCCTTCTGAATCTAAGCAAATGCAGCAATTCATTGAAAAAAGCAACTTTTTATACTGTTATACCCCGAACATTATAGGCATATACCCTAAATGTTATACACATGTGCTTCCTCAAAGCTCTTTCATGAGATAATCATGTTCAAGCAGCTCTAGATGATGTAACCCACAGAAACAACTTCACTTAAATGACTGAATTGCCTCATTTGATCAACCCATTACTATGTGGTGTGCATACTCTGTCCAATCCAGTATCATATTTAGTCTACAGTGCCTTTCTTGAAGCATGTGGGACTAACAATGGTTTCAGACAAACTTCTTGCTTTGTACTGGAGCTGTGGCTTTTGGTGATGACTACTTCACGGAGACACTAAAATTGCTTCAACATTTCAGAACAAGGCTTCAAATTCTAATGTTAAAAAAATAAATGAACATTTAGTTTTGAATATTAAAAGCAGTTTAGAGTCTTAAAAACACCTTGGGAAAAACTTGAAGAGTGTCAACCTGAACACCTATGAAATAGCCAAGCTTTTGTAAAAGAAATTATAAATACTCAGATAAAATGCTCACAAAACAGACTCTTCTACTTTAACCATGTCCTATTTATGTATTAAAATTCAATGGACACTTGCATGAGATCATGCAGAAGTAATCAAAGTAGAATTCATCAGATATTAGTGGCAGCATCCAGGAACACAACAGCTACAAACCCCCACCCAAACCAACCCTTCAGAAAGGGCCATAGATTTATGATGCAGAGATTGGACAAGATTGCAGGATATAGTCTTCCCATTGAGAATCCACAAACTGACAAGCCCTCTGCTTTCAAGACTCAACAGATGAACACACAAATAGAGAAAACATAACTTTCTACAACAAGGGAAAGCATAATGGAATTTGTAAAGCAGAGAATATCTGACTTCATGCCTTTGCCTGTCTGCATCTGAACAGTAATACGAGGACTATTTTTCTTCCTCTATGAACCATCTTATCACCATGGATGGTGACGGCAGAATAAACAATGGCTTTATGTCCATAAGTGTACAGGATTACTAAAGTCAAGCAACACAAAAGGGAACTCGAGCTCTCAAGGAATATCCATCTGAAACTGCCAGCCATCTTGTTTATGATCTTGTTTAAGTGTATTTCAAGCAAAGCCATCAGTAGTTAAGTCTTTTGGACTACTTCGGAACTAAAAACCCAACCAACCAAAACAAACCAAACCCAACTCAAACTTTCAATTACTGCTTGCTCCTGCTGTGCTGGGATGTGTCAGTCTGCAAGCTACGCAGGCTTGCATCTACTGACTGTGATGCAGCTGACTGCACTCAGCATAACAATTCTAGAGATCATTATAGCACCATGGACCAACAAAATGATATAGGCTGAGGTCTGGGATCAGGTCAAAACACACATGAAACTGAGGGTCTCAAGCACCGGCAGCATAGAGCATGAACCTCAGACGCTCCTAACTATGCTAGAAGACATACCCATAAACAGCTTTAATGAAACCTCTATCAAGGAAGATAGTCTTCTTCAACCTCTGTATGCATGGAAGAAAAGTACTTTCTGATCAGCACTCCACATGTGCTTTGCTGTACACAAAGCTAGACCTTTAAATGCAAAGTATATGGAAACTAGTGCTTTACTCAGCTATTACCTCGGCAACAGTTTCCTCCCCATTAGTAGCCTGCACATTTATCTCCCATTTTTTGATATTTCAGTAATTGAATTAGTTTGTAATAATTTGTCCGTTATGAAATTACAGGAGGTTTAGGTGAAAATATTAAGTTTCTATTAAAGTGGTAATTGAACAGTGATCTCTAGCACACAGACTTCTGTGAGCATTTAGTGCCCTACTCTGCTAATTTGGGAGATTCACATCAATAGTTTCGTGAATGCTGCCATGCACATGGTATAAACATGCCATATGTGGTACAAGCATAAGTAGCTGCAGTTAGTCAGATTACATTCATCACTACAGAGACAGAGGTGCTCAGTTACGAGGTTGTAACTGGAGTTGTGGCACTCTGCCCTATGTCACAAGTGAAACCTCTGCCAGAAAAGCCCCAGTAACAGCAGCACTGAATGAAATGTTTGCTTGTCCAATCTAATCCAAATAGCTTCACATGGACAGTAAGCTTGATAAGCAACAGCAGGGAAAGGCCAGAACTACCTGAAGCATTTCCACCAGCTCTGCAAAGGAATAAGGATGTCTCAGAATACAAATCCAAAAGGAAAAAGGCAGCTCTCGCCAGGGAAAAAACCCACAAAAAGTACCAGATTTGGTTTGTCAAGGACAAGGGCATATCCTGTGCCAGCAGGCTCAGCTCTGCTGCCCTGAAGCCATTCTGCTCCATTTACTGAAGCACACTGGTTTATATAAGCATGCACTAAATACAGAGAGGAAGCTTTCTACAGCTTGAACCTCAAAGACATTTTTGTATAATCATGCGAACAGGGCTAAATGATGCAGATTTAAGAGCAAAAGCTGTAGCTGTAGAAAAAGGAAAGACAAACAATTCCTGTAAGAGCACAGCAAGAAAGCTGTACAGAACAGAGGTAAGGTATCACTCTTGGAATAAAAGCAAACATTGCAAGTCATTAGTATAAAAGACAAACCTTTTCTTCCCAGCTGTAATTTGTACTGTAACTTACATCAAAGACACTGCCAACTATCAGTGATAGCAACACTTACCTTACACCTATAAGTAGTGCTATCAGCATTGAACAAATAGGATCTGCTATCATTAGACCATAGTTCTGCATCAGTATAGCAGATATAATCACACCAATACTTCCCAGTGTGTCTGCAACAATGTGCAGAAATACACCTGTAAGAGATTAATTGACATCATTACAACTTGGTATTCTTAAAGCTAACGCCAGGTTACAGAGAAGAGTTACAAGATCTAGGTAACAATTTATGCTTGTTAAACTCATGGTCAATTTTTGGTTAAGCACACAGAAACCGATCACAGGATTTCAACATACTCATAGAACACAGAGCATGTGAAGAATAGACATTATTTTCTGTACTTAGCAGTAATAGGTATTTCAATACTCACCCATACTGCAGTAATGACACTCATATTCCCTGATGCCTACATACAAGAAGTACTGTATAAGATGGAAAGACTTAACAGAAACAGCTCTGTGAAGCTCTGAAAGATGCTTATGTTTCACTGACAGCATCTTGTAGGAGTTATTTGGCAAAGAAACCCACGACAAAGGACTTTGAGAATTAACTAACAGTGCAGACATGAACAACTTACTTTGCAGAATAGCACACTACCTTAAAAGACAAAGAAACAAGGACTTTGCAGATAACCAAAATTTAGCCTCTGGAGCTCTCTGCTGGCAACGATGGGAACAGTCATTCAGAAACAGCTTTTGGAATACACAGCAAGTAGTCTAGCATGGCAAGATGCTGGGAGGGCACATGGCCATGAGAGCTGGTCCCAACAGACAGAAGGATATTGTTGTACATTTGGGTATGCCAAATAATTACTACCTACTGCATGACTCAGTTTTCTCCCCCAATTCTGAGCACTTACATTACTCAGAGTTCAAACCTGACATTTAAATTATCAGTAATTTATTTACACTAATGCTCAGGAGATCACAGACTCCAATATTGCCTCAAGCAATTTAGACTGAATTACCATCTTGTCTAAACAACCATAACAGCTTGATGAAATACAAGTTGTAAGCTCAGGCACCCTTTAAACAATTATACCAATATGCATTTTCTAAATACATTCTATCTTAATATCGGTCTTCACTTGCCGGAGCACACAATGCAATTAGGCTCCTTCGGTTTCTGCATTAACCACTCTTTCCTAGAGTTTTATTATTTGATGTTTTCAGCATCAGAAGCTGAATACCAGCTTTTGGGATCCCCTTTTAAACTGATGGTTCAACTACAGTGAATGTAGAAGGGGACTTCAAAAAATAGCTCCTCTAAGAAAACCAGCATTTTCCCAGAGGCACCCTCTAAACCAGATGTGACAGTCAGTCATAAGCAGGCAGACCAGGATAAAACTAATAAAACCACTATACTTTTTTTCAGCATACCTTGTAAAATCTGTTTGCTGGATCCAGCCATCCCTTCAAGAGAATTGTCACCTGTGAAGATTAATTATTGGTAGGTTAACATGCTACACAAGGACTCTCTTTAATGGTATATTCTGTTATGGTTTTCCTTTCTGAAATGTCTGGAATGGACAAGCTGCTCACAATTTACTTCAGCTATTTGTTTTAAAGTCTTAAAACATATTATTAAAAAAATTACCACTTTACACAATAGATTTTATGTATGCATAAAGAGCAACATGTTTTTTAATGAAAACAAACTGAGAAATGAGACCTTTCCAGTATTTAGCAATGTAAGATCCCCTCAAGAATACAAGCCATACATGCAAGCAAGAGCACTGTCAAATAAATTTGCTCACCAGAAATATTTCACTTAAGGAAGCATTTATGCCTAATGTAAACCAAGAAGGATAAAACTTGGAAAAGGTAGAATTAAGTCAAAAAATCCTCTCAACCAAGCAAATTAATGCCTCTGTGGAACATATCCACCCCTGGCAGTGTTCAAGGCCAGGCTGGACAGTGCCTTGAGCAACATGGTCCTGTGTGAGGCATCTCTGCCCACACCAGGCGGCTGGAACTGGATGATCATAAGGTCCTTCTCAACCCAAACCAGTCTGGGATTCTATGTCAGAAACATATTTTAAGGAAGACTTCTAGTGAAAATATACCATAATTTATGTGAAAGTTGATCTGAGTTTCAAATTGCACAAAACTACCTTTTCTGTTCCACTGGGGTGGAGAACATGGGGAGAGCAAGGAACAGGCAGGAGGAAGGAGCTCCTGCTTTCCAGCCAGACTCTGGGAGAACACTTGGAAAGCAAGCACCAATTTTCTACTAAGAATAGCAGAAAAAGGACAAGTAAATATTTTTATACTCTGTCACCTCCTGTCTGCAAGTTACCACACTATTCCCTGCTCTGAATGTGCCCATTTGGAGTCGCATCCTATCCTAGTTTACGGCTTAGGCAGGAAGGACTGACATGGCTGCATTACAATACGGCTTTCCTTTGCATTGTTTCAAATAGGTGGTAACCACACTGTCTCTTCTCCCATAGTGAAGGCTATTGATCATATTCTGCATGGATGTCTCCTCACAGATTGTTTGCCATTATAGAAAAGATTCAAGCATAGAAAAGATACCAAGTCCCTCTTTCATAACCAGCTTCAAAACAGATTATAACTACACAAGATGTGGAAAATCTTGTATTTGAGATCCCAAACCAAGTACAACATATAAGTTGAGTCAAGATGGCCTATGACATGAACTAAGTACTTACCATGACAGTAATCCTGACCATGAGAGTGTCCATGACCATGACCATGCGTGTGTCCATGGCCGTGTTTATGTTCATGGCTGTGACCATGACCTCCGTGACTGTGTCCATGGCTGAGACCACCATTAAATAGCGAATGGCTGTGTTCATGACCTATAAACAAATGGCATCATCAGAACATATATTTAAATTGTTGAATCAAAAGATGCTTACATTTGTTTCCAAGCAACTTAAAACCTATTCATCTTTCAGGTCATCTTAATGTACAGCTTTAAATAAGTTCAGAAAATTAACACAAGCCGTTTGGTATCTAGATCTATGCTTGGCAACTGTATAAAAATATACCTGATTTGAGAAGTCAAATGCTTTTATACATTCCCACTTCTGAGATAAATTGTGCTATCCTTTTAGTACAATTGCGCAGACGTACACATAATAGAAGCATATTAAAAATAGCTGTTTAAAGAAACCAGAAATTGGCTATCACTCAGACATTAAAAAAATAATAAAATAAGCTAAATCACTGGTTAAAGACCAACGCCTATTTTCTTCCACCAGCCTATACTGGTTTATGTGGTAAGTTGAAAGATAGCAATTAGCTTTGCAGAAACAAAAAACCCTATTTACCAAATATATATATTAAGGCAAATACTGTATTTTGAATTTAAATGCAGAATTTAAGTTGAGAAGCATCTGAAGCTGAATTAGCCCACGCTTAAGATCTGGCTCAGGTACTGCTTTGTAAATTTTCCAGTCAAAATCTGCTTAACTCCAGCTTAATTCTGTCCTAATGACAGTCTGCAAACCTGTCCCAGTAAGGCACAGAAGAGTACGTGTTCCAGAAAGTACATTCTGGAGTTCTAAGTCTTCCAGTTAATGGATATTAACATGGAAAGAGGCAGTGACATAACAGGGCTAGTGATAAAACATAAAAGTCAATACTGAAACAAGTCACATATCCATTTGCCTAGGATTGCCACCAAAACAACATTACAAGTCAAACCTGGGGTTCTCAGGGTGCCACGGAAGGAAACAGTACTGAAAATTATAGAATCCTACCAGAGCCATGTGAATGCCCATGACCTCCATGTTGAAAAACAAATATTCCTATAAGATTTACAATGAATCCTAGTATAGAAACAGGAAGAAGTCTTTCATGATGTACATCAGGAGGCTCAAGTGCTCTCTAAAAAACAAACAAGCAAAAAAAAAAAACTAAACACCAAAACAAAGCTAACAAACCCAAAGTCACAAACCCAGAAGCAAATGTAGTTTTACAATCTCTTTACATCCTTAAAAGACACTGAAAAACCTAGAAATCCCTCAGGACTTTCAGGTTTTGGGCAGGTATGTGGACAGTTCTTACTGTCTGAAGTTGAAGTTGTTTATTATGAAAGCTGTGAAAGTATAAGCAGAATATTCTGACAGTCTAGCTGACTTTTATCACAAGATTTCAATATGCTGCAGGATGTGACTCAACACCATATGAAAACATTCAAGTGTTGTACGATGTGGACTGATCGAGTCATCAAAAAACTTCCAAGAGTCTAGAATGCCATTTCTTCCTTTCTGCTAAGAACAATGAGAGGAATGAAATGAAGACTGAGAACAAACTGCAGCATTTTCTTAAAACTTTTAAAATTTAGATTTTTTTTTTTTTTAATTCTTTTCTTACCCTACTTTCTTTGGAAGTTTTTCTTCAGTGAGACATTATAGGCCTAACACAATTTGCATCTCGAAACTAAGTGTTGAAGAGTGTAAATTACTATTGATGGGGGAAAGAAACAATCACCATCTGCCCCCAGGTATGAAAGGTACCAGGAATAGCAAGACAAGGAAACTTGCAGTAGATGTAACATTTTAAAGCAACAAAAAGAAAAGGAGTCGCCATCACAAGCAAAGCTAATACTTAACACAGGAGCCAAGACCAACAGAAAAACAATGATGTTTCTACATTAACCTAAACCCTTCCAGTAGGTTTTGTTTGGGGTTTTTTTTTGTTTGTTTTTTTTTTTTTTGTATTTCTAGCAACTTTTGTTGCTGTTTCTAGATTTGGAGTGAAGTTTTCACGTTTTTAGCAATTTCAATCCAGTTTGTACCGATTTTGAAATATTTACAGGCTTATTTACGTACAGGATGTGTTCCTGAGAACTCTTTCCAGTTCTCAAATAAAAATAAAACCACTAGAATGTATTCTGAACTAGAAGTCTAAACAAACTTAGAGCGCATCTCCCATTAAAAACTAAATGGCTTTAATATAAACCAATCAGTTTTACTCTTAATCCTACCTCACTTCAGTGCAGAAATGCTTGATGTCTACATTTAAATCTTGAAATTATCACCTGAAACATCTTGTAAAAAAAAAAAAAATCAAGTGCCCTTATACATGTTCAAGCTATTACTACTTGCCAGTTATATCGGACGAAGACATGGCAGATAATCTTTTTTTCTTTGATAAGTTAGACCAACTTCTTCACAGGATGTGGCTTATGACTAAAGGCTCTCCTCTGAATAACTAGCATTTATCTTTCTGTATTGGCCTCATTTATCTATTAACAATGAGAAATAAAGATCTTTCTAAGACATGCTTAACTGCCTGAAAAAGGATAGGGAAAATCTTACAGAATCTTCACACACAGTCAAAATACACTATTTAAGAAGCTAGTGCCGATACACTGAAAAAGCTGGTTTCTGTGTCACAAACCAAAAATTTTAGATGGCCTTATTCTCTGTTCAAATCCCAGAATTTTTTAACCAGTAAGAATATAGTTTAATTTTTTCAATTCAATTTCACTGATTTTATCCCCATTAAATATGTTCTACAAACAGCAGTGTGACCACTGATAATGCAAAAGACTCCATAACATACCTCAACACCTTCAGAAAAAATGAAGAACGCTGTAAAGATGAGGAATAAACCATTTACAAAACCAGCAAGTACTTCTGCTCGAACGTACCTGCAAGAAATGAAAAAACAAGAGTAGATATTAACACCTCCATTATAATGCTAAAAATTAGAAGTGGAATTTATGAGACTTGGAACAATCTTCTAGTTCTCGGTTGTATTACACAGGGATTTGCTTAATGGAAGATGCAGTAAATTAACTAAAGTAAGTACATACAGTAAGAAATTCACTAGGTTGTATTATGACATTACGTTGTATTGTAGCAAACAAAAAACAGACTAGGGACAAAATAGGCCCCCTGAGGAAGCTTTCAGGAGAACTGGCTACACAGGATTTGGAGAAGGCTGAGGTTCTGAATGACTTCTTCGCCTCGGTCTTCACTGGCAAAGGCTCTGACTGCACCACCCAGGTCTTAGAAAGTAGATGCAGGGGCTGTGAGAATCAAGACCTTGGGCCCACTGTAGGAAAGGATCTGGTTCAAGACCATCTTCAAAATCTGAACGCACACAAGTCTGTGGGACCTGATGGAATCCATCCGCAGGTCCTGAAGGAGCTGGCGAATGGAGTTGCTAAGCCACTGGCCATCATATTTGAAAAATCATGGCAGTCAGGTGAAGTTCCCGACGACTGGAAAAAGGGAAATATAACCCCCATTTTCAAGAAGGGGAAAATGGAAGACCTGGGGATTTACAGACCAGTCAGTCTCACCTCTGTGCCTGGCAAAACCTTGGAGCACATTCTCCTAGACAGCATGCTAAGGCACATGAAAAACAACAAGGTGCTTGGTGACAGCCAGCATGGCTTCACTAAGGGGAAATCCTGCCTGACCAATTTGGTGGCCTTCTATGATGGGGCTACAGAATTGATGGATAAGGGTAAAGCAGTTGATGTCATCTACCTGGACTTGTGCAAAGCGTTTGACACTGTACCACACCACATCCTTCTCTCTAAATTGGAGAGACATCAATTTGATGGATGGACCACTCGGTGGATAAAGAACTGGCTGGACGGCCACACACAAAGAGTTGTAGTCAATAGCTCGATGTCCGGCTGGAGACCAGTAACGAGTGGTGTCCCTCAGGGATCGGTGTTGGGACCGGTCTTGTTTAACATCTTTGTCGCTGACATGGACAGTGGGATTCAGTGCGCCTTCAGCAAGTTTGCTGATGACATCAAGCTGTGTGGTCCAGTTGATATGCTGGAGGGAAGGGATGCCATCCAGAGGGACCTTGACATGCTTGTGAGGTGGGCTGATGACAACCTTATGAAGTTCAACCATGACATGTGCAAGGTCCTACACCTGGGTCAGAGCAATCCCAGGCACAGATACAGGTTGGGCAAAGAAGAGATTCAGAGAGGCCCTGCAGAGAAGGACATGGGGGTGCTGGTCAATGAGAAAATGAACATGAGCCGGCAGTGTGCACTCGCAGCCCAGAAAGCCAACCGTATCCTGGGCTGCATCAAAAGGAGGGTGACCAACAGGTTGAAGGAGGTGATCCTGCCCCTCTACTCTGCTCTTGTGAGACCTCACCTGGAGTATTGTGTGCAGTTCTGGTGTCCTCAACATAAAAAGGACATGGAACTGCTGGAACAAGTCCAGAGGAGGCCACGAGGATGATCAGGGGACTGGAGCACCTCCCCTATGAAGACGGGCTGAGGAAGTTGGGGCTGTTCAGCCTGGAGAAGAGAAGGCTGTGTGGGGACCTAATAGCAGCCTTCAAGTATCTGAAGGGGGCCTATAGGGATGCTGGGGAGGGACTCTTCGTCAGGGACTGTAGTGACAGGACAAGGGGTAATGGGTTAAAACTTAAACAGGGGAAGTTTAGATTGGATATAAGGAGGAAATTCTTTCCTGTTAGGGTGGTGAGACACTGGAATGGGTTGCCCAGGGAGGTTGTGAGTGCTCCATCCCTGGCAGTGTTCAAGGCCAGGTTGGATGAAGCCTTGTGTGGGATGGTTTAGTGTGAGGTGTCCCTGCCCATGGCAGGGGTTTGGAACTAGATGACCTAGAGGTCCTTTCCAACCCTAACTATTCTATGATTCTATGATTCTATGACAGAAATTATGTGATCCAGATCAGCCATTACCTGATCTAGATGAAAGAAAGCTGTCAATGTCAAAATCTTCCCATTTAAGATGCTCTCTGCTGGAAATTATAGTATAAATGTATATTTGGAAGCCAGAAAATAAGATAATCATGCAAGATGTAACTGAAGTCTGCTGATGTAAAGTTCTTCAAACAGCCATACATTAATTTGCCCCTCTCTAGCAGGGGGATTTTTAGTACAAGTAGAAATAAACTATTTCAGATACTAAAGTTTTCCAACACAAAGCAGTCAGGTTAGAATAACATGTAAACCCAGCGCAGCAAACATCAGACTTAACAAATTGTGGCTGTTCTCTAATAAATGGAACACCAGCTGTTTAAATGCAGAGCAGTAATTAATACAGAACTTGCTTTCACTGCAATTAGTTCACAGTACAATCAATTCTTCCTAAATTGATTTCTAGGCACACTGCAGTTTCCACCTTAATTAAACAGTGCTTTAAGTTTCAGACTACACAATCCATGCTTAGGCAACACAGTGGAAGCTAAATGCTGACATTCAGGTCAGTAATGCTATAGGGAATGCAGCAACCCGTTACAGCTCATTTGCTGTTAATTAATCATATCACCAATTTAATAAGATTGTATCACCAGTGCTGTTTCATAGGGCACAACTGCAACGTGCAATGGAAGCAAGTGCCCTTGGAACAGAATCAGGCAAAGCAGCTATATCCATGAAGGTGGTACAGCATGAGGGAGTTACTAACTTGATGGTTGACATAAGTCACCTTAAAAACCCACACTTTGAGCATATTGTGTGAATTCACAATGTTGTGTGAAAAGAGGTTTTGTTCATAAGAGTGACAAAATTCTACTAGGCATTTACTGAAGTAGGTAAAGGTAACAGCCTGAAGTTCACTAAAGTACATAAAGGTAACAGCCTGAAGTTTCTTACCCATAGGAGAAAGCATCGTTTGACCTCCATTTTGAAATAACTGAAGCTGCTAATCCAGCCAATAAAGCAGTACAGTCAAAAAACATATGAAAAGAATCTGATATTAGACCTAAACTGGAGGAAAAAAAAAGAAAACAAACAGGGAAAAGTTACATTCCATATATTACATGTGTAGTATGAGAAAACAGCATTTAATCTTTTACACACTAGGAGAACACACTGTGTGTTTAACCGTCAGGCAAGGTTTTGCTAGGACAGAGGAGAAAGCCACACTAGATGACCAATACAAACATGGTGACAACTGCTTTTGTCAGCTTTGGGAAGGCACTTTGGAAGAGTGCTTGGCAAAAAATCCTCCTAGCATATGAGGAAGAGTGCTTGGCAAAAAATCCTCCTAGCATATGATTCTGGTGGTAGCAGAGGGTGGTTTCCATAACCACAGACCCTGGAGTAGATGCACTCACAGCCGCACCTCTCACCAACATAGTGGCAGGTATTTGTTCTTATATTTCAATTTATAGTTTGACCATATGAGCAAAACTGGCTAGAAAAGAATATACACACAAGCTGCATTTAAGTACTGACCCCACATAAGCGCATTCTGCAGCCAGTTACAAAAGCAAACTGTGTTTAAAGATCCTGTTTTTCTATTATACACAATGTATATATCGGTTAACGCGTACAGTAACACTAAACTGTTCTGCAGAAGACTACCAATGCCACCAGTGATGGAACTAAGCATTTACAAAAGCAATATTCTCAAACCTATTTTGAAACTTGATACTTTGGAAGAGTTTTCACACACAGGGGAAATCAGTCAAAAATTTATTGGATGCCTGTTACTGAACCAAGCTCCCATAGCAGCTCTGAACCAGAAATCACACAGCAAGTTATGATGGCACTGTGCTCACAACTGCTGATCCCACAAACGCAGGACTTCCCATAGGTGCAACGCCAACACAGCTGTACTGCTTTCACACACTAAGCTAACATGTTCAAGTAGCCAGAGGCATGTGCATTTATCAATAGAGGTCAGTACAGACTACAACACAATTCACCACATGGCATAAAGATGCTCTGTGGTATAGGCACAGTTCTGAGTGACTCAACTGCACAAATGACAGGAAGATCTGAGGCTTTTTTTTTTTGTTTTAATTATAGAATCTGAGACTCGTTTGGGCTGAAGGGACCTTAAAGCTCATCCAGCTCCAACCCCTGCCATGGGCAGGGACACCTCACACTAGAGCAGGGTGCTCCAAGCCCCTGCGTCCAACCTGGCCTTGAACACTGCCAGGGATGGGGCAGCCACAGCTTCTCTGGGCACCCTGTGCCAGCGCCTCAGCACCCTCACAGGGAAGAGCTTCTGCCTTAGATCTAACCTGAACTTCCCCTGTTTCAGTGTGAACCCATCACCCCTTGTACTATCGCTACAGTCCCTGATGAAGAGTCCCTCTCCAGCATCCTTGTAGCCCCCTTCAGACACTGGAGTCTGCTCTGAGGTCTTCACACAGCTTCTCTTCTCCAGGCTGAACAGCCCCAATGTTCTCTGCCTGAACTGAGAAGACTTTTATACTTAATTAAGATGGAGGGAGACTTTTCAGTAGGGCCTGTAGTGATAGAACGAAGGGTGATGGTTTTAAACCAAAAGAAGGCAGATTCAGGCTGGATGCGAGGAAAAATTCTTTACAGAGAGGGTTGTAAAACACTGCCACAGGTTGCCCAGAGGTGGTAGATGCCCCATTCTTGGAGGCATTCAACACCAGATTGTGGTTCTATGCAACCTGATCCAGTTGAAGATGTTCCTCCTGATCATTGCAGGGGCTTGGACTAGATGAGCTTTGAAGGTCCCTTCTATGGTCACCATTCTATGAATTCCTGCTTCTCACTTAGAGACAGCGATGTTTGCTGCAGTGCTGCTTGTTGACACAGCTACCAGCTTCCACATGAAGCCACATTCCCAGACAAAGGATATCTGTGGCAAGCAGGAGGCCCGGAGCGGTTACAACCAGTCCCGGCTCCTGTAACTCACGCACAAGGACAGGCTTCCCCCTCAGCCCAGAGCCGAGCCGGCGGGACACCGGCTCCAGACAGATTCCTCCCCAAGGCGGGCTCCGGCTGAGGGGCCGGGGGAAGCCCTCCGGCAGCCCCAGGGCCCGGCCGCACGGCCAGGGCCCGGCCCCGCCGACAGGGAGACGTGGCAGTGTCCGCGGCAGGAGGCGCCGCTTCCTGTGCGCTGGGAGCCGCTCCCGCCCCGCTCCTCCCTGGTACCTGTTACTCCAGATGCCGTAGAGCAGCTCCACGAAGGCGAAGGAGAGGTTGAGGCAGAGGAAGAAGAACAGGTTGCGGGAGGTCTTGTCCTTCAGGATGGACCTGCGCACGGAACACACAGCGGGTCACCCACCGCCGGCACAGCGAGGGACAGGCGTCGGCCACAGCAGCCTCCCCAGCCCCTCCGCGAGGGCTCTGACGCTGGCTCGGCCCCCACTGCGCCCGGCCCAGTCTGGGCCTCTTACCTGAACCAGCCCGACACCTTCCTGAGCAGGTTGAGCTTGGGCGGCTTGTACTCATCGTCCTTGATGGAGAGGGGCAACATCCTGCCGGGGCTGCTGGACCCAGGCTGCGGCGTATGGCCGCGCTGCCGGACGCCGAGGGAGAGCCACCGCGTCCAAAGCGCCGCACCCGCGGCAGCACCCGGACTACAACCCGCGGCCTGCCGGGAGGAAGCACAAGAACGCCCCGCAGCAGGCGGGGCAAGGCCGCACCGCCCCTGAGTCAGCGGAGCGGCTGCGCGGCCGGGCCGAGCCGTGCGGGGCCGCGCCGGCTGCTTTTGTCGTCTCGTGTGCCCGGGCCAGCGGCAGGGACGCCTCGGGAGCACGGCCCGGCTGCTGCAGAGCTTCAGGAGGGCTCGGGCGGCCTCCCGAACGTGAGCGAACCTATGCACGGGGGGAAGCCGGCTGTGGGGGACCTGTCCGCTTCGGCTGCGGGGGATCGATACGAAATGGTGCCCACGGAGCGGGGGGGACCGACTCAGGAGTTGTATTAAAAATACTGTATTTTGACATAGGTCTTGATTTCCATCCGTTCTGGTTTTGGTTTTCTTCTCTACAGGGGGTATTGTAAGAATTTTTCCAAGAGGTCAATCTTGCAATGCAGTCTCGTAATTTAATTGGCAAAACTCACTGGCATTTCTCTGTTGGAAGGTCCATTGAAGGCTTATTCTAAAGGTTTTATGTAGGCGTTTATTTTAACTAAAGAATGCATAGTAATGTCATCCTCGTCACCATTACAGCTGATCATATGCAACTGAGTACACACAACAATGTATGGCAAGCCAAGAAGTCTCATTTCCACAGCAGACATTCATATTTTCACCATGTTTTTAAATCTTTAACTAGTTAATTGTGACAGTAGCATTGGTCAGTATGGCTGCAAGTAGGTGGCACCTGGGGAAAGAGAACCTAAGGTTCACCCCTTTGAAAGCACATGTGGCCAAGCTCCAGTCTGAGTTTGTATGAGCCAGGTATGAGTGTCTACACCTTTAAAATGAAGCACCCAAACAAATGATGAGCTTTTGGAAATAGTTTCTGTGACGTCTCCAGCCGCACATCAAGTAAGTCAGGGGTAAAACTCAAATTTGGGATGGTCTGTATGTGTGGATGTACTCAGACTGGCATAGGTACAAATTGGCAATTCTGTACATATAAGAAACAAGTCAATATAACCTAAACAAGCCACTCTTCTGAAATTTTACATAGTTAAAATTATTTAACAAGCTCAGCAAATCTTTGTTCTCTAAGGTTTCATAGTAATGAAGTAAAAAATAAAAGCTCCCTATCTTTGTTCAACTAGGATTAAAAGAACAAAAATCTGACAGCCTAGGAGCCTTGACAGACACGAGTTTCTTAAGTTGCTGTCCTGCATCTTGTACATTCTTCCTGCTTGTGCTTACACTCGTATTTGTTTTCCCTTCTATCAAGCTGCCAAACGGGGGAAGAAAAAATGCCATGTCTTAAGCCTGTAACAGGACTGGTGAGCTCAGTGAAGGAAGGCTGCCCAGGGCAGTTCTGGAGTCACCGTCCCTGGAAGTGTTCACACACCATGTAGACAAGGCCCTCAGTGCCATGGGTTAGTGGTGGCGTTGGCAGTGCTGGGCAGCGGTTGGACTGGATGAGCTTAAAGGTCTTTTCCAACCTGGTTGATTCTGTGATTCCGTGACAGCATGAAGCAGATGAGACAGAAAATAATTTTATTGCGACTGCTCGCCTGACTGGTAGCTAAATATGTACAGACTGTGAGGTTCTGCAATCCTACTTGTATCTCTGTAGTTGATCCTAAGGATGGTGCACGGAGACATTGCATTGGCATAGAGCAGCAATTTTACAAGCAGAGAAGTGGGCTGTGCTTTTCTTTGTAACCAACTGGTATAATAACTTCTTTCTGGAGTGTTTATGGAAAGGCAGAGATAATTATTGAACTGAGGAATGTGTGCTTGTAGAAGAGTGCTGGGTAGCATGTGGGTAACTGTTGCTCTTCAGTTATAGAGTCCTTTTAAATTCCAGCAGATTCAAAGATCACAAACAACTCTCCTGCAAAAACAAGGTGGGGAAACCACTTGGCAATAATGAGGTAAGTTCAAAGGTTTTTTAGACTAAAATTATTTCCGTTTAGACTAAAATCTTTTGCATATCAAGCATGGTATGTGCACTTTGGAAAACAAATTATCAATATTTCTATGCTAAAACACAGATACTTTCTCATGAACTATAACTGATATCTGGGTTCACTTAATTTGATCCGAATGCCCTGGTAAAAGCCTAGAAATTCAGCTCTGGGGCACACAGTGTAAAAAGGACGTGAAGCTGCTAGAGATCCAGAGGAGGCCACAGAGATGGTGTGAGGGCTGGAGCAGCTCTGCTCTGGAGCCAGGCTGAAGAGAGCTGGGCTGGTTCAGCCTGGAGAAGTGAAGGCTCCCTAAGGGGAGACCTTAGAGCAGCTCCCAGGGCTAGCTTCCAGAGGGGCTTTTTACAAAGGCATGTAGCAACATGACAAAGGGGAATGGGTTTTAGCTGAAAGAAGGGAGATTTATATTAGATATTAGGCAGAAGCTCTTCTCTGTGAGGGTGCTGAGGTGCTGGCACAGGTTGCCCAGAGAAGCTGTGGCTGCCCCATCCCTGGCAGTGTTCAAGGCCAGGTTGGACGGGGCTTAGATCAGCCTGGCCTAGTGGAAGGTGTCCCTGCCTGTGTGTGGCAGTGGGTTGGAACTGCTTTGAGGTCCCTTTGAACCCAAACCAGCCTGTGATTCTATGACATTACTAGTGGAGTAACATGCATAATATATATAGATGAGTTACTGTTTAGAATTAAGCTTAAACCGTGACAGAAGATTACTGTTGTATTCAGTGCATACTCATCTTGTGAATGAAGAGCATGTGGATGACACATTTGAGGAGCAAACTGTGGAATGCAGTAGCTGTTGGATCCTGCAAAGTTTACAGTTTATAGATGTCTGGAGAACTAGGAGTGCTACCTAAGAGGCATGAATGTTGGGACTGCCTTTGTAGGAGCTGGCTTTTAAGAGCTCCTGTTCAGTTCCGAAATCAGGAGGATGCCTTATGCTGCAACTCCTCTGCCACTTAGCTGATACATAGCTTCTAGCATCTGGCATTTTCAGTTTCCAATGAGTTCTAGATTTAGCAGAGCAGCTGTTACTGATGTTGCATTCCTGCATTATTCCATTTGGCATGTTTCTTTTGCTCCACCTGTGCTACAGCCTCAGTTAGCATGATCAGAATCGTATTTTCCACATTATATGTGGAGCATATATACAGACTATTGACAAAATGTCCAGCAAATCAGTGATAAAGATTGTTCCTTCCTTGGGTGGTAGAGAAAGAAAGACCATTTTACTTCTTTCTCTCTGCCAGAGCTCTTGAGGACACACTTTCTCTGCCTTTTGTTTCTCAGCTAAGGCAGAACTCCTGCAATTCTGACTTTCTCTACAATTTTGCTTTCTAATTTCAGTTGGATATATGTATGCAAATAAATGTTCCATCAAAATTGCAGTACTGAGAAAATAAGAGACAAAGAGCAATCTAAAGAATTACTCCAGATTCATTTGCACAAAATAATGAAATGTGATGTTAACCAGAAAAGGTGAAAAGCAAATAAATGTAGAAACCGAGTACCAGAAGTATGTGTCTTGATAGTCGAACATAATTGGCTGAATCATTGAATGGCTGTGTTGGAAGTGACCTTAAAGATAAAAAATCCTAAAATCCTCCTTATTTATTTACTTAAACAAAAGTCTATTTAATACTGTGGGAGCCTGCTCATGTAAGGGAGATAACTATAAGTGAGATTAATGACTTTTCCTTTCCTGTTACTTGTTTTAAAGGTATTTCCACTTCTGTAAGCTCCCAGGAAGAGTTAAGGGAATCCGCCTACTGCGCTTCACTTCAGTGGTGATCATTGTTTTACTTCTTGTGGCAGGTGCTTTGACAGCTTTGCTTCCCAGTATCAAAGATGACAAAATGCCCAATTCAAGAAGGGAACCAAAAACCCAGAGTCAGTCTGCCTTGGATGCATTTACTCTTATTATGCAGACATATAATAGAACAGACTTACTGCTAAAGCTTTTAAATCATTATCAAGCCATCCCCCACCTACATAAAGTAATTGTTGTGTGGAACAACATTGGTGAGAAGATACCAGAGGAAATGTGGAATTCCTTGGGACCTCATCCTGTTCCTGTTGTCTTTAAAGTTCAAACTGTAAATCGCATGAGGAACAGACTCCAGAATTTCCTGGAGCTGGAAACTAAAGGTAATCAGCAGTTCATATTGCTACTATTAATACTATTTGCACACTTAAAATCTAAATGCTAAAAGGGAGATGGTTTGAATTTTACTGTGTTAATAAGCCCATGGATCTGTTGGTCCACTTAATAGGGAAGAAAGCTACATTATGACATCAGATGCACGCCACCACTACCAGCAGGCTTTCAGTCAAGAGTAAGGAAAAAAAGAGGGATGTCAAATGCATTCACAGGCTTTTTGCAAGGTGTTCTCCATTTCCTTTGTCAGGCAAACACAGCTAGTTCAGCCTCTCTTTATAGAGTAAACTAAAATTCATAGTGCTTGTATTTGTTGAGTCTCTGCATTAATCTGGATTTAAGTCATCTGGTAGTGACTTCATTTAATCCATTTATTTACAACTGAGTTCTCATGCATGTACTGTTCTGAAGAGAAATTTCAATCCCTAGCTGTCTGGCTTTCTACCTCAAGTTATGGAATCTTTGTAAGAGTATTTTCCCCAGTCTTTTAGCTGTTCATCTAAATATTCTTCATAAGCTCTTTGCAGGAGAAGCACAACAATAAATCTGTTTCAAGTGGAAAAAAAAAAAATCCCACATGTTCATAGCAGCCTTCCAGTATCTGAAGGGGGCTACAGGGATGCTGGAGAGGGACTGCATCAGGCACTGTAGCGACAGGACAAGGAGTGATGGGTTCAAACTGAAACAGGGGAAGTTCAGGTTAGATCTAAGGCAGAAGTTCTTCTCTGTGAGGGTGCTGAGGTGCTAGCACAGGTTGCCCAAAGAAGTGGTAAATGCTCCATCCCTGGCAGTGTTCGAGGCCAGGTTGGACAGAGCCTGGGGCAACTTGCTCTAGTAGAGGGTGTCCCTGCCCATGGCAGGGGATTGGAGATGGATGATCTTAAGGTCCTTTCCATCCCAAACCAGTCTGGGGTCATATGATTCTATGATTAGTAAAGGCAATTCTGTTTACTGCCCCCTTCCTAATATGACTTGCAAATCAAAAGCCATGACTTCTAGGAAGACACTAGAAACTTCAACATCTGAAGTGTTTTATTTACTGTAATAGGGTTTACACTGACTGTAAACTTAAAAAGCTTTAATGTACCTGAAGGTCTAATCTAAGAGTATCTTTCATTTTCCACTTCGTAATAGTCTTTTGCCCAAAATTTAAGGCAAAGATTCTTCTTTATGTAGTTCATGTTATTGAACGTTGCCTGTGCAATTCATTAAGCTTGCTTTGTTAGAACTTGCAAGTAGTGAGGGGATGGGTAAAATTTTATGCTAAGAATCCTTTATAAATCTCATACTCTGAAGAATGGTATCTAACTCTTTTGGTTGCATTTTTATGCAAGATTAGCAGGATCTTAAGTTGCTTAATCTTTTGAGAAGTTAAACATGGTTTTCTTTCTCCCCCTTTCAGCTGTTTTAATGATGGATGATGATACACTAGTCAGTGCTCATGACCTTACTTTCGCCTTCTCTGTTTGGCAGGTAATGTTTTGCACCTTGGCATGCAGTATTTGAGAGTTACAATTGAGATGAATGGTTTTAAGAGTAATACCATACCTTCATGCTTTACTACCGGTTTTCTAGCTATACAGCTAGATTTTAGAAGGATTGAAGCATTGAACAGTAGCAATTGCAAAAATATTCTTCAATACTAGCTATACCTGTAATCTGTCTTTCAAATTTATAACTCTTCTTGTACAAGAACACTGAAGTTGCTGACTACTGAATTTATTTAAATTGATAGGAGGCAGCAAAAAAAAACTTGTGGGGTTTTTTCATCTCCAAGAGAAATTGTCTATAAAGTTATTTTGAGTGCCAATTATACAGCTGCAAATTGTGTATAGATGTTTCTTGGCACTACATAGCGTTGAATGAGGCATATTGTGTCAGTTCTGTGAAACTGTGTTTAATTGCAACATTTATGCAGATTAAGGGACCATATGCCAACAATTTCGTTCTTTCCTGGCAATAATCTTGTGCTCATTATTTTTTTTCTAAGCGTAAATCTCACGACACTTCTTAACACACATTTCACAGTGTGTTCACTTTAATTGTTTAAATTTATTTTTTCTTTCAGCAATTTCCAGAGCAGATAGTGGGATTTGTCCCTAGGAAGCACATTTCTACTCCTTCAGGTGTATACAGTTACGGCAGCTTCGAGTTGCAGAGCCCTGGATTTGGAAATGGAGATCAGTATTCTATGGTTCTTATCGGCGCAGCATTTTTTCATAGTGGATATTTAGAAGACTTTCAAAGACAGCCAGAAGCAGTTTATACTTTAATAGATGAAACTCAAAATTGTGATGATATTGCCATGAATTTTCTGGTAGCCAAGCATACTGGGAAACCTTCAGGAGTGTTTGTGAAGCCTGTTGACATAAGGAATTTAGAAAAAGACACTAACAGTGGCTATTCTGGAATGTGGCACCGAGCAGAACATTTGTTACAGAGATCTTACTGTGTAAATAAACTGGTTAATATTTATGATGGCATGCCTTTAAAGTATTCTAATATCATGATTTCTCAGTTTGGTTTTCCTAATTATGCCAATCACAAGAATAAAATGTAAGCCAATGGATTTAAGGGGTTAAAAGTTAAACAATACTCAGTGAATTGTACTGAGTTCAAGAAGAGGAGAAGGTCTAATTACTGCATCTTGGCCATCCTTATTTGTAGCTTCTGAACTTCTTCCACATGGCTTCTTATGTATTTTTTTTTTCCTTTCGTACTAATTTCCAACGTAAATTTTGAGAAAACTTAAAGAATATATACTAGTGTTTAACTGTGATAAAATCATCCCATTTCATTAAAACTTGAAAAGCTATTACAATTAATTAGGCCAGTTCTTCAGAAACATGCAGAGAAAAATGCACTCCTACACTTGCAGTGCTTATGTTTAGATTTTTATTTCAATGTTAATCTAGTTAAATGAGGTCTAGGCATATTTTTTATAGTTATATCTTGAGATACTTCCTTGACTTCCCCCTTCTCCTCCTGCTTCTCAGTGAAACTGTAGAAGGGCTACAGTAAAGTGCTGGCCAGGCTTCTAGACTCCTGTAAAAAAACCCTATGAAGTTTGTATATATAAGCTATTCTGTATTCTGAGATGTTCCTGAAGCTGCTAGCCGGAGAAGAGTACCTCACCTTAATCTCAGATAGTCCTAAAATGGTTGCTTATAGCATCTACTACTGCTGAGATAGTGGAAAATGATCTCTGATGTGGCTTTTTTCCCCATTATTAATTTGCCTAAAGTTGCTGAAATACTACAAGCAGCTGAAAGGCAAAACCTAGCAGCTAGAAATACAAGAAACATGAATCCATAAAATATGAAACTTTTAAAAGCAGCAAGAAGAAATTGAGGGGATATTACATGTTAATACTTTTTTTAGTCTTAGTTTTATTTTTGTATTTTGCATGTACGCTGTTACAAAAATATGCTCAAGAAAATCCTCACTCTTAAAATATGTCTTATTTACCATTGCTGAATAAGAGAAGGCTGTTCTACATATATGACAGTGTACATTTTGTTGTATTACAGATCTACTGTTTTTTTAGCTACTCTTTCATAGCATCATAGAATCCCAGACTGGTTTGGGTTGGAAGAGACCTTAAAGTGCATCCAGTTCCAGCCCACTGCCATGAGCAGGGACACCTCACACTAGAGCAGGTTGCTCCAAGCCCCTGTGTCCAACCTGGCCTTAAACACTGCCAGGGATGGGGCAGCCACAGCTTCTCTGGGCACCCTGTGCCAGCGCCTCACTGCCCTCACAGGGAAGAGCTTCTGCTTTAGATCCAACCTGAACTTCCCCTGTTTCAGTTTGAACCCATCACCCCTTGTCCTGTTGCTACAGTCCCTGATGAAGAGTCCCTCTCTGGCATCCAAATGAGTATTTACTTACTTTTTGGTTCCTTTCACCTCTGGTTTTGGTGGCTACACAACAGAACTACAATGTGCAATGAATGAGTAAAGCATTATAAAAAAAAAAAAAAAAAAAACACAAAAAAATCGTCTTTTAAAGTACAGAGGTATCTGACAGGGCTGGACTGTTACGAGTCTCTGATTTCCCTGGCCTCATCTATAGCAAGAAACAGAGCTATTATTAACAGCTTTTGTTAGATTGGGATGCTGTAGTTCTGTAACCAGTGTGTTAACATGGATTGGACAGACCTTTTCCATTGAAGTTACAGACTTATTTTTGTGGTATGGAGGAAAGAAAATAGATTTTCTTGGATCACAGAAAGGAATCAAATCTGGCATCCAAAGTAGATTTAGTTTAATTTGCATCAGCTTTTAATTGATTCTTAATACCAGGTCAAAGGTATCTATGGGCAATCATTAACAGCTAATACCAAGTACACAAATAGCATCTGCACAAAATGGGTGTATCATTTTTTCAGTTTTTGCAATGTTAGCTGGCAAAAAGTGGTTGAAAAACGTGACAAATTCTTTACAGCTGGGCTGATTCTGGATGTAAGTCTTTGGGGGAATGGAGAATTCTTTTGCCTTCTATCAGTGTTAAAGGATTTTATTTCTGTTCAGTGAAGTCTTCCTAGTACTTTTGTAAGATTTAAAGGGCAAAATCTTAACATGACAGTGTAAAGTCTGCTTAATTTTACTGTAATAGTGAAAAGTCGATTTTAATTATTGTGCTGTAGTGATAAGTAGTAATCAAGCAAGTCTGCAATCTTTCCAGAAATGCAGCTTTCCTCATGGCAGTTTACTGTGTTTCGTTTACTCACTGACCTGTAATCTCTGTTCTTTGCAGTATCAACTAGAATTGTTAAGGCTCACAGGTGCTGTTTACCTTACTTTTAAAAAGTGAAATGAACCGGCAACTCAGCCAAATCTCACTATTGGCTTCTTTGCTGGGGAGAAGGAGTTGGTTTGGGTTGTGTCCTGGGTTCAACGACAAGTTGGGATTACTTTTTGTTCTTCTGTATCAGTGAAAGAATTAATAGAACAAGATTTTATTATACTGGTAAATTTAATTTGTACCATTGTCAAATAAAATATGTAAACCAGATTGGTTTCAGTGTTAGATGTCTAAAGTAAGCTGACAGTTTGCATACAGATTAGCAGCACCAAGATTTCATTTTTTAAAAAACATGTACTTGTTGGCTCTTACATTCTCTTAATTTAGGTAACGCCTAAATTAATTGAGGAAATAAACTGAGGGGGAAAAGCCACCAAAAACCACAGCCTTAAGCAGTTAGTTAGACATAGATAGCAAAAGAAAATTTGAAGATTTCATCTCTAGCCATAATTCATTGTGCTTAGGAACCAAAAGGGTTTTGTTTATTTTTTAAAGGCTGACAACTTTTTATACCTTGATGGCTACAAAAATGCCTTAGGATTCTTTAATTAAGTATATTACTGAGGATTTATATTTTTAACAAAATAATATCTATGTGGTGATTTCTTCTGAGAGATTATCTAGATGTCATTTGGAAGTGTTTTACAGTCTAAACAGATTCATCACCACCTCTGAATATTCTATAGAAATTAATGTTTAGGAACACAGGGCTTTAAAAATGGCATCTAACAGATATTTAAAAAATTCTCGTTGAAAAATTCAGGATATAGTCTTAAAATGATGCAACAGGACTACATGAAAATTACTTCATATGCAGCTTAAAAAACGCCACAAGATGTCACTGTAGCCTTGGTATTTGGTATCACCAAATGTCAAAAATAGTAATTGGAATTGATTAAAATCGACAAAATTATAAGAGGTGAGAACATTCCTAAAGCTAGCATTTTGCAAGATGAGCTGCATTAGATAATCATACTAAAAGCTATGAGATACAACCCTGGAACTGAAAAAACATGGAGGTTATTTTGTGCATATTTTTACAGGGGAGAAGGATTATTTTAAGCACCTTTTATGCTTACAAAGGTTCCAGCTAATTGCCACAAATGATAAGTGGTATGTAGCCAAACCAATGCTTGTAAATTTTACAAAAGCTATATAAGTGGTATACAAATAACATTTGACAGTGGGGTTCAGTTTCTAGACACCTTTGCCTCCTAGATTTACTAGCCTAGCTAGAGGGACTTTTACAAATAATAGGCTTTAACACAAACTAGGTATCTAGGGATTCTGGATCCTGGATCCTGGATAGCTAGCCTGCTACACTGCTCCATCTTTGCTTCTGTTGCCCAAGATAGCTTTGTTAAAGCCAATTTTGAGTATGCTCATTCAGACACCCCTCAAGCAGAGTGCAGCACAGACTTAGAAATGTATGTTACATTGAACTGTAGTGAAAGTTTGAGTAAAAAAGGCTGTTAAAAACAATGGTTCTGGAGAAAATACATTGATACCTCTTTTCTTACTGGGGATATGTTACCCCTTAGAAAATTGCTTACAAATAAAATTTAAATATTTAATTAAGGGTTAGCTATAAATGTATGCAATCTTGAGCAATACAGGAAAAGATAAGCACATTGATTTCCATAAAGAGCAAATAGCCCCCAACAACCTTTATTTAATTTCCTGTTACAGAAGACAGTGCTCTTAGTCTTGCAAGCATCTTGTATGGAATAGTACTTACTTCTGAGAATAAGGTTTCTTACCTAAGTTCACAGGATCAGGCCCAAACAGTCTTACTTAAGAATATTAGTTCTGGAGTTATAAAAAATGGAGGCAAAAAAGAGCCATGTGAGAACACAGGTTCACATTATTAGAACAAACACAGAATAAATAAGCAACTACAACTGCATGAAAAGTATTTTCTGTAGTACTTCAGTGTATCAGAGCATCCAGTGCTTATGACACTAGATAAAAAGTGAGAAGTCACACTTGTATTTAGCCTCATCTACAAACAACTTAGAATCAATTATATGAACTGGTAATTACAGGAGCTTATTAACAGTGTTCGGAAAACATGGTGATAATAACATGAACCTCAGGGCTGCATGCTGCTTTGCATTACAATGGTTTTTAAGGTTTTTCAGGGCTGGTTTTTGTTTTGTTTGGTTAGTTGTAACAATGAGATGGACAGCCCGCCCTGCTTGGCACTCAGCAATTCTTTCGAAAGGGGAGACTGGTAGGAAAAAGGCATTTCTAACATTTTCAACACTCCTGTTTGTTTGGTGGAAAGTTAATCGCAGACTACAAGCTAATTCAGCTTTTGTAAGTGAACCACCAAAAAATCAATCTTTAACTTTTGGGACAAAAAAAAAAAAAGTGAAAAGTAGTTCTGTGTAGTTTTACCAGTGTCTTTGAAGCGCTATACGAAACTCTTCATCGCCCAGCGGCTGACATAAACCACAGCGGCCGGCAAGGGACCGGCTACCTACGGCTCAAAGACGCCAGATCTCCGCTGAGAAGAACCCCGCTCGAGGGCACGTCACCAGGCACCACTCGCTCATTGGTTGGAGAGGAAGGAAGGCGGCTTTTGATTGGCGAGTCCCTTGTCAATCAACCGAAGAGGTGGTGCGGGCCGGGCGGGGCCGGGCCCCGCGCACACAAGTGTCCCAGAGAGGGAAGCGGGACTAGCGCTTCCCCTGCGCCCCGGGGCGGCCTGCCGCCCGCCCCTTCGCGGAGGTGCCAGCTCCGCCTCAGGCCCTGCAAGCTGTGCTTCTGCCTCTGCAGGCCGTTTGCCTCGGGCGGGGGGGTGCGCACAGGGTCCTGGTGCCCCGGGAAGTGCGAGTGAGCGCAGGGCTGGGGCGGAGCGTGGAGTCCCGCCGGGCGGTGAGGTTCTGTGAGGCGGAGGGCGGAGCGGCCGGGCGGACGCGGAGAGCGAAGGAGCGAGGGCGGGACACAGGAGGAGGAGGAGGAGGGCTGGTCACTCGCGCGGCTCGGCCCCGGGCCGGCCGAAACAAAGGCTCTTAGCGCGGTTGGTAGTGCGCCGCTGGTCGCCTGGTAACCGCCCGCTGCCTCTTTATCCGGGGGCGTTTCCGCGCTGCGGGCGGGGCGGAGTTGGAGTCCCCGCGGGCGCCAGCTGTGTCCCGGAGCTAGTTCTCGTCTCCGCTCTCGTTCCTATGCGGGCTGCGACAGCGGCGCTTCCCGTAGCGTGGCCCCCGGCAAGCGGGCGGCCCCTCCGGGCAGCGGGTCGCTTCCCAGAGAGAACGTCCCGGCCCCGCCATGAGTTCGGAGCCTCCCCGTGCCTCGCTGCTCCGCGCCCTGTTTAAGATGGAGCCGGCGGCAGCTGCCTCTGAAGTGCTTGGGGGAGCCTCGGAGTTCGTGAAAGGTGAGAACGGGCCGGGGAGCCCTTCCCGTCCCCTGCCCGCGGGGGTGCCACTCGCCGGAGCCTCCCTTGGGAAGGAGGCTCGCTGTTCTTTTTCCCCTTTCCCGCCTCTCTGGGCTTTTGCTGCGTGCCCGGCTCGGCTTCGGCCCTTTTCGCCTTGCGGTTTTCGTGAGCCGCCGGCCCCTCGGCCGCCGCGGGGCACGCCTGAGCGGTTCCTTCCTGCTCTCTTTTCCGGTGAGAAGCGGGGCCGGCACCTGTTGCTATGTGTGGCTGTGTTGTGAGTCAGAAATCCCAGCCCCCCTGCACCGAGGGGTGTCCGGCCGGGCTGAGCGGGTGCTCGCACTCCCGCCGCAGCTCTTCGCAGGAGAGAAAGGATCATGGAGTCCACTAGGTTAGAAAAGCCCTTTAAGCTCATCCAGTTCAACCGTTTCCCAGCACTGCCAAGGCCACCACTGACCCATGGCACTGAGGCCTCGTCTCCACGGTGTGTGCGCACTTGCAGGGACGGTGACTCCAGCCCTGCCCTGGGCAGCCTGTTCCAATGCCTGAGCACCCTCTGGGGAAGGAATTGTTCCTCAGCTCCATCCAAACCTGCCCTGGTGCAGCTTGAGGCCGTTTCCTCTTGCCCCATCCCTTGTTCCTTGGGAGCAGAGCCCAGCCCCTCCTGGCTCCATCCTCCTGTCAGGCAGTTGTAGGAGCGATAAGGTCCCCCCTGAGCCTTCTCTGCTCCAGACTGAACCCCCCAGCCCCTGAGCCGTTCCCCATCACACTTGTGCTCCAGGCCCTGCACCAGCTCCATTGCCCTTCTCTGGCCCCACTCCAGCACCTCAATGTCTCTCTTGTAGTGAGGGGTCCAGAGCTGAACACAGGATTCAGGGTGCAGCCTCACCAGTGCCCAGTGCAGGGGCACAGTCACTGCCCTGGCTCTGCTGCCGCACTGGTGCTGGTACAGGCCAGGATGCTGGTGGCTTCCTGGTTGCCTGGGCAAGAAATGGCTCAGCTGTGCCTGTTGTGTGGTGGGGCAGGACAGGGCTGCGGAGTGCCGTGGAGAAGTACTGAGCTGCTTGGTCTACCCTGCAACACTGCCCTTGTCTGTTTCAGATCGGCTGTACTTTGCTACTTTAAGGAATAAACCAAAAAGTACCGTAAATACCCACTACTTCTGCACCGACGAGGAGCTGGTCTATGAAAAGTAAGTGTTGCGGTCTGTTGTCTTTTGCATGTTCCAAGTGATTGCCTGAGATTCTTCCCAAAACACTTGAATACTCTGTAGAGTGTTGTTGCCCCGCTTGGCTACTTGCACATAGCATGAGTATGAAGTTATCCTGAATGTATTTAGACACTAGCTGAGACTAGTTTAACAAGATTGCTATGTTAAAAAACACAAACCCAGCTACAAGGCCAGTTAAATGGCTTAAATTGTGGTTGGGCCTAGGGGAAGGATCTCTGAGCTTTGTAAGATTTGTTTATAAGGTGGAGGAGATCTCTTAAGACTAATTACATCTTATTAAGTGGTGTCTTAAATAGAAGACTGTTATTTGGTGCGAATGGATGAAACAATAGTTTGTTTTGTGTGCGTTTTCCTGTGTGAAGAGTATGAAATGTTTGCCTTTTATACAGAATCATAAGAATGCAAAACTTAAATGTGCATTTGAAGAAATCTGCAACTTTTATTTAGAAGTCTGTAGAAGGTTTTGAGATGGTACTTCCTGTTGGCTTTTGTAGAACAGCAGAGAAAGTATATCTCTGAAGTAAAAGCTTCATGTGTTTGCAAGACAATGAAAGCACACAGAAGGCCAAAAGTAAAACTGGCTATAGTTTGAACACTGTTAAAGAACATAAAATACACTAAACAAAGTAACTGCTGTGGTTAAATAGTGGCTGCTCTAGGCTGTGTTCCCAGATCATCTGTTTCACCTGTGATGGTGTATCTAGCCTCTTAACAAGGGTTTTGCTGCAAAACTGAAACAGAAAATGTGGTCTTATTTTAAATAGAACTGTCTGTACAAGTTGAAGAACTTGTGAGCATCAGCCATTCTTCCTTCCCTTCTCCAGTGACTTCAGTGCTGCTTCTGTGAAGCTGTAAACTAGTCTTACTTTGTTTCTAGCTTGCTTTCTATGCACAGCTTACAGTTTTAGGGCTTCCTATCTATGCATGTTTTGAGTCTTCATTATTTTAAGCTTTGTGTCTTCTAGTGAAGCTCCCAATGATTCACTTCCAAAGTTAACTTTTGTAATTACCTGCTTGGGTTGGGAGTAGGTTCTGTAATGATCATTAACTTATTCACATTGGAAGGGACCTCAGGAGTACCCTGAGGCAAGGCTGACCTGATATCAAAAGCAGAAAAGCAGAATTCGACTGGGAAGGCCCTGAGCAATTTGCATTGCGTGGATGTTCCACTTTCTTTAATGAAAGTAAAATTGGATCTCATATCTCTAAGACTTCTGTGTTATGCTTGACCCGAGGAGTATTGTTTCTAATTCTTAATATGCTTCAAGTAAGGGTGAATGAATCTTGTGTGCAATTTGATCTTGGGGGTGGGAAGGTGGAGCAGTTCTGCACTGCTTGTTACAGATGATGGTACTAACCAAGGACTGTAGCTGGAGTATTTAGTGTGAGGACACTATCATATTTAAAACAAAACAAAACCAAACCAACTGAGAAATCTGGGGGGAGGCAGAGGGAAGATGGGAAAAGGAAATTCAGTGAGTATAGTCCTTAACCCAATTACCTGTTAACCACATACCAAGGTCTAATTTGACACCAGATAGAATTACAAGGTAATGGGAGGAAGCAAAGTTTCCTTTATCTTCTAGGGCACACCTAAAGGTTTTGGATAATGTAACTTGCAGTGTGTTTTCTGAATGCATAGGTCCTAATCTAACTGGCCTTTTTTCAAGGCATCATCCTCTGTCTGATACCATAATAGTACACTCCCTTTTTGTGCTCTCAAAATTCTGAAACATGAGATACAAATTAAGTGACAGTTACTAGGTGAGTTTTCTGTAATAACCTAACACCGTTATATAACGCTGCTAAACTTTCCCCTGGTATTTGTATTGCAGCACCCATCGCTATCAGTGTTTGCAGTATTTGGTAGTAAAACCATGCCAGATCTCCTTTTTTTGATGTCAGCCTGTTAGGTTTCACAGGCTGTACAGCAAGTGAGGGGCCTGACATCAGTGCCTGTCTGTAAGTAGTAGTGGAGTGTAATCTTAATACACCAGATTGGATGTGCTGCTCATTCTCTCAGAAATGCAGCCTTATTTCTCACAGTGATCAGAAATACTTGCTGCGTGATAACAAACTACTTGGAAGTGAGTGCTGAAGTGCTATGTCTCAGAACAGTGGTTTCCAGAGCCTTCATTCTTGCTTGTCAGAATTTCATGACCACTTCTGCCTTTTAATCAAATGAGTTTTTCAGATTGTTACAAGGAGGAGATGTCTACTCAGGGACACAATCCTAAGCAGCTGTGAGGCACACAACTAGTTTTGTTAATACAACTGTTTATTTGTTTAGTTATACATCATTCTAGTGACAAGGCAAAGATAATTCATTGTGCATGGAAGTAAACAGCTTTGGGCTGTTACTCTGTTAACTTTAGCGATAACTCCTAAGTATGAAGTGCTAGAGAAAGTTATTTAGCTGACTTTACAGAGGTGTCAGTTTACCTTCGCTTCAGTGATATGTGATCTTGAAAACCGCGTGAGTATGTAGGTTCAGGGTTGTCAGATTACACAGAGCGTGTTACCGGCTCATATAGTACTTAGAATCTCACTGCCTTGCTTCCCTTGTTTTCCTCACTCTTGAAGAGGCATCAGGAAGTAATAGTGTACATTAATAGTATACCCCATTTATTAAACAAAGCAGCTGTTGTGCTGGGTCGAAGCTTTGGTCTGATAAATGCTGACGTGCTCTTGCAGCTTGTCACGTGGTTTAGCACTAAGTTGTACACAAGGTGTGGTTACGTAAAAGCTGGAGCACTTTAGCCTTCAGTTTCACTTGAAGTTGTCAGCTATTCTCATGAATTCATAACTGTCTCAGTTAAACATTCACACTTTTAAAAATAATAAAGATAGGCTTAAATGCTTTTAAGAACATCTCTAATGCTGGGTGACTAGGAGCTCACTACTAGAACTGTCACTGTCGTAGTTAAATGTGCTGCAATTTAACCTTGAACCTATTATGCTAGGGAAATGGTATGTAAATTCCTCAGTTGATGGTATGTAAATTCCTTGGTTGAGGGAACAAGAAACCTGAATGAATCTATCCAATTCTGAATTCTCTTTTTCTTGATTGTTCTGTTTCTGTAAGATTTTGTCAGTCTCTTTCCGAGACTCTGAGGTCCCTCCTGAGAAAGGAGAAAGGCTGCACTGCTGCTTGTAAGGGAATACAGTCTTTCAGGGTAATGCAATGCAGGTAACTATTATTTCGGGAAAATGGAGTTAATGCGAAATAATCCAGCTTGATGAAGGCTGTCAGTTGGCAAATAGACAAGCCTTGCCTTGGCAAGACCTCAATTAATGAGTTAGGCACTAGTAAGCAGCTTTTTTATTCTCTAAGAATAGCTTCTTTCATGTTTCACCTTTCAGTAAACAGGTCTGGTTTGAGCATACTACGCTTGACTGGTTAACTCGGCTTTCACATTTTTATCAAAGCAACCTTTTAAGTCCTTTTTGTTGTTGAGTAGTTTTCTCAAACAAAATTAAGATTTAGATAATGAGAAACAGGAGTCCCTTACTGATAAGTTATAATGGCAGTTTTCATAAATCCTACTGTTTTCAGTCACTTGTTCTGACTTTGGATCTCCTGTGTAAACAGCTTTTGCAGATCTAGTCTGACATGTGAGCAGCTGTAAAATTAATGCTATATTCTCTGTACATCCTGTTTTACACTAACACTTTCTTTCAAGTCATAGTATATTACTTGCCTGTTCCATAGCAGTGTTAATGTTAGCTGCTGCTTTCAGTTCCAGCAGCAGTAGAGTAACACCCTTAAATGCTTAGCTACAGCACTATTAAATGAGCACTGTTTGGACTTTGATTTGTAGGACTTGCTTCCTTCACTGTCTGTGTATATGCAAAGAAGCAGCTTCCCTCCTGTGAGAAGAATAAGGGTTAACTTGTTTGTTTTTACTTTGGCTAAATGCTGCTTTTCTGTGGCTATCCAGTAACAGTACTTGCATACAAAACCTGAACTTCTCCATTGTTCTGTGGCTTATATCATTTGAAAGGAAAAAGAAAACTTGAACTTAGCCTTGTTACAACAAACAGCTGTCACTTCACACAGGGAACAGGGAGCTTCTTGTCCACATCAGTAGCTTTTTGGATGTGACTGTTGAACAAGATAACTTAGGAAGTTAAAGTCCACAAAAAAAAAAAAAAAGAAATTCTCTGAATTATAACTTCTGTCTATGTAAATGTAAAAACAGAGCAGAAAAACCTGCTGGTACCAGCTTTCATATGTCTGATTTTTACACGAGTATTAAGAATAGTACTGTGGCTTTATTTTGTTTTCCATCTTAAAATAAGAGATTTTAAATTCACTGTGAGCAAGAAAATTGGAAGATCTAAGAAGTGAGAGCATATTTTTTTTTTCCTCCAGACATAAACTACTGACATAATTTTATGCTTGAAACTTGAAAAGTGCTATTCTGTAACACCTATTGTGTTGTCTTAAGTCCAATAGTTTCAGAAGTCCTATACGCACACATTGCTTTACCATAGCTGTCTTCACTTCTTTGTATAGAAAAAAAAACAGTCACCCAAAGTATTGAATTTTTCTGTTTGCAGTGAAAGGGCAGCAGGATAAAAAAAAAAAAAAATCTGTTTTCTAGGCTCCAGTTTTATATTGGGTGGGTGCATAGCTTAATATAGGAAACCCCTTATGACAAACTTTGTGGGAGAGCCTCTTCACCTGCAGTTTGTTCCTACATCAAGGAGCATTGCATCAAAAATGCATCTATCTGGAATAGCTCTTTAATTATCTATAATTTGGATTTGTGTTCTTGTTGGATTTTGAAGAGTCGGAATCTTAAGGATTTGAAACATACAAGGGGAAGTGGAGTAGCTGGTGTTTTAGGTAGTCCAGAGCCTCTACATTATTCCTGCCTTCAGACGCAAGCAGTAAGGTGATGTATTATTTCTAGCCTTAGACTTGCTGTATCATCCTTTGTCTATTCAGAAGTGTGCAGTCCCTAAGTAGTATTAAGTGTTAGGGGTCATGTCTCAGCCCAGATAAGAAAGCTCCTATCGATTCATGTGTTACTGTAATTGGTGGGGCTAAAGCAGGGAGAGACTACAGTGGGCATCCCACTTTTCTTCGTGCTCTTGAGAAGCAGGAAGGAGAAACACACTCTAGGAAACAGGAGTTGGAGAAAGAAGATGAAGCAGCCAAGGTTTCCTGACTGGTAGTTAGGTTGTAGTGTGTGGACTGATCTTCTTGGCTTTCATCCGGAAGTTTAATTGTATGGGCACATGTTCAGCTTATGATTTGAAGCATTTATATGGAGCAGCCAGTTGGGTGCTTCAGCAGTAGCTGGTTCTTGTATGGCTTAACGGCTAGTTAGAGTGCATACAGCAAGGGCCCTACAGTGCAGTGACCCAAATGTTGTAGCAACGGAGCCCAGGAAAGGGACAGAGAAAAGCAAGTGGAAAATGTTTTTCTTTCTAATTTCTGGATCTTTGTAAAATGTTACAAAATTAACATAGTTTTGCAGTTAGGAAGCTGCATTTCTGGTAGTTCCTGGAGCTGTTGTGATTAATCTTTTGGTTTAAGTACTTGCAAGCTTGGGATGCTCCTGTTTTGGCAGAAAAACGACTTTATATGGTTGCTAGTTCCCAAGAAGGCACACTTCCTACCTAAAGGACTAGTTGTACCCATACTCTAGAAAATGATTGCAATTGTTAAACTGTGCCTCTTGTCAAGTTACTAAGCCAATAACTGGCTAAGCTGCCACACAAGTAACATCATCCCCCCCTAAGCATTACTACATTGTTAGAACTGACTTGGTGGATCTGTCCTAGTTGTTGCGCCTCCCCCCTCCCAGTATGATGATTAGGCTTTGGACCATATTTAAGCTATTGGAAATGCCTGCAGCTTGGTAAGGATGCATGCACGCCCTCATTCAGTGTGGCAATAACACTGAGTTTCTGTCACGAATAACCCTGAAATAGCTTTTCAGGTAGCAGTCTCCTGTCCTTTCATCCATTCCTTTGCTGTATCACAAAAGCGTATGTGAATGACAGTATAAAACTACTGATCTGGTGTATTCATCTGTGGGGAAAAGGTATCAGGCTTCTGGGGTTAAGTCTAAGAAGTGTGATTTATCTTTGCAGGATAACTTGCTACCCTGGCCATAGGTAGGCTGTGATGTTAATGGAAGTTAGCAATTCATTTCAGAGTCTGCCATGCTATAGTATTGATTCACTGACCATAACCAGGCTTCATTCAGTACTTGAAGATATGAGAGCTGTTTCATTCTTCTGCTGTACCAGGGTCAGCGGTATTCAAATGCTTAGTAAGAAATGTCTTTGCCATTCAAAAGGTGCTCAGGGCTCGAACTGACTCATGGCACCTTCATGTGGCATCCAATGGAACTACAGTTGGCAACAACGAGTTGCTGTCCTAGAGTTGTGTACTACATTTCTTTCACCATTAATTTCCCTGGAAGAATGGATAGTTATTTTTTCATGACAGTGGACTAGTGGGCTCTTTATGGGCTGATCTTTCTAGGTGGATGGCCATTCCTATGATACAATACAGCAAATACCTTGGATCTGATGCTTTAAGAACCCATAGGGATGAGTAGTTCTAGGAGAACCTAGGTACAAGAAATGTGTTCTACTGCTTCCAGGTAGCATCGTGATAGTGTTCTTGAAGTATTTAAATATCCCTTAGCATATCCTGGAGTTTTGCTACTTCTTAGCTTGAGAAGCGTAGGGACAACATGTTTTCATGGGATGAGGGTGAAGAATAATTTAAGCTATCTTCAAAGTAGTTGATGGAAACAAAACATAATTAAATGTAGATTAATATCATACTTGCCTTCTGATCCTCATAGCTGCTTCCCACTTCCATGGTAAGTGGTTGTCTCTCTTAACTGGCTGATATGTTTATTAGAACATTTAGATACAAAGAAAGTCTTATTGAATGTGAAAGAGCTGGAAATAAAATATGTATTTTAATTGTTTTCAGACACTAAGATTAACCACTTATATTTTTTATCTTCAGCTTTTGCCAGATAAAATTCTGTAGTCAGATGATGACTTGGTGTGTCGTTTCTTCCTGTTCCCTGCAGCTCCTGTTTCCCAGCTTCCACTTACATTGAACTCTCTGTCAAAATTCTGTTCTGAAGTAGAAAATCCTCTGTGTGAGTCAGGATTAAGTGTCTCTAGTTCAAGTACAGAAATGGCCTGTTATACTAAAAGTAATGAGTTGAAACATGTCAGAAACTTTAGTTCTAAGGATATAAATTTAAGAAGGGCTTTGTAGCTCAGAGTTCACTGACTTCAGTACAGAGCCTTGTATTATCTTTCGAAGAACTCCTTGGTTTGGAGGTTTGTAAGTCAGTTGTTTCACTTAGCCCCATTAAAAAAAGGACATCCAAGCTTATTCCAATTTAGGGATATTAACTGAGGAAAGTTAAAATTATACATGTAACAAATAACCTTTGTCCCTCACATCAATAAAGTCAATGGCTGGTTTATAGTGCCTATATGGTGTTATGTAAATAGCTTGGGAATTGCCAGTGTTCATGTGTGACCAAAAGTGCCTTTCCTTTATAATTGTGTTTGGATTCTGAGAAGCATCTTGTTTCTGCAGCGCAGGCAAACAGTGGTAGTACCAGAGTCAGAAAAACTGAATACTTCCTCTCCCTTTCCCCGCTTAAGAACATCATAGCATACCTTAATGAGTGATGGACAAAGTCAGCCTAAGATAGTGGCTTGGTGGCTGAGAGAATCTGAGGAGCTGTATTTTGTAGAAATAAAATTACTTCATGGATACACTCAGATGTATTTTATCCTTATCCCCACCAATTAAGTATATAATTTGTCTGTTGTGGATAAATTGGTTTGTAATTTAATTTTCATGCGCTTTTCCTACACTTTAGTTTGAGTTTAATCATGTGGAAAAGTAGAAGTGAGTATCTGACTTCATGGTGATGTAGCTTTAGCAAATGAACTTAGTATCCTAAATCATGGTTGTGCTTTAGGTGAACTGTGTATTCAGTTCTGTCTTTGAGCTACTTTGCTTACACCGGTTCTAAAAGTATTCTCTATTTTAGTAACTATCCTATTCCATACTTTTTCACAATTCTTTTGAAAGTATTTGTCACAAAATAACATTAAAATCCCAAATTTTACTCTTTCATCATATTTTAAAGTGAAATAATAATCTAAAGTTAATGGAACAAAATAAATCTGGTTTTTTGCTTTAGAGAAGGTGTTAGTGCAGCAGAATGGGAAGAGATGTTAGTATGTATTCTATATAGCTTCTCTAGAATCTATAATCACTAGTGTTGTTAGAGCTCCAATTTTAACTTCTGTGCTGTAACTTACACTTGTCCTTCTTAGACAATTGAGTTCCATCTCATCCTCTTAATCTCTATTAAAAATTGCACAGATAACTTTTGCTTATATATAGTAGACTTATCTAAGAAAAGATGAGGAATCCTAAGGTTTAACCCTGCTTTACTGCCACTCCAATTTTCCTGTGAGCTGGTTAACATCTGTGCAACCTACAAATAAAGTCCTAGTAGCTGGACAGCTTAGTCTCTGACCCAGCTAATGGACTTCTGTAATTAAGCATTATGCCATAATATTCTGTACTGAAGGGTTGAACTGAACCTTAAGAAACACTTCTGTTGTTGTAAAGCAGATGATAATGACATAGCATTGGTGAGACAGGCAGGCTGCTCATCCTAGACAGTGATCAGTTATAAGCACCTAAAAGATCAGAAACTTCTACTTGTGATGACTTAGAATAGCAGAATGACTGCAAGTGGAAGGCACCTCTGGAGAGGAGATCTCTAATCCAGCCCCCCAGCTCAAAGCAAGCTCAGAAAGAGTATGTTGCTCAGAGCCTTGAACAATTGGTTTGTGATTCTGCAGCCTCTCTGAGGGATGTCTTCCCAATGTGTGACTGCCCTCAAAGTAAAGGTCTTCTCCTTAGTTAACTGGAACATAATTAATTTTCCTGAGAAAATAAACCTTCTGCTATACGGAAGAAGGCTTGAATGGTACTACCACCTATTCTGTCATTTGATTTCAGGAAGTTTTCACTCCTTCAAAGTCCAGAATTTGTAGAACATAGTCATGTATTTCCTTTGTCATTCCCCAAGTAACACATTCAGATGGCTTGTTTTGTTTGTCAGTAGGCAAGAAGTGTCCTGTCTCCTTTATCAAAAGGCTACAGGCAGTGCAGATTAAAGCAGTTTTAGTCTATTCTCACTGGAATATATCACATGTGCATCAACAAATTTTCATAGAGCATCAAGATAAAGACTTCTATACACAAAAAGGAGAACTGTTGGAGAAAGCTTGCAACTTAAATTATGAGTGGTTTCGCACAACAGGAGGCGAGAGGAAAAAGCTCCAGAAAGTGTCATAAACTGTATAACATAAAGGCTGCTATTACTTGTGAAGGTGCCTATACAAAGGGCTAGCTTGGAAAAGCACTGTAAATCCCCACTAGGAATTTAGCCTTATTGTGCAACAACTTTCCTGTATACACTACTGCTATTAGCTCTTATTCTAAGGACAGTGGTTGCTGTTTCAAAAGTAATGTCAAGGTTTAAGAATCTAGAAGAGAGAAACAAGAACAATCAGAAGACATAAAACAAATAATATATTGGAATAAATTATATTGGAATATAATCACCTAGAGACAAGAAGGTTGGGGGGGACAAAGGGGAACACTGATATGTAAAGTTCAGCGTATATGTAATCACTGGAATAGTTGAGAATGGGATAAAAAAACAAGCTTCCATTTCAGACAGATCAAGACTGGATTAAAACTTAAATAAGTTTTATCACTTCTGAAGTCTTTTTAGCTTATTCTTCATAGTATCTAATGATATTCTCATCTCAAGCAGTTGTAGAACCTTTATCTAGGATGACATCAACATGGCTTAAAGGGGAGTAGATGATGTTTTGAAGTTCTTCACTGGTTTTGTCCAAAACCAGTCTGGGTATCATGGGATGAAGAAAAAATTCTGTAGTTAGTGTGTGTATGTAATGGGAAAGGTAGTTACTGGAGCATCTTTAACTGAAACTACAAATGCTTTCAAATTAATTGTTGCTATCAACCTCTTAAATGAATCAATAAAAGGCTTATCTGTTTTCCTCTATGTATTGGCTACTCCCAAAAGTTACTGATTTGCAGCTTTAACAACAGACATGTTGAAATTTGCTTAGTGTTTTTGTATAAATAACATGTCTTTTTGTTCTTTTTCTCCTAGTTTCTATGGCGATTTTGGACCTTTAAATTTGGCAATGTTATACAGATACTGCTGTAAGCTAAGTAAGAAATTAAAGGTAAGCTTTGTTTAAAACCAGTGTTCCTGTATTTGTGTCTTACAATACAACTGAAATGCATTATCCGGTTTGTGACTGTTAGATGCTTGTTATGTAGGTGGTTGCTACTAAGCTCTAAGGTTATTCATTCTGAATTCTTTTCCTTCTGAAGAATGTTAGAAGTGAATATGTTGTCATTGCTTAGTGGGTGAGGCACTGAAGGCTGTGTTCACCTTTTTTGCGTAACCTTACAGCTTCAAGACAATAGTAACAAACCACTCTGGCTATTTCATAGGTTTGCAGCTGTATATGTGCTAGTATGAAAAAAGCAGAGATTAAAATAACAACCAAGCAAAAAAAAAAACACAGCCATAAAAAAGAACAAAACGTGGACTCTGAAATCATAGTATTTAAACTCAATCTCACTCAGTGGAAAAGTTAAACCTTTTAAATCTCATTCAGTTTAATGTTGCTTCTAATAAGTGTTATGAAAATGTGTTTTTACACATAAAAATGGTTCCTTTTTCTGTCTTGTAGAAGTATCCCTCTATCAAAATATTTGTATAAGCTTTCTTATTGACTTCCACATAATGCTTGTTGATTGTAGGGGAATAAAGTGGGGAGACACGGGGACAGAGGGAGGAGCAAAGCAAGTGGTGCAAATGTATTCACCACCTCCCACCAGTAGACTGGTGCCTGGCCAGTCTCTGAGGTACCCCTGCTCCTCAGTTTTACTGCTGTGCCTGATGTTCTATGGCATGGAATATCCTTCTGTCTATTGGGGCCAGCTCTTCTGGCCATGTGCCCTCCCAGCATCTTGCCCATCCCAGACTACTTCCTGTGGGGGCAGAATGAGAAACAGGCAGCCCTGATTGTGTGAGCACTGTCTGGCAGCAGTTAACACAACAATGTTTTATCAACACAGTTTTAGTCACAAATTGAAACCACAGCATTGTGCAGCCTGCTCTGGAGAGAGATGAACTCCATCCCAGCCAGACCCAGCACATGGAGCATATAGCTAGAGATTTAACCTGGTCCCCAAATGCCTACAAAAGGGATATGCAGCATGTATAGAAGATTAATCAACTGCATGAAATGAATCGTGTTTTAATACCGAAGCACTACCGAATACCACTTGTGTGCAAATAGTAAGGAGACCATTCACTAAATATTACAGATTTAAAATCTATAATATATTACGCCTGTTGCTGACAGAAGGAAAAAGTGGGACAACAGATGTGATAACACTGGCCTCTGCTAAGAGGATTCCTGTCTCAAAAGTGGCATTATGTTTTGGGGCTACTGTTCGCTGCACCAGTGAAACCATTACACAAGTTGGTTAATGCTATGGACTGCTTACAGGGGCATGCTGACTCGGGTGGTCTTAAGAGGACATTTTGCAAATTGAGGGGTGGTATAGAGTTGCTATAACCTTTCTGCAAAAAAAAATAAAGTGCTTCTAGTGAAAATTTACATGGCTGCTTCATGCAGAAAGCTTGGTATAAATAAAAAAAATACAAAACTCTTGTATTTTTAATTTGGAATGCCTTCATTCATATTGGGGAAGGGTTGGATTTGCCTTTTCTGTATTAACACTATAAATACATTATAAATACATTATTTTATGAGCCTGTTTTCCAGTGCCACTGTCCCAGTTAAACACATGACCAATGATGCTTACTCACTAGGAATCCATGTTTGGATTTTTTAACCTTAATTCTGCTGTTTCTTGCCTTATATTTGAGTTATTAAAGATTGTGGAGAATGTTCTCTCTGTGAAGCGATTACTCTGTATACCTCCTATTCTGACTTTTGTCGTGCATGTGAGAACTACAGAGATTGGTTCTCCTTTTTCCAGATTCAGACTGGCATCAGTTTGGGACCTGAATACAGTCTGAATACACTGCTGAAGCATATCTTTAAACTTCTGCAGTTGAACTAGAATATCTTCAAAGTGGATCTTGGGTACCAAGCATTTCACCCACAAAATAAGCATGCAAATAATAAGTACTCTGGGACTTGTTTGCGGTTTCTTAATGATTGTGTTAAACTAGAGTGTGTCTGTCTTCATTCTTGTTATGAGACCACCATGTGCACTGAATGTGGCAAGCTGTTTGTTGCAAGTAGCTTCTAATCATGATAGAAAAAAATACCCAAAGGAGGCAAACTGAAGCTGAAGTGGTAACTCTGGCATTTGCAGGGTTGATTTAGCAGCCTGTGATGTCATTTTAATGTGACTTTTATATTTCTATTTAAAAGCAAGCCCCCTGCAGTGCTATGTGAAGCACCAGCAGGGCAGAGAAATCTCATGCGCATCAGCTGCAGCTTAAGCTGGGAGGAGCTGCCGTTTGTGCTGCTGCCTTACCAGAGGGTAATTCCCAACAGGTTGATTTAAACTACTAGTGCATAGTAGAGAAGGGTAACCTAATCGTGCAACCACTTGAAAGTAGTACCTGAACTTGAAACAGCTAAAGCTTGGAATAATACTATAGTGGTATGGAACTTTGCACATGAATAGATTCCAGTCTGCGTGACTTCCCCTCAGGTAGGCCAGTACCTGCTGATGTAAGCTTTGTTTTTCTAATAGTTAAAATATGTGCTAGACTGTCCTCATTTAGATACTATCTGCACTGAGTAAGTGGTCTTGAAAGACCAAATCCCTGTGTTAAAATGTGTATCTGATGTGTACTGTAGTCCTAGCTATTATGGTTTCACAGTTTCAACTCTTCTACCTCTCATCTTCTCATGTCTGACCTTCACAAGTGTCACTGAGAGGATTCCCAAGGGCTGACCTATTGTGTAAGACAAGTTCATGACCTGTGACTTATTACCAGCAAGGCATTGATGCGATGAGTAACTACAGCAATGAGAGTATGGCAGTCCTCACATGGCACCAGGGGGGCACGTAGGCAGCCCATGGTTAGTGTTCTAGAAGTGGGAGGTGCCAATTGGACTAATGACATGGAGAAAGAGGCTTGTTGGGCAATCTGCTGCTTGCGTACCCTTGCATTAAGGATAACCATGCCCTGTGACCAGCAGCAGGAGTTGGCTGATGCAAAAGGAACTGCAGATATCCAGCCTCTGCTGTGGCATGGTTGCTATTACCATGCTGCACTGCTTTTGAGACACTGAGGCAATCACACTGCTTATGCCTGGTGACTCCTGCCATGATTAGGAATATATCTGGTTGGGGATGTGCTTCTTATACTTTTCATACAAAAAGAGTCTTTAAAAGAAGCGTGGCATGAAAGAAGTATTCACAAAATGTGATGGTTCTTGTGTGGATGTGGTGCCTTCAAAGGAGTTAAAGAACTTTTACTAAGTTTAAAACTGTGAGTAGGAACAAGAGAAATGGGTGTACAAGATCTCATTAAAACAGACTTCCCCTCCAGGTCTTTCAGCTGTATTTATTTCTGCTCTAGATAAGGAATTAGACACAAAGGCAGTTTCCTGCCTTCCTCTCCCCTTCCTTGGGGGACAGGTAGGAGAAGAAGGGTAATGGTACTTGAAACGTGCTAATGGCAGGCCAACTTTTTAAAGGAAATCATTGTTACTTTATGCTGACTGATTTTAAAACCAGTAAATAGTTCTCTTCTGAAGGAGCTGAAGTATTTGTTCAGATACCCGTTTGCTGAGAAAGTTAGAGGTAAAGTCCTGGTTATGCTTTACAGGAAAACCTTTCTGACCTTGCTATGTTAGTAATGTTTTGATTGTTGATTGCTATGGAGATGATCTTTACTAGCCAAGTCAACAGCACGAGAAAATGCTTGGCTGGGCTATCCTCCTGCTGCTTAGAATTCTGCTTGCTGAGAAATATGTTTTTCTTCTGTTTAAATAAATCTGATTTCATAAAAACTGTTTTAAAAAGCCTGGTGTGTTCTCATGAGCGTATAGCCTCACACAACCTCAGTAAATTCAAATGCAGGGCTGATCGGGGGGGTTGCTGAGATAAATGATATCAGAAGGGAAGATGAAAGGCAGAAGAGGAAAGGTTCTGGCAGGTTTATGAACTCTGGCGTTAATGGTTCTTGTATGCTAACTGTCATGCTGCTGAGAGAGGTTTGGTTTATTTTTGTATTAACATCAGTAAAATGCTGGGCATACACGTGGAACTATAGTGATTGCAAGCATCTCCTTGAGGACAACTTAGATTCTGAGGCAGGGCTGTGTGTGCATGCTTTAATATATACATTTCCGTGAACAGTTTGCCAGCCTTGTGGTCGCTCCTATTTATATATGCATCTTAAGTATACAGGTGTGTGTGTGTATATGCATGGTATGTCCATTGATCCAGGCTTATTAAATGCATTGCAGTAATTTCTTGCTTGACCAATCCAAGTGTAGTAAACCATATCCATGAAATAAAATACTGTCAAATAATCCGGTGATTCTAAACAGATGTTGAGCTAGCAATTGTTCACAATAGTATCTTCTAAACCTGTCACCAGTTTCTGTGTGAGTACATCTCTCTTGAGGTCTTCCAGAAACAAGAACTGATCTGTTGAATAATCTTGCAGTGCAAATAGTATTTTCTGGAACCTTCTCATACACCCAATGAATTAGTATTATCACCTAAAACCAAAACCTTTTCATGTAACCTCTGCTTTTAGTTCAAATGATAGTCTTTGAGTGTGCTCCTCTGTGATGTATCTTGACAGATACTGTTATTATATTGTTGCATTTGGTCTTGTAATGATGTGTGAAACTGCTAACATTTTCTTACTGCTAAAGAAAAATATATTTCATGCTTCATAGTGTTTGCCTTAGTTTTGTTTTAGAAACAAGATGATTTGCAGCTATGTTATCTGTAACTAGAGCTATTCTGTAGACAATCTGTATTGAAGAATTCCTTCTTGGATCATTTTTGGTTCTTCGGAGTCGTTCAGTATCTGGGGGAAGTAAAGCCCTAATCCATTCAGGTGGAGGTCTGGAGCAGTGTTTAACACTTGTTATCATTGAGCCTAGCCGAAGAAATGGACTTAGCTTATTAAACATGGTCAGCAAATCAGTGTTCTCTAAAAATATATGATATAGCTTAGCATTGATAGTGGAAGTATAGTGAGGTGAGAATTTGTGTTAACAGAGGCGTTACATTGGCATTTTAGCAAGCACTGTAAAACTTGACTTTCTGTAGCCCATGCAAATAAAAAGTGTTTTATACACTTCCGAACAGTAAAATCTTGATGCGGTTTTCCTCTGGTTGCTATGCTATAAGCCATTAGTTAATGTCAGGTTTCAGTTTAGTGTTAAAACTTTAGTCAGGATTCAAAAACCAGTGAACTATTTTACATAGCAGTATGGTTTATAAGACTCAAACCCTTCAATTTTGAAAATCAGGCAATGAAAGTGTTACATTACTCGCATTTCACTGTTCTGGGAACTTCTAAGGTGAGCTCTCACTTTTTTCAGGTACAAAAGCATCTCAAAATTGGAATATGTAATAGCTATCTGATTAAGAAAACATTCATCAGTAAAATAAACCAGGAAATATGGTCTTATTACATAGTACTTCTGGCTAGCTAGCAGAATGTGCTTTTTACTGTTTAAAATAGTATTTCAGGTGAACTGTAAACTGTTGCAAAGAACTTTGCTTTAAATAAGGAGCAGTCAACAAGTTCTAATTGAAGTTCTGTCACTGTTGCATAACTGCTGTAATCTTATCCCACCTACACATCATGGGTGGAACTGCACTTAGAGAACACTCATTAAAAACTTGAGGAGGGGGAAGAAAGGAGGGATCTTAAAATACTGGGCTTCATTTTGTCAAGGTGTAATAATAATTGAATGCTTCACTAATTAAATAACTACTGGAGCTTTGTGTGTTTGCATATATGCTGAGAGAGAAATGTTGCTGTTGGGCTCAAGATACAGCCACTTCCAATCACCAGCAGCCAGCTAGCTCTGAAATTACAGTCTCATTTAGATATACTCACTGTATTAACTCACTCCTTCCACCGATGGAAGCTGTGGGTAACACCAGCCTGGAGTGCACAGTTAGAACTGTTGTTAAAGGTGCTATTTTTGGTGGGAGGTGGCAGTAAGAAACTCACTATGATACATCAGTTTTTCCTCTGAGTTTATCAGCTGTTTGTTTGGGGTTTTTTCTTTTGAAAACATGATTCTGTGGTTAAAGCTGTCCTAGAATTTGCAACGAGATTGAGGATGAGAGTCAACATCTACAGACTTCTGAAAGTGAAATATGGTTGGCACTACTCAAATAACTGCTGCAATATTTCAATAGATATATACACATCTAATACTTAGAAGCAGAATCCAGAATGTCTGGTGATGGCTTCCTCAGAACTGTACTAGCACTGTAAAAACCTGGCAGGAAAAACATGGGTGATAGCATTGCAGAATACAATGAAAGTGAAGCAATTCATGAAGCTCAAAAAAATAACAACACAATGGACTGCTCAACTTGCCATTTTTAAGCGACAGTTTTCTCTCTCTGGCTTTAAACAGTTTGCTGCAGTTTGTCATTATTGCTCTTTTCTGGTGCTTGTTGTTTTTTTTTTTTCAATGGGAGTTTTGTCTTCTTTGTTTTGTCCTAAATAAAGAAGAATTATCAGTGTTACTAGTTTTGTCTCTGCCTAGCCTTTTTTCGGGCTTTTCACCTGTGTAGTCTTTTTTCTTAAACACAGGTTCTTGCTGTTGAAGCTTTAGAAAGATGATGTCTGTCACCCCATTTTTAGATAGTATAGATGGAAGAGTAGTGTTTAGTTTAACAAAATGCCTGTAAGACTGATTGCTTTAGGTTTTTTTCTTCTCCACAGAATTATGTGCTGGCAAAATTTCACGTATAGGGGGGTGTTTTAGTCTGAAAATTTCAATTTCTTTTATCAATGTTCATAGGTTATTGTTTCAAATCTTTAAACTTGGAAAAAAAAAAATCCAGGTTTTTATCTTGAACGTTATGGTTCAGCCACGTTTTATAGGCTGTTTATTTACAGCTAAGAGATCCGCCCTTGTACAGTGGCTGTTTCTTTGCACCTATAATGTTTGCACCTATAATCTTTGCACCTGTTTCTTGCATCTATAATGCAAGAAGATGGTTCATGGAATCAGTAATTTGTTCTCTTGTAAGACTTAGAAGAATTTTTTCTGACTTCTTTTCAGTTTTGGAAAAGTGACTTTTGAAGGCATTTTAAACGTGTATTCTCTCAGTAAATACACTTTCTGGTTCTTTTCAACAGTATTTCAGTCTATCAAGAAAGAAGATCGTGTACTACACCAGCTTTGACCAACGAAAACGAGCAAACGCAGCATTTCTAATAGGTGCATATGCTGTAAGTATGATTTATCACATGGATTCTTCTAACCTTCCTTAAGAGACATCTACATGTGAAAATAGCATCTCAATGGATTGTACTTTAGGGGCAGGCAAATTGTCATTTCATTCTTCCCTAAGCTGTCTTTGAAAGTTCTGCTCTGTGACTTTTGCGACTTAACTCCATTTTACTACACAGGGAGTGGCTGTAGTGGATGGTGTGCATGCTTCCCATAGGATATGATTTTCTTGAATATCAAAATGCAAACCACAAACTTACCTCTCAACTTGCCTGAACTCAATTGCTGCTCATGGCATTACTGAAATTCATACTGGGGAGAAGAAAGCCTTTTCTCGCAGCCTTTCTTAAAGTTACTGGACCAGAGGCATACTGATTATTGGATGGATTTCATAGTTAAATTTTATAATCTACCCAGAATAAGGAAAAACCTGAGGTATTTCAATCTTCTGATCTTACAGATACTATGCAATACACAGGGCTGCCTTAGTTACACAAGCCTAATTTATTAGGATATCATGCAAGTTTTGGTAGTCGCAAGCTGACACTTGCACAGCTATCTGTGTGTCTTCATACCAGTGTAGTTCAAACTTCAGTTTCACCTTCCTGCTCTACTGCCCAGAATTGAAGCAACTTCTAGAAAACTCAGAGTCTTTGTTATAGCATGTTAGAATACTGGAACTAAGAAGCTGCTGGTTCTAAGCTGACATGCATGTTCCAGCTGGGTTCTGGAAGTCTCTGTTAAGTCCGGCTTTATACTGTGTGAAAGCTGGTGTATTTCTTTCAGGTCATGCTGAAAGCAAAGCTCAATAAATGCAGATGATAATGTCGAAAAAATTTAGTTTGCAGATTCTTGTCGTGAAAGAAAATGTTTTACTACATGTATGGGGATAGTGTGTGCATGCTCTTGGGAAAGAAGATCTGTTTAAATCTAAAGATGGGAAAAATTTGAGGATAAGTTTCAAGTATCTTCTCATTTCTTGAAAATGCTATGTACCAAGAACAAGTTTTTACTAATACAGCATTACCAACACAAAAAAAGTATTTGTTCTTTTGTTGAAACAACCTTAAGGTCACTTTCCAATTAATCTCAGTTTAGTGTAACATTGGAAAACAGTTTGAACAAAGGTATCCAATATGTTACAAAGGTGTGTCATCTCAGAATTATTTGTATAGATGTGTATTCCTAAGCTTGCACTGGAGTTCATTCATCTTCTTCTGTAATGATTGATACTAATGTAGATTCATAAAATGACTATTTAGTTATTCTAAAAACTTCTTCATGATCTACCTACCAATCTGATTTTTTGGTGGTTTTTTTTTTTTTACCTGCAGAAGCTTAATTTTGACAATCAAGACATACTTATTTCACTCACAAGAAATAATATTTGCATTTCTTAGTGTGTTACTTGCAAATACTGTGTTGGGTCAGATGCAGTAGATGTACACTCTAGGGTTATGTGATAGGGCGTAAGGAAGGACCTGAAGGAACCTCATCATATTCTTCAGTAAAAGAACTGTGTCATTGGCAGTGTGATCTGTCACAGTAGGAATATCCAAATCGTGACAGAAATACATGTACTCTTTGATCTCAGGTCTTATAGATTTTACATCTTGCCTTTGATTATATAAGCTTTTTAAAACCAGAAAGTCTTAGAGCTCTTCACTCTTACCAGTGTGTGAAAGTTAACTGAGAAGGATTGGGTTTGCTGGTGTTAAAATATTAAGTGTAAAATGAAACATGGAAAACAGTGGATCGAGTTCTAGGAATGGGTTTGCACTGGTGATTATGCAACTTAGATTGTTCCAATGAGGAGCTGCTTAGACATGTTGCACTGAAATACCCTATAGCTATTAAAATATTTTAATAAGAGACTTATTTAATAAGAGACCTTAAGGGAAAATTAAGTCTTAAAACTTTGTGGGCAATAGCTTTCCTGTTTGTAAACTGCATCTCCGGTAGATGTGTTTTCTAAATGTCAGTTTTTACAATGTACTTCCAATACATTTGGGCTAGTCGTGTCCAGTTCCTAAATTATTGCCCTTGCTCTTAAGAATTCCGCAAAGATTCTGTCTGTTATTCAGCTTAGGACAAAAAGAATAATTTATGTAGCTTTCCACAGTAGTTAATTAAAAAGAAAGAAAGAAAGCTCAGTATTTAAAAATAATTTCAAAATAGTATTACAAGTACCTTCATGCATATCAAAACTAAAGCAGCCTTGTTTATCTCAATTTGTCCCTGACAGTTTCTGGGGGGAAGAAGGGTGAGAGGGGAATAAGTTGTATTGAATTATACTGAAGTCATTACATGAACTCCCCACTTGTCATCAAAGAATTCCTTCTTGGAGGAGAGTGCATTTTCCCCTTTCTGATAACATGGATGAATTGAGGGCTGGTCCTCTCTTTCCATATTATTAAAGTATTTGTTATGTTTCTTTCCTGGTTGGAAACCAAGGAGCCCTCACCTGGTTGTGTGATCCGCTATCTAGTAAGGTTTGGATTCCTTGGGGTAGAAGAGCAGGAGGAATATTAGTCTGTTTGTGCCAGTGACTGCTCTTGTACTTCTAGAGAAATGGGGCAGGGGGGAGAGAGAACGTATATGTATGGCACTTGCTCCTCCTGGTAAACCTAGAGCTTTAATTCTACCCTTGTAGAAGACAAGTAGTGGTTATTTCTTGCAGTTCTTTAAAGGTCAAAACTTGATTAGTGGACCCATATCTGACTTTTAAGCAGTCCTGGTGAAACACAATGCTTCCATACTGTGACAAACTCTGAAAAGGGATCCAGTGAGCTCTTTTGCCTTGCAGATAGAAGATAGGCTGGTCATATTTCTTTCTTACAGTTACTTTGTGTATTTTGGCAGACTTATATTAGGCTTCTGTAACACAAATAAGGGAATAAAGCTGTTGAGTTCTTAAGTTTGTAATTTTAGCACAGCAAATGACCAAGTAATAACAAACTACTACATGTGAGAGCTTCCCTCAAGTTTAAAACAATAAATTAGACTTCCCAGCCCTACCTGAAGCTTTAAGGGTTTGTTCTGGTATAATCTAAGCATATCACACTACTACTCAAATCCATACCGGCTCTCTTGGAGGGTCAGTAAGCACGAAGGCTTTTCAGTTAACTGCAGCGTTTTCCAAGCAGAGAAGTATTGTGAGTAAGTGTTAAGGTGGATTTGCAAAATATTTGTTTTTTGTTCTCTAAACTTTTTAAGATGTGTGGTATGAATTTTCTTGGCCACTATTGCTGATGTCAGTATTGTCATGTGCCCGCACAGTGTCAAAGCTGTGAGAGGCTTTCTCTTCCTAGCACATCATTATTTAGGAAGTTGAGGGCATAAGAATGGAAAGGTCAGAGAAAAAAGAATACTAAAACTTTTTAGTATTTGCTGAATCTGTTTTTTTATGGATAGCAGAACCACATGATATGAGCTAGAGCAGTGACAGTGGGGAAGGGGAGGAGAACCTTGTCCCTTGTAAAGCAACTCTTGTAAGACAATAGTCACTGTCTGCAAAGTGGCTTGCTTTGTTTATTTGAAGGCTTTTATTCACGTTACTTCTTAGATACAGATTCAACTTATACAAACAGGCTTTGTGTTGTGTTCTTTTTATTTGTGTGTGTTGTAGAATGAAAGCTCTCTGAAGATTCAGCATACTAGATTAAGAACTGAAGCTAAGTTTCAGCTGCGGACTTTTCATTGATAGAGTCAGAAAACACACCTCCCTCAAATTTTCTTAATGGATATACCTAATTTTAAGTACTGTCGTGATTCCTTCTCCATTTCATTCTGCTTCTTCAGTTACTGCATTATTCTTGACATCCACAATACTTTGTTTTTTTTCAGGAGCTCTGTTCAGTGTTTCTTTACATCTCCTTCTTCCTTTTGTGTTCTTAAAATCTTTCTCCTGTTTCCAGCACAGTATCTTTATTAGGAGCAAGCAGTGTCTGGTTCAAAATGGCATGTATTTGTATGCCTTTGAGCAGAGACAGCTTTGAAGTACCACAGCTTCTGTGAACTAAAACCTGCAGCACTGGAAAAACATTCATGTAGTACAGATTCACGTCAGATTTCTGACTCCCTAACTGTGTAAGATGGAAACTCATCTTTCCCTGAAGTCCTCTGAACTCCCCTTTAAGGATCTTTTGACTATAAGCATGAATTTAGGCTTTAAAGGTGAGTAACTGACATGATTATTGTCATTGGCATGAATTAAATCGGTATTTTTCTCTGAAATACACCCCCACTGTAATCTATTGCACAGGATGCACACTTCTTAAATGCAAAACCTTTGGGGTGAAGTGGACTAAGAGGGAAAGACAAAGGAGACTTTTTTCACAGGCTAAAATAATCCTTTACAAAGAGCTGTGAAAACAGAATAGCATTGCTGCATAGCAGGGCTTGAAAGCATGATGCTGGTGCCATTAGTTAGCAATCATTGCTGCAGACAGATCATTACACCTTAAAACTACAAAGAAATGGGCCCCTCCACTTGTTGAATTGGGTAAATACATATATCCATTAAGTAAATCTCTCAATCTGTTCCAATATTAGCAATAACTGTTTTGACCACAACAACAAAGAATGCAATAGTTGAGCTAGCCACAAAGCAACAATTGTTCTGATAACATAGAGTGAATGGAATGGTATTCATCTAGAAATTGTGTTCTGGTTTGATGGTGGAAAGGATGCATTGCTTTCGGAGATTAAGGAGGGGGGAATGTGGAAGTCCAGGCAAATAAAAATCCATGTCAAGGAATAGATCTTTTGAAGGCAGATCAGTGTGTCAAGGCTTTTGGTCCAAAAGTAGACTAGTTGTTGAAAGCAGTGAAACAGGTAGTAGTTTAAAACCACCAGAGATGATTCTGGACCCTCTTTTCACTCCATCATGGCAAGAGTTTTTCAGGCTGTTTTACTTGTGTCGACTTTATGGGGTTTGTTTTATCCTTCTCTTTTCTGTCTGCCTCGTCCATGCTTGAGGAAGAAATGCAAGAAAATCTACCTCCCATGGTGATACCTTACAGAATATTGAGAATCCCATTAACTTGAGATATGACTCTAGACTTAAGGCAAACTGCAAATATTCTGGAAGTGGCCACCACTTACTTATATTCTCATGCGCTTATGGTCAAAAGTTGAATAAAGCTTTTGGATAAGGAACTAACCTATGTCTTGGTTAAGAAAATCTTTATTAGAATACTTTATATTCAAGAGTTAAATGTGCATAGAATTAATATGGAGCCATGTAGGTGTGCTGGCTGTGAGTTGGAGGGGAAAAGGCCAGGGAAATTGTGTGGCATTGTTGAAGAAACACGCTTGTGCGCATGAAATACTCCACTGCAAACAGCTCTTTTGTAAATAATACCTTGCTTAATATATTTTCCAAGTTAGTTTTATTTTTGGATCAGTTTTACTGCACAAATAGGAATTGAAATGGAACATGATGTGGTTGTATTTTAATTTCTTGCTTAAGCCAGTGCAGCTGATGGTGTTCAGCGATAGCCAGATGAGCTTTGGCTTAGGGTGTTACATTAACTGTATGTTGGTCTAACAGTAACAGGTTCGGCTTGTTGAATTAGATATTTTTGTGTAATTAGTATTTCAATATTGACAATTAGGAATCAAACAATGTTTGTGTTGGAAAATCTTCCATTGAGCTGTGCTGGAGAAATGTTTTCTTTGTCAGACACTGTGATACTTGGACTTATCAGAAGTTGGGCAGAGAACTCCTGGTATAGATGCCTATTTTTCTCCTTAGGATGATGTTGAGTCTGTCTTAAAGTCTCTCAGTTGCCACAAAATGTGGTTTATTTTATATTTTATTGTTTTTTTAAAGGTGGGGAATCACACAAAACAGAATTCCCAGTTTGTGTTGACTTCTGTTGATTTCTGAATCTTTTACTTTGTGTAGGTATGTCTTTTCTGACCTATAAATGTCCTAGCAGTTGGTCATGAAGGAGTATAGCGTACATTCTTAGGTGTGTAATGGGCTGGGGAAGCTTACATGTGGTTAATGGCTTTTCAGGCTCAGGGCTGATATTTTTTCCTCTCCCCCCCCATCCCTTTTAGGTAATATACTTGAAGAAAACACCAGAAGACGCTTACAGAACACTTTTGTCTGGATCTAATCCACCTTATCTTCCATTTAGGTATGTGAACACGAAAAATGGGGCTAACTTTTGTGTTTTAGAATTTGCTAAATATAGATTTTTGAGAGTGATCTCCAGGGAAAAAAAAAAAAAAATCATTTACTTCTGGTGGGATTACTTGTTCTGTGTTGGAATAAGAAAGCCACTGAGATGGAGTTAAGTGTTAAGTATAACTTCTAGTCTTGCAAACTATCAGGTTTTAAAAATAGTTCTTAGCATGTTTGTGATTGAGCAATCCAAACCTCACTTATCATATACCGTGTTTCACTACTTGGAAGTCATTCCCATCTTTTAAATTCCCTAGTACCTAAGCAGCTAGACTTACTTGAATGAAGAGGGGTTTATGCTGTTACGTTTTCTCTATTTTGCAGAACAAGTACTGATGTTCAAATTACTCAGATGCTTTGCCTATTTGTTTTCCAATGAATCATAGCTAATTTCTATCAATCTGTCTTTATTGCCTGTACTAATGTCCTACTGAGACTTAAATCTGAGGAGTTCTAGCTTTCATGCCTATCTAATAAAGAGACTTCCAAATGTTTTTTATGGTTTGGGCCATGAAGTGCCCTTGCACTTTAGGAATGAAAATACTTCATGCTATTCTTATGCAAACACTGTCAATAAAAGGCAACTACAGGAAGGTCAAAATCCTCTTTTTGGGGCAGTCAGCATGTCACAAGTGGTGTTCATTGTCAGCCAGTGCATTTGTGAATGTAGACCTACCCTGTATGTATCAAATTCATCTGATTCTACAGCCACTCAGCAAAGAAAGATCACATTCTCTCTCCTCATAGCTTGTACAGGAGCCAGATACCGTATAAACTGTTGGGGTGGTAAATTTGTATTTAAAGTCCAGTTTGACTGTGAAATCTTATGATCAGTGATCGCTTATATTGGCAAGGAGTTTATACACTGACCTGGTCATTGATAGCTCTCCAAAGCCCAAGAAGTTTGCTGAGCTATCAATATACATTTTTTTTTTTTTTTTTTAGCTAATTGTAACATATGCTTGGTACAATGGATAAACAAATGAGTTATTTTAAACATGTCAGTGGTCCAAATTCTATATAAAATACAGGAGTGATGATCTAAGTTAAAGAATAATGTATAGTTTTCTCTACCTCTTAGATTCTTTGGTTCCTAATCTTCTTCTAGTTTCAAATAACTACATTGGTTCTTTCTACTTGCAGAAGGTTCAGCTACTGGAGAACTGCTAGAAGTTCTTTGAAGCAAACTATTATTCTGAGCACAGAAACTGTGTCAGTACATTCTATCTCATTATTCTGGGGAAAACAACAAGTGAATTTTCCTTGTGGGAATTTCATCTGTAGCATTTTGGTGGAGTCCAAAAATCATTAGTCTCCCTTTTGTATAAAACTCTAGCAGTTCAGCTTTGGCAGGAGTATTTCTTTCTTATAAGAGCTTTTAATACTAAAGTGATTTAAATTTTTCAGAATCCTAACCTTAGCTTATTCAGGACTTGGTTAAAAAATAAAACTCTTAGTAGTGGAGGATGTGTGTTATCTGAGAAAAGCTGGATCTTGTTCAGCAATGACAGAAACATTCTCTTTGGAATCACAGTAAGTTGCTATGTCTTTAGGTTCCTTTCTCCCCTGCCAAAGCAAAGATTAAGGTGTGGAGAAATTGGTAAGTGAAGAATTTGAATTGTCAGATCCCAAAATTGTAATTGGGAGGAATAGTGTGTTTGCAGACCCTGTTTCCTCAAACCAAAGGCTACAGACCTTTGCCTTGCAACCAATTCTTTATAATAATGATGATGATAACAGCAATACTAATTAAAAATGCTATTTCTGCTTAACTGGTAGGGAGTAGTGAACGTAGTTGACTCTGTGATTTCTTGTGTGGCTGTAAGAACCACAGTCACAAATACAATGACACAAAACAATGTCATTTAAGTGTTAATTATTCAAAGCAAATTCTCATAAGTTTGAATTCATAGAATTCTATTCCAAAATAAAAGAGTTATATCAACAAAGGACGGAGTTAAAAATCACAAAACCCAACAAGATTTTTTAAAGATAACTTTATATTATATATAAAGAACATTGCATGTTTGGGAGAGAACACTAGCTGAAAATGTTGAAGAAGGCAATATCTAGCAAAGAGACTATTCAGTTTTGCAGTCTGGCCTGTCAAAATGGTTACAAAAGTATAACCACTTTATTCTGTTCATCAGTGTCAGTAGAAGAGGGCAATGACAGAGAGAGTAGGCAGCCTTCTGAAACATCAGTCCTCTGCAGTCTTTGTCCCTGTGTTTTGAGCTCTGGGTTGCTGTGAGATAAATGATTGGCTAAAACTGAAGCTCTCTGGGAGAGGATATGTGTTTTGTGGTGGGTTTTCTGTGGTGTGGATTTTGGTATGGTTATGAGGGGTTCTAACACAAAGCTTTGGGTATTTTAGAGGATGTGAGGGAGGCAATCTTGAGCAAAGCCATGTTGTTTGTAGAAGGGATATAGTGGTGCAAGCTTTTGCTAGAAGAATTAAACATTTTGATTTTTTGAGTGTTCTTTCATATGTGGCTTGGGGCTGGAAAGCACCTAAGTTTCTTTTGCAGCTGCTTTGGACTATGTCAGGTCTTGACACTGGATTGGAGGCTAAGCAGATTCTCTTACTGGGGTATAGTTTGTCCTGCTGGGAAGGAAGGCTGTGTAATCTAGCTGTACAGGAGGTGAGACAAGGGGGGTGAGGAAAGAAACGGAAGGATTCCGACAAGATAGGAGGCTAGGTAAGAAATGGGGAATCTGATAGGGAGGGGATATTTGGGAGTTGAATTTATAGGAAGAGCTAGAATAGATGCAGAAGGAGCTGAAGAATTACTGGGGCTGAGAGGAGGGCAGGTAGGGTCTGATGAGGACCTGCAGTGGGAAAATCTAGGTTAGCTGGGAATGGGGAAGAAAGAATTGATTCCTCCTTCCCTGTTTTTCCAGGGCCTTTCAGCTTTTTTCCCTCTGTCCATTCTAAGACATTTAAGACACCTCTGGTGCAAAATATAGCATGATACTGAGGCTCCAGCAAATGAACCTGTGCTGGAAGCAGTTACAGGTGAGGGGGGCTATAGCTGCTTGGCATCAAGCTCTACTGTGGATAGACGAGTTGGTGCTATGAGAAAGTTTGCACTCCTTCACGTCTTTAGTGTCTTGAAAAGAATTAAACTCACTTATGTATAATGAAAACCGTAGCCAAATGTCTTACTTCATCCCTCCTATTCTAAGGTCTAGAAAGAATTTGAGATACTAAATCATTGGTATTCAGTTCTTACTGACTTGAGTTTATTCTGGTACAATATCTAAGTTCTGTGCTCCAGCTTCTGTAGCGTAGGTCCTCTCTGTTTGAATTGTTACAGCCAGACTGTTTAACAAGTTGGTTATTTTGATACCTGAAATGTCTTCTATTTGGGAAAAAAATAGATAACTTTCAATAGGTAGAAGCTGCAGGATTGTCAGAGTCTTTATGGAGCACTGAGGAATGCTTACATGAAGTGATCACTGGGAAACTGATCTACTTTATTCTAGCTCAGTGACCTCAAAAAGCTTTAATCGGCTTAGATCTTTAGCTGGTATTTCAGTTAAAGACAGCTTCAGCAAATACTGCTTGGGGGTGGAAGGAAATCAGAATACCCCTCTTGCAAGACACAGGGAAATGTTCTGATTTTGGTTTTATCATAGAAAAATTAGAGGCAAAGCAGGAAGATAAGGCAAGATTTTCTTTGAGGCACTTCTTTTGGCCTATTCGCTGTGACACTCAAGTTATTGGAAGATCTTGCACTGTAACTTCTCACTTCCATTTAAGCAAATGGTGCTAACCCCATTTGAAATGATCATAAACACCAGTTTCCCCCTGCGAAACTAAGCTTTACCTTTTTACCTCAAACTGCTCTGTATTGCCTTTATATTAAAGAGAACCCAGTATATTTTAGTGTGTGTTCAGACTCTAGATACAACACGAATTTCAGAGTTAGATTTTAGTTTGTGGCTTTTGGGGTTTGTTTCTTTATTGGCAAGTGCTGGGCAAACACTGTTTTGTTACTGACAGTGTTTAGAGGTGTGGTGGAAGGAAAGTGTTCTGGAGTATTGAGGTCAGCTACAGTAACTGTGAAATCAGATGTGGGATTTGCAGCTCTGGAATGCCAGCTCAGATTCATACCACATCTGTATCTCATAGAAACAGACACATTTTTCTCATTTTGAAAGCAAATAGAGTGCTATCAGGTGACAGTTGGTAAAACACTGTTTGCAAATCAAGGTGGTTATGCGTTTGGCCATGGAAGACTGGAAGAATACTGTAATGAAACATCAGCAACAGGAATTGGAGCACCCGCGCTGTAAAACTGTGCCAGAGATGTCTATATGTGCTCCTTTCTATCATTCTGAAATGAAATGAGGTCTTGCTTTCTCTTCTGTGGTTTTTTAAACACAGACTTTTGAGTTGAACAGAAAGTTTTAACATTTGAAATGCAAATAGCTTGGTTTATACCAGTAAAAACACTGGAATGTTTTTCTATACCAACAAGTAGTTCCAGTAGTCCCAATTACTACTACTGCCTTAAACATAACCACATAGATTAGTTTTCTGTAGGATAGGATGCTGACTGTAGGAAAAAGAGAATAAGTTTAAATAGGAAGAATGTCTGGAATCAATTTTAATTTCATGTAAAATCATATGTTTCTTCAAGGTTAGTAAATGTATTTTTATTTTATAACGCTCTTCCTTATAACAGTGCTTTTCATTTGGTGTTACTGTGGTGCAGAGCATGGCCCATTCAGAATCTACTTCATTTTATGCAAGCTAAAATTAGTTATATTAATTATTGCTCTAAACCTTTTGAAATATGTCTGTCATTGATAGAAAGAAAATGCATGCTGGTGGATCCGGTGCTATATAATTGACTTAATCTGGCATGAGAATAGCTGCATTTCAAACAGGATTTTTGTAAAGGTTAATACTAGTTCTGACAGTATCCAGTATTTTTATCTATGGTCTGAAAAGTTACACAAAATCAGTAGGAAGATGGGTTGACACAAAGAATGGTGGAATGGAACTAGCTGCTCTGCATTAGTTTTTAATGATTTAGTTTTTCTCCAGTAAATGTATTAATTCAGGAGGATTTAAATAAAATAACATGAAATTTGGTTTTTAAATATTTACAAAGCTTCTTAATGACTCTCTCTCAGAGGCTGTAATGATAGGGGTGATGGGTTCAAAGTGAACCAGGGGAAGTTCAGGTTAGATCTAAGGCAGAAGCTTTTCCCTGTGAGGGTGCTGAGGCGCTGGCACAGGGTGCCCAGAGAAGCTGTGGCTGCCCCATCCCTGGCAGTGTTCAAGGCCAGGTTGGACACAGGGGCTTGGAACAACCTGCTCTAGTGGAAAGTATCCTGCCTGTGGCAGGGGGAGCTGGAACTGGATGAGCTTTAAGGTCCCTTCAGCCCAAACCAGTCTGGGATTCTGTAATTCTAATGATCTGACATGACTTCTCACCCATTTCTCTGGGACAGAAAAAGAACTTAATAACTTGGCCTCCACCTGGAGGAAGTCATCGAGGTGATTAGTGGGGGGAGATTTGTTTCAGGTTTGCTTTTAACAAAGAACCAAAACAGTAAGTGACGTAAAATACCTCAGACAACTCCCTGTAAACAAGAAGATATTTTACTCAAGTAGTTTATTGAAAACGTTCAGGAAATCAGGTCATGACAGACCCTTCATCTTTGCTTTTTAAGTATTTCTAGGCCTTTCAAGACATACTGTTGGCAGCAAGTTTGTCATTAAGCATCTGTCCTGTCTAACACTTCTGCAAAACAGCCTTTGACTGAAGTCTACAGGAATACTAACACTTCTCTGGAATAATATGAAATCATCTTTTTAATAGGAAGATTGAAGTTAAAAAATGGCGCTTCATAAGTACACTGCAACTGGGCTTCATAAACAAACTTTTTCATTTTTTTTTTTTTAACGTTTAAAACAGCTCTGCAAGGTGTATTTTGTTGCTTGCTTCTGTTCTGAAACAAGTAACTTGGGTTTCATCTCCTAATAGAGTCCATTTGGCATTTGCCTTTCCTGTAGTTCAGATATTTGCTGTAGTACTGATACACTGACACAGTACTGTATTGATGGATCCAGCATGCAGAATTCTCATGGATTGTGCATAAAACTTCTGCCAGATGAATTTCTTTGTTCTTGCACCTAAACTTTAATACCTGTAGATAGCTTAGCTTAAAATCCTGGAGCCTAAAGCAGTAAGTTTCAGAGAGGGGTTTGCAGCTGGAATTGATTCTGATCAGCCAGTTGTGCTTTTGGAAACCAGAAAAGAAAAAATACATACATTCATGCTTCCTCTTGAAGCATGAGGTAATATCAAGCCGCTGCTTCCAGGTGTTATTCACCACACTGCTGTACTGTCATTCATGTCTGGTGCTTGTTTATGGTTTCAATCCATTATTGCATTCCTAGACAAAAGATAAATGGGGGAGGGGTGTATAAGATTTCAAGATGTTAACTCAGTGTATTGTGTTTCTTTAAAAAAAATAGCCCCAACATTGGATTTCTGCTACTCTTTGAGTTTCTGGGAATTTGAGATCAGGCTTAAACAGCTTTTCAGTTGTTCATTCCCAACCTTTGCCTGTTTTGAATTTTGCTGGCTTTCAGTCTTTGTTATTCCACTGTGTGTGGTTGGCATGTGTCAGCAGAGCTGTTTTCTCCAGGCAGAGTGCACCTACTCTAATGGTGAGGTGCACAGTGACAGAAATGAGACGTTTGAGGCATGGCTGATATAGCAGTGGATGTGTAGCTGCCAGCACTGTAGCTATGAATACTGCACACCTGGTACTGTGATAGGCTTACCTCGGACAGCAAGGTTGAATTCAGTGTCTTCCCTCCCTTCCTCCTCTCCATTCTCTCTCTTGCTCTGTGCTATTAATGGATTAGAGATTATGTGGCTTTTTTACCTGATGTTGTGTTTATGTACTGCAGTATCGAATGCCTTATCAGTTGAAGGGGTACTCACAGAGGAAATAAAAACTAGATTCTTGCTATAGCAAAATAACATGTACTGCAGAACATCTGCTACAATCATATCTTCCATTTATATTTCTCTAAATAGTTAATTTTGTGGTTTGCATTGGTTTAGGTTTTGTTGTTTCTGTCAGCCCCTTCAGAAAACTGTTACAGCTTTTACAGCTTTTCTGTTGTACGTGTTCCCATGGCGTCCTAAAGATTGTTTTTGCTTGGAAGACCCTTTTGTTTGCGAAAATCCTTTTGTGCTAAAATGATATTTAACTTTCTCCTGTCAAAAATGTATTGTCTGTTAAGTTACATTTTACAGCTTTTGTATGTTCTGCTTATCTAATGTAATGAAAATACTTTCTGGCTTTTCATTTTGAAAACCTGCTTTGTTGGATTTGGATCTTGAAGGTTTATTCACACTTGAAAGTTCTATTCTAAAACACTGTACTAAGTATTTTTTAATACTCTAATCACTTGAAAGCTTTTCTAGAATAGCCTGCCTGTAATATGACATTACCAAAATTGGAGCTTTTCAGTTGCTTAAAAACATTTTCTATCAACATTGCTTGCTCAAAGCTGCTTACTCTCTTCTTAAAGAATGGGAGAGAATATTCTAGTCTTAAAGTACTTGGAATTGAAGGAGCACATCAATACAAACCCTTCTTACAACTTGGAGCAAATAGACTATCAACAAAGGAAAATTTTCAGTGAAAGATTGCAATTTTGACTCACTCATAGATTAAAGCTGTAGCTGGCTGAAACCTAAAATGTTGCTGTTCTGCTGAACTGCAGTTCTTAGCACTCTGGATAAGATGGCTTAGAGCAAAACTAGAAAATATCCCTTCAGTGAGTGCTTAGGAAATAATCTGCCCAGGGAGAACCCTGCTGAAATGCAAACTGCTCTGAAGCACACTTTGAAAAGTACTTTGTCTTACCACACTGCATTTGTTGCTGATATTTTTGGTGATGTTACTTGTTTTTATGTTGCTGTCTCTAACCACTTAAATATGTTTTGCTCTGCAGTATCCTGTCATCTTTTAAAGAGAAACTCTTATTTTCATAGTGGCAGAACTGAGGTTAAGCAACTTTAATTACATCTGGATATTTTTTAATTACATTTGTAATCAGACATCAAAACAAGAGCCTGTAAATGAAATCCAAACTAGTAGTCTATTTGCCTTTCCCTGTTAGACAGCATAACTCAATGAAGACTTGAGTAATGGTTAAAGCAAGTTTTATTTCCTACTACCCTTACACAACTGAGAGAGGATGCAAAGCTTCCTGTTCCAGGACAGCATGAATAATTTGGTAAAGGGCATGTAGTTGCTGATGTAAAATAGCACTTAAAATGCTTTGTAGTATCTAACTGCAGTTACACGGGGCTACATCTTTGGTAGACGTGTGCTTTCGCATCAACAAGCTTCTCACAAGATGTCTTCTTTGAACTTTAATTCAGAGTTCTTAAAAAAGGATGAAATAACTTGAATATATTCCATTGTGTGCTGCCTTTCCCCACGTTCTTCAAATAATTGTGTATCTTAAATTCATTTGTATTAAATCCATAGGGATGCTTCGTTTGGGAACTGCACGTACAATCTTACGATCTTGGACTGTTTGCAGGGAATAAATAAGGTAATAACACTTTTTCTTAGCAAAAGAGGTTTCAATTGACTTGTAAAACAAGAAGGAAAATACTGTGAAAATATATTAGATCTGGTTTCAAAGCAAAAGCTGTGAGTTGAGATGTGTTCTGTCATGAAGCCTGAGTTACTGAGGACTGCAAGTAGTGAACATGGAGTAAGATTACACCTTTATCTAACTGGCTAGCCTCTGACAGCTTTCTGAACTTCACCTTCTGATTCAGAATGTGCAAACACCCCAGGCCTGGCTGTTCTTAACACTGCAAGGCAGTGCACTAGCTCTGCTCTAGATCTGCAATAGATCATATATGATGAGTGGTAAAAGGGAATAACGAAAGTTCATAAAGTCAAATGTGACAGACATCTAGGTATACTATGATTTAATCTGATCTGTTCGTGCAAGTACTTGGTCCCAACTTACCCCCCAAACACTTGGTTCACCTGTATCTTCTCCTAATTGTTTACAAAGAATGAAAACTAATGTATCTTACTGGTGTTCTGATGTGTCACTTTCAACAGGCCTGGTCCTGGAGAAGATTAAGCTCCAGTATGGCTTTGTTTAAAACATAACATCACATCTTAATTTGCAGCCTTGTGTTATATACTTCATATTCTAAGCAAAGATGAGATTTTTGTCCATCATTTCCCAGTGATCTTGATGAAGGGAGCAAGCTGTGTGAACAGCTCTATACAGACACTTTGTAGATTATTTGTAATTCTTGTAAGTGTGGCAAAACAAGTTTTTCTTCAAAATTGAAAACAGAGAGATCCAGCTTAATATTTTTAGTTCTGTGGGGGTGGGAAAGGAGCTGTCAGTTAACAGCAAGACTCTAATTTGTGTGGCATTCTACAGCTCCTGAAGCTCTGTGAAGCAGTCAGTGCAGTCCCTGTAATTTATCTGCAACAGACTTGTCAGAAGGACTTTGAACATTGGTTTTTCCTCCTTTGTTCCCATAAAATTTCTTACTGAATTTTTGTCCAATTCACCTACAGAGGAAAAAGCCACTTTTAGCAAAAACCTTAATCTAAAGAAAAATCTCAGTCTACCTGGGTAAATTTGGTGTTTGAATTACATAACATGTAATTCAGGGGGCCCACAAATTCTGGAGTGCAGCCAGCCAACCATGCTAAAATGAAATAGGTTTTCCTGTTAAGACAAACCTCTTGGTACCTTGGGTTTCATGACAGCCCCAGTGTTGAGCCTGCATTGTCTATAACAAAGCTATTTTTCTTCTGTCTTTGAAAAAGTGCTTTATATGTAGCAAATAATGGCAGAGTGATGATGATTGGGTTTTTTTAAATCACAGATCTGTGGTGTGGTTTTATCGCACCTTAATGCTAGAGTGTTGTGTAATGTCTGTACTTCTCTCAATGCATTACATTGAGTATAAATATACTCTGCAGAGCTGTCTTCCACCTATTCCGTGGCAGAAATTCGGGCTATAAATTCCTTATTCATAGAATTGGGTTTTGGTATGGTATTATATGCAAACTTTTAGTACAAAATGGGCTTTTAATAGTAGTTTAATAGTAGTCCAGTAATCAAATACAAAACTTGACTTCTTTCAGCCCTATAATAAATACTGGGTAATGTAGTCTAATGAAAGTCATTCTGTCAGTGGAATGTGTATTAAAAGCAAATCACAAAACACAGGTTATAGATAGTATTTTATCCTGCATGTGCCATTTTACCTGGGTATGATGGTGATAAAGTCAGAGTATCATATTAAGCATAGAAAATCAATAAATCTATTGGTCTATATTTTATGTCCACCTGCATGAAAATGTATTCAGCATAGAAATCGTTGAATGGATGTATGACAAAAAGGGAATTGCTTTTTAATTTGTCATCTGCCTTACAATAAAAACCATATGTACATAGTGGGATGGGGAGAATCAATTTGATGATTTAAGTGATATGCAACAACCTTATGTCTCATTGTCTTTGAAAGGCTAAAAAATAGCCTGACGTGCTTTAGTGACATTGTTGGAGTTTTTGTTGTGTGTTAACCTGTGCAAAATGTTATGTTGTCTTAACATAGAGGCTTCAATAAACCAAAAGCCGAAACATTCAGTGTTTTGGGTTTGAGCTCAAAAACAGTATTATAAAATTAGATTCTATGTCATATTTTGGTATAAACTGACACCTTGTTGCCTTTTAGGCCTTGCAGCATGGATTTTTTGACTTTAAGACATTTGATGTGGATGAATATGAACACTATGAGGTTTGTACATTTAATAATGAGTTGAATGTGTTTCGTTTACCTAAAATAAGTTAGAATATACAGGGCCCCACAACTTAAAACATACTGGAAATGCATTTTAATTCAGGTAAAACCCAGTGTTCATATATAAGGTATGTCCATCTAAACCTGTGTGCTGTGCGTGAAAAACATGCAGGATGAATACCCTTGCCCTTTCCGTGCATCACATAATAACTCTACTGTTTTCCTGTAGGCCTTCTGGCTTCTGGAACCTCTTTCATGCTTTCCCAGCCTTCCCTCAGGATACGTTCCAAGGTCTCTCAGCTGACCCACAGAGTCCGTGTTTTTTTCCAGCACTTGTTGAGCTGCTTCCTGAGATGCCATTAGTCCCAAATGTATGATAGTATTTTTAATAGCTACAGAGATTAAGCACATTTTGAACTTTTTGTAGTAAGGATGGATTATGTGGGCATTCTAATAATGAAAATATATCCAAATATTTCCCTAATGAAGTCCCAGAAAACTAATACCTAAAATAAGTTAGAATATACAGTACCCCACACCTGAAGAATAGATACTCTGGTTGACTCTAGATGCTTCTAGGATTTTGTTCTCTAACATATACGCTTTTAACTGCTAATAGTAGACAGTTATCTCTTATTATTAACTCTTCTTAGAGTTGTATTACTTTACTATAGCCAGTATTTTTCCCTGGCAGCCCTTGTTTCAGAAAACATGGAAATAATTAGAAGAAATTTTCTGAGTCTGAAAACATTTCAAGATTTATTCCCTTAAGCTGAATATTTCTAATATCAAATAAGGACAACTGCTTTTCTTAAATGTATGTCATTTTTGGTAAACAACTGTTTTAAAAGCAAGAAGTTGTGGGTGACTCAGTGCTTATCTGAAATACATACAGCTATAGGGCATACCTCAAGAAAGAGGGTGAAGTCAGGAGAGGAATAAACTACAGAAAAACTGAATTTGCAGCACAAATCTCTACAGTAGATATTGGCTGCAGCAGGCACACTATAGCATATAGCTAGTCACTGAACTTAAAAGCACTTGTAGAAGGAGTTCTGTACACTGCAATGTTCCCGAATGGTTAAATTGAGAAATTGGAGTAGTCTTAGCTGAATTACCAAAATTCAATGACCAGTAACTAAAATGTAAAATATGAAATTGCTGGGGGTTTCCTTCCTCTATATACAAAAAGAAGAGGTTTGTCTGAACACAAATGATGGTTGGGAATACTTAGGATTAGGCATTAATCTGCCTGAAAAAAAAAGTATTGGAATAATTGACTAATGTCCCGTTATTTTGTTTGATGCTGAACATTACTTCAGTCTGTGAAAAGCACATATGTGTGAGTGGTGTTTAAGTAGCTGCCTGCTGTCTGAGGTCTTCTATGGTTTTATGCCTTGTGGTCAGCTTTGTATGTTTAGGTATGTCCTGTGCTACATTTCAGAACCTTTAAATGTTCCAGATTTTGCTGTGTTAGGTCTCCAAATGTGTAGTTTTCTGGAGAAAAGTTGCATAAGACTTAAAGGGGGCAGCTAAAGGAAATTCTATTTCACGTTTGTAGCTCTTTCACCTCACTCCGTGATCAAGGCAGCTAATTCCCCTTTTGTTGGACTAAATGTAAAATACTCAAGTTCTCCTTTTTGTTAATCATAACGTTGTTTGCATGTGGTGTTGAGTATATACAAATACATCTGTAGTTCGGATTGGTTAATATTTCAAGAATTCACAGTAACCCATGTAGCTATAAAGAACAACTTATTTCACAAATAAAGCTGGTAATACAGGTACAAAAATACATTTGACTTACTGAACAAGACTTCTTCCCTGAAGGGGTAGAGGTGCTCTAGTGTTGACATTGCAGTTTGAGACACAACTCTGGGTGATTGTAATATCCTGACCTGGCTGGAAGATGGGTTCACTGCTCCTTATGCAACCTTGTTCACTTCCAGATTTCTCTCTGTGAGGACATTTGGAGCAAGCCTAATGGGCTTAGCAAAGCAAACAGTGGGTGAATTGCTTACAGTAATGTCCATTATCAGATCCTTTCACTCATTAGGATGTTTTGAGGAGCTGACAGCTAAAAACATAAGCTTAATAATGCAGCAGAACTGAGTGCCATGTCCTTAAAAGTCACACTGAGAATAACTGCATTGCTACATGAGGAATGAGCGCTTTCCAGTTAGGATGAAAGAAAGGCAGTTCTGCACTTTAGTCAGACATTTCCAAAGAAGCTTCCAGTTTTCTGGCACTGCCATGATTTGAAAAGCCTTTTTGAAGTTTTTGTTTAAAAGTGGGCAAGAAATGCAAAAGCTCCCAATTTGAAAATGTTCTCAATTTAGTCTTTTTGTTTGATTTATACTTTGCTTCTGTGATTACTGGCTCATCAGAGCTTATGCCAAGATGTAGATTTTGGTTTCTACAGGGAAATTAGAATTGTTTTTAAGGACTAATTGGTTTTAAATTGTTTTCTGTGAATTGGATTTTTTTAGCCAATGCCTTACAGGGAAGGGAAGCATTTTTCCATATTCTTTCATTAAAACATACAAGAATGTTGGTAAGTTTTATAAGTAGGTATCTTAAACTGCTGAAACCCCTAAGAGAGAAATATCTTAGAGAGAGGATCTTTCTGCTTTGCTTGGAAGACTTCAGCCAAACTGGTTTGTGTCTCATTTTATGAAGAGATTTCTGCAAAGCACCTTATGATTGGTTAGTTTGTCCCATATAGATAAGATGGTTAATTCCATTTGAAGTGTTTTGATTTAAGGTAGCAACAACATAGCGAAAAGTAAAATAAACTCAAGATTAATTCTTCTGAATCTTGTCTGTACAGATACTGAAATGCTTTTCTCTGTTTCTCCTGACATTTTTTTATAGCGAGTGGAAAATGGTGACTTCAACTGGATTGTTCCAGGAAAATTTTTGGCATTTAGTGGACCACACCCAAAAAGCAAACTTGAAAATGGTATGGTGAATATTGTAATGTCCCATTTCCAGCATGTGGAACAGTCCCACCCAGTGAATAGAAGATGAGAGGTTTATAGGTTAATTTTCAGAAATAATCATACAGTGAACATTTTATATGCAACGATAGAGCTTATTTCCAAAGGTTTTAGAATTCTTCTTGGCTAGAAGAATTCCAATTCTCCCAACAGTCAGTGGCTTCCATTCAGTGATGAAGTGCCTGAGAAATTCAGGTCCTTCCTTTTTTCCCGGAACCTGACACCTGATACAATAAGTGTGCAGAATTAAAGGTGAGTTGCATAAAGCAAAAGAGACTGTAACAAAGGAAAGACTTTTAAAAGAAGCTTGCCTTTACTCCTGAAGATTCTTGGCATAATGGGAAGAACCTATGTGATTCTAATGGAATAAAAAAGAGAAACTTGATAAACAGAGGGAAAAGAGAGACTTGGTTCAGCTAGAAGGGAACTTGGTAATTTAAAAACTGCAATCAGATATTTGCTGAATTTCAACTTACTCCTTGTGCTTCTTCCTTTCATAGGTTATCCTCTTCATGCACCTGAAGCCTACTTTCCCTATTTCAAGAAGCATAATGTCACATCAATCATAAGACTCAACAAAAAAATTTATGAGGCCAAACGTTTCACTGATGCTGGGTTTGAGCATTATGACCTGTTCTTCATAGATGGAAGCACACCAAGCGACAGCATAGTTCAGAGGTTCCTCAATATCTGTGAGAATGCTGATGGGGCTATTGCTGTGCATTGTAAAGGTGTGTGCACTTTTATTTCTCAGATTGAAGTTCAAGATGAGTATTAATCCATAGAGTTTATATAGAAATACGGCATTTAAAAATAACACTTTCCAGTCATGAAAATAATATTGCTTATGATACTTGGCTAAATATATGATAAATGTTTGTTATTTTCATGCGCATAGTAAGTTCTTTCATCCTACGCTGCTACTTGCAGTAACTGACAATCTGTTGTTCATTGTCTCATTTTTTCTTAGTATCGCTAGAAGGCCTGAGTTTGAGTTGATTTCTCTTTTGCATTATGCTTCCACAGCATTATGATAATTGGTTAGGAAATGCAAAAGACTGAAAGGTTTTCTTTGTGCTTTTGGACTGTTGTCCATTTTTCTGTGGAGCATGACTTTTCACATTTCAAGTTAATGTGAGTTATTGTGATGCCAGCATTTCAAACCTGTCTGTTTCAGCAAAACAGCTACAAAACATGCTTAATCAAGGATGATTAACAAAGGTTTTGAAGGGTTTGGCTTGATTTATGTTTGCAGTTGTGTAAGGACATTGTGGAGACGAATGCCTTGCTGGTCTGAAACAAGAACAGTGCTATTCATCATTTTTCCATGAACAATAAGTGTGCATATCTAAGATAAGTTTATTTGCTAACAAGTTGCTACTGTGGCTAGAACCCTACAGTTCTGGCATTAATAAGCTGGACATCTGCTAACAGAGTGAGAGTATAAGCTAGTGATCAACAGGAGTAGATTGTATTCCTTCAGCAGCTATGCCTGGAGACTAACAATGTACTTTTCTAGTGAGTTAGATATGCACTTGTTAAGCTTCCTATTTCTAAAACCAGTAAAAACCAAAATCGAAGTCCCTTTGAGAGGCCAACACAGATATTTTACAAATCAAACTTCAAATACATGCAAATAAATGTGCAGATCACAACAGAGAGCAGCATCTCCTCAGCCAGTGGCTTTTTCTTTTTCAGTTCTGTTGTGAAACCAAGCTATAAATGTATTCACTGCTACCTGTAGAAGCAGCAAGAATTTTGACCAGTGTATAATTTTATATATCAGTGGCTTGGTAATTGCTTTTTTTTTTTTTGTAATATCAGCCTTTAAAAAAACCCCAAACAACCAACTTGAGAGTAGAATTGTGCAAGTTCCGAGAGCGATCATCGCTCCATGCGTTCTTGAACCCTATTAACTTCTTACAAGCATATGTTTGTTCTTACATCTGCAGCACTGAAATCCAGTTATGTGATAGATACTAACAGAAGTTCTTTCTTCAAATATTAAGGTGGTGAATAACATTGTAAAGACATCTTCTTCTATCCTGCTTTAATTGGATACTTAGGAAATGCTCATGAATTTGTATGTGAGTGTTCATACTTGTGTTTCTGTAGCTGGCCTGGGGAGAACAGGAACACTGATTGCCTGCTACATAATGAAACACTACAAGTTCACACATGCTGAAGCCATTGCTTGGATAAGAATATGTCGACCAGGCTCTATTATAGGACCCCAGCAACACTTCTTGGAAGAGTATGTATACCTTCTTTGCTACTAAGAATGAACTGCTTCTCTGCACCCTTCTCCATCTTGCACTATTTATAGGATCTACTTTCTGTCTACTGACATCGTATATTACTGCCTGTTGCAGTATATTTAAGGTTAGTCAACTTGGGATTGAACTCAAACTTGCTAACAATCATCTTCTCTGGGGTGCTGTGTCTTTTGTCACCTTAAGGGGCAGAGGGTCTCAAGACTCTGCATGTTTGTGTTCGTATATAGCCAATGATGACACTTAGCAATTATACTATTGTGAGATTAATTTTATGGTTTTTTTTTTCTTTCTTGTAACTAAAGATTAAGTATGTAGCGGACAGCTCCTGACCTCTGTCAGATTCCTAGCATAATGCATGAAGTGTTTCTGATTTGGAGCGAAAGGTCATTAGCAAAAGAAAGGGATGGTTTTAATACAGCTTTTCTCAAAATGGACTGTACGCTTTGGGTTGAGAACATTTCATGTGCAGATAACTTGAATGGGTGATTCAAGTTTTGATCCTGACTGGAACTGAATGACAAAATCGCACTGGCTTTGGAGACGTAGGCATTAATTTCATGGTAGTAAATGCACAGTGTAGAAACCATTACAGTGCTTTTGCTGGTATCTTTTATTTGGTACAGTGATGATACTTAGTTGGAGGCATTTTCACTGTTAGGAGAAAGAACATTTAGAAAAGATACACCACAAATAAGTGTGGTGATTTAAGCCCAGCAGCAGCTCAGCACCACACAGCTCCTCACCCACTGCTCCCCACTCCCCACTGGGCTGGGGAGGAGGGTCAGAGAAAAGGTAAAGAACCTCAACCCTGTGGGTTGAGGTAAGAACAACTCAATAGTTGAAATAAAAATAAAATGTAATAATACATTAATAATAATGACAATGATGAAAGGAAATAGAGAGGAAGGACCCCTTACCCACCTCTCTTCCCCCTTTACACCTCTGCAAAAAAAAAAAAAACCAAAAAACCAAAACTGAAGTGTTTCACTGTACAGTTGCTCACCACCTACTGACTGATGCCCAGCCCACCCCTAGACAGTGACCAGCCCTTTTCTGGCCAACTGCCCCCAGTTTCTATACTGGGCATGACATGCTGTGGTTTGGAATCCCCCTTTGGCTAGTTTGGGTCAGGTGTCTTGGCTCTGCTTCCTCCTGGCTGCCTGTGCTCCTCCTCATGGCAGAGCATGAGAGACTGAAAAGTCCTTGACTGGGGTAAGTGCTACTGAACAACAACTGAAACGTCAGTATGTTACCAGCATTATTGTCAGACTAATGCCAAAACACAGTACATCAACAGCTGCTAAGGGAGAGAATTACCACAGCTGAAACCAAGACAATTTGTCTCATTTTGGGAAAAAAAAAAAATTAAGAGCTCTCCTAGATACTGTGTAAATACAGTAAAACATACACTGCTTAGAATCAGAGAATCAGTTGGGTTGGACAAGACCTTTAAGCTCATCCAGTCCAACCGTTCCCAGCCCTGCCAAGGCCACCACTGACCCATGGCACTGAGGCCTCGTCTCCACGGTGTGTGCACACTTGCTGGGACGGTGACTCCAGCCCTGCCCTGGGCAGCCTGTTCCAGTGCCTGAGCACCCTCTGGGGAAGGAATTGTTCCTCAGCTCCATCTAAACCTCCCCTGGTGCAGCTTGAGGCTGTTTCCTCTTGTCCCATCCCTTGTTCCTTGGGAGCAGAGCCCAGCCCCTCCTGGCTCCATCCTGTCAGGCAGCTGTAGAGAGCATCTTAAAATCCAACAGATATCAGAGAGAAAGAAGAAACGTTACTGTAATTCGTAACAGAAACTGAACATGAATGAAGATTCGTATTTCTTTTCCAATTCAGCTGAGTGGGCACTCCTTTATTTGACATCTGGCCCACCATTAGTCAAAATACTTTGAATCACAAACTTTCACAAACCACAAGTGCTCACTGAAGGCACATTTAACTTCTCCACACTGTGCTGATGCTTAGATGATGCGCTCTTACAAATAACTTCCATAGTAGAGCAAAACTGAGAGAGACAGTATGTAGCATGCTCAGTAAGTGCAGTTTACTTGAAAGATATGAAAAGAAGGGCCCATGTCTTTTCTGCAGTGGTATATAAATGCTTGGTTTGATTTTCATAGATAGGCAAAGTTCCATCAGATTTTTTGCACTCATACTGTAGTATTGTTCATTAAGAGTTTTTGGTATTGGCCTCATGCCAATAGAAACCTGTTGTGACAACCAGGCAAAACCCAGGGAATGTCACCAGTAGTGTCAAAATGGGATTGAGAAAGAGGGAGCCAACACCAGTTGCATCATTCTCATGTATAATCTCTTGCCCTCGGCACTGCAAAGTTGCATCTGACAAAAAATGGAATTCTTGCAGACTTCAAAGATCTTTAAATTCAGGCATGTTTTCTAGGCTCCTTCTGGTAGGTGGAATAAGAGGTCTTCCCTCTTCCCCTGCCCCATCCTTCTCCCTTCTCTTCCTGTTTTCTTGGAATGTAGTGAAATCTTCCTCGAAGTGCTTACCTTTCCCTGTATTATGGAGCAGGTTCGGGCAGTTGGCTCAGACTGCTTGCCCCTTGGGCTTTGCCATAATACTTTCAAACAAACAAAAGTTTCCAGTGCAAGTATATTCTGCCTGAATTCCTTATTCTTTTTGCCTCTGTTCAGTGTAAGACTTTAATTTTGTTACAATAATATGTAGTGGAGTCTCCATTTTTGTATGGAACTGTCATGAGTGGTACCTACCCAGCAACTTCCTTATTCAGGAATAACACAATTGCGTCAACAAAAGCCTGCTTGGCCCATGCACATTGTAGCATTATGTCTGAAATACATGAGCTTTTATTTTCTGCAACTGATACCAGAGTCCCATTCAATTTTAAATGGCTGTAACCACTTCCACTGTACAGGTCAGCTGTGATTTTACTGCACAGTGTCTTTATATATGCACAGCTCACACTAATAACAAGTTGGAAAGTGCTGTGTCATCGTTCATTCTCCACATTACATAAAAGCGTTATTTTAAATGACCCTTTAAGGTGTGTTTTAAAAGCTATTAAAATACCATTGCTAATTCTTCTTTAGTTCATCTCTTTACCCAGTCAGGGTTTGTAAGTTCAAGTTTCATTACCTGTAATATTTCTGTGATGGCTACAAACTTGTTTAGTGATGGGGGGGGGGGTGTTAATTTTAACCACTGGAAATGTTCTGGGTTTGTTGGGGTTTCTTTTTTGTGATAGATTAAAATTTATTTTCTTTCCAGGTAAAGATGTCCAGAATCCATGGGGTTTTTAGTAATCCATACGAGTAGCATGTTGGGTTTATATGTCTGCACCTTTGTTGATATGAATTGATTTGTTTTGTATCCCAAAGGAAGCAAGCAATGTTATGGCTGGAGGGAGATCTCATCCAATCAAAGCAGAAACAGCGAGTCCTTGATGGAAACATTAACAGAGTTCTTTGTGGCTTGAAGGACATTTCAATCAGTGACAGCTTGAATAAAATACAAGACTTGGATCAATATAGGCAGGTAGGAGTTTGTAGGGAAGATTTCAAATAAGCAGAGATGGAGTTGATCTGTTAATAACTAGCTATAGATAATGTTTAATTTTTTTAGCTTTGTTTTAGTACTCGGTTGCTTTTTCACAACTTTCGCAACTTTGTGGTTTCACAAGTTCTGGTTTAAACTGATGCAGGTATTTCTTCAAACTTCAAAAATTTGCATTATTTCAGGTCATTCTTTTAGGGGTTCAGTTCTTGATTGGATAAAAATAAATCAGTTCTCTTTCTGAAAATAGATTTATTCCAATTTTCTAGCTAATGATCGTATAGATGGCCATCCCTTTATCACAGTGTTACGGATTACTGATACATTTAGGGTAAGGACCTTACAGTTATTTCTTGGAAGCACAGGCATGAAATGTGAATGAACGTGATCCTACTTGGGCATTCTGGGTGAGTTTCCTACAGTATCTGTAAGAAGCAGTTTAGAGGAACTATGCGTTTGATTAATGGTGTCTTAGCTCTGTGATAACTGAAGAGCTTTCACATTGCTGACAGTGTAGCTTGATGTAAAAAAACAGGGATGTCATGGGCATCTGTCACATGATCTATCATCATCAGTAAAGGTACTATGGAATATAAAAAGTTTGTAGCTTGAGATACATAAAGTTAAATACCTAGATTTCTAAGTGGAAAATATAACACTGTGTAGGGATGATGTTGTACACCAAATGAAAACAGTTGGCACACAGCTGTGTGGGTAAAAGTAATGTTTTAAAATCTGAGCTACTACTGCAACTTTACTGCTTCCAGTATTCAAGGCAACTTACTTGCAGGTAACTCAACTACATATACACTTTGTAGCAGCTTATGTTCAGGTTCTCAATACAAATTCACAGTGCCACTTTCTTCTACTGTAAACCTCTCTATACTATGTGTATTTCATTTTTTTACATGTCATGTTAAAGTTAGTATTCAGATTTCAAAACATTTAACTTATGTCTTTATCTCTTTGGATATTTGATTATATTTCAAAATCTCATTATACTGGACTCTGTAGAAGCTCAAACTGAAGTGATGTTCCCAGTCCCCCAAATGCGTAAGGGCTCAGAATCAGAGGACAGAACAGCTATACACGGTAACTGTTGGGCAGGGAAAGACAGTGAAACAGAAGTTACCAGCATTGAGGTAACAGTGGCCTCAGTAAAATCTAGCGAAAATCTTTGTTGTTCTATAATTAATGCAACACTTGGACATTTACATGTTGGATTAACTCTTACTGTGTTACTACTTCTGTAAACCTTTTGTCTGGGTTAATGGCAGGAACTATTAAACAGAATCCCAGACTGGTTTTGGTTAAGGTAGGAAGGGACCTTAAAGCTCATCCAGTTCCAACCCCTGCCATGGGCAGGGACACCTCCCAGTAGGCCAGGTTGCTCCAAGCCCCTGTGTCCAACCTGGCCTTGAACACTGCCAGGGATGGGGCAGCCACAGCTTCTCTGGGCACCCTGTGCCAGCGCCTCAGCACCCTCACAGGGAAGAGCTTCTGCCTAAGAGCTCATCTCAGTCTCCCCTCTGGCAGGTTAAAGCCATTCCCCTTGTCCTGTCTCTACAGGCCTTTGTAAAGTCAGAAGTGCTGGTCATGAAAACAGAATGTATCTTTGTTCTTCTGCCTTGCAGCTACTCTCACTAAGTCCATTCATCCAAATTAGCATAGAAAGTAGAGTACCCACAATACAAAGACTCAGGGGAAGAGAAGTAGAAGGAAACAGGAAAAGATACAGCTTAAACCAAAGGGTCTGCTGTCATTTGTAATGTCAGCCTTATGTCCACGCTAGATTGGTATTGCAAATTTTACAAAGCACTCACTATTCTGTTTTCTGCAGAAAACAGCAAGGTCACTTAGGCACAATAGAAACTGCAGTAATGCAAACAAACACTTGTCTGAGGTCAGATGAAGCATAATGGCCATAAACTAACATAAAAGTTTCACCTCAACATGAGGAAGAGCTTCTTTATGTGAGGGTGTCAGAGCCCTGGCACAGGCTGCCCAGGGGGTTGTGGAGTCTCCCTCTCTGGAACCATCCCAAACCCACAATGGACACGTTCCTGTGTGCCCTGCTGTGGGTGGCCCTGCCTTGGCAGGGGATTGGACTGATGATCTCCAGAGGCCCCTTCCGACACTGATGGTTCTATGACTCTGTGATAACTGGTATAAGTTGTTTTAATTTGGTAATAAAAAAATCACAGTTTTCTCCTTGCTTTGTGTAGCTTCATGTTTCTCTGTTACTTAAGAAACTGTTCTCTGCTTAATACCTGGGTCTTAGAAAAGTCTGTTTTGAGTCAGAAAATATAAATAGGCATTTAAACAGTGTTGCCAGTTCACAGGATGGTTAGGACAGTGGATTTTTAGCTCTTCTTGCAGGACACACAGTGTTATCTAAATTTCTTCCTTCTCTTGTGTGTACCACAAAGTTGTGTGTTGCTGCTTCCTTTCCACATTGAGGATAACTTTAAAAATAGTTCTGGAGAAAGGAGCTGGGTTTTATGTCCTATGAAAACCCACTTCTTTGAAGTAAATAAATAATGCCACTAGACTAAAGCATCCTGAACTCACTTTGAGGTCGGATTCTGCAAAAAGCCTCTGTGAAGTGTGTTTATGAGTGACAGAGTTTACAGAACTGTGCAAGGACAGAGCAGTGCCCCACCCATGCAGTGGGATTAGCCTTTTAAATCACAGTCTTTGCAAAGGAGATGTTCAGCACTTTGAAACTACTGCTAAGGATCTGATGGATTTCCTTGCTTGCATGCTTCATGTTTCCCAGAATGAGTTTGAAGACAATGCACATGTGGAAGCTCAGGATGGCATGACGCAGGGAGATAAGCTGAATGCCTTAAAAACGCGAAGACGGACATGTTCTAGTACAGCTGGAGCTCTGAGGTAAGTGTTACTGAATTCTAGGGAAGCTGCAATTTGAAATTCAGTCAGTGCTGTCAGATCTTTATGGAAAGTACATGGCCTTGGTTGCACCACCTTCTGTGGTGGAACTCCCTCTCAATATATAACTATTAGTTGCAGATTTGATGGTTTTCTGTCTCCCTGTTCAGGCTACCTACTTACCATGTAGCAGTAAAAGACAAAGTAAAAATATCTCAAAACCTTCAGATTTTTCTCTAGCACTTTAAAGTTTTTGTGTCAAGCAAAATATTCTTCAGTGAAGTTTCTCTACCATTCTATAATTTTCTGTACTCCCTATGTAAATGTTAAACTTCTCAGAACCAGTACAAATGTGAAGTTCAAAAATAAACCTGAAATACTTCTCTGTTGTTTAACTGTAAATGAAAATAATGATTGTCAATAATTCCTAACTCTTGTTAATCTTGTACTTTAAAGCCAGGATGAGACATGGGAGCATGCTTTGCCAGAGGGGAAAGGCTCTTTATGGTTTGATAAAGACTGCTGCTTTTGTTTCTTTAGGCTGCAAGAGACAAAACTGCACACCAGGTCACGATCACAGCCTTTCAGGTATTATAGTTCTTATATATTATATTAGTTCTATATTATATAACATTAAAGTTCTCAATGGATACCACTCAGGGCTTATATTTTTAGTGTTTTGAATTACCACTCCAATTTATCAGCCATTTCAGACTTCTGATAACAGACCTTAACACCTGCAAATGCTAGTGGGAATATAAGGGGCAGAGAGGTACAGGTATCTGCTTTGGGGATACCCTGAATTCTTCTTAATAAATAATTAGCACATACAGGTAATTTCCCCAGTCACGTTTTTCTAGTATCGAAGGATGAGTAACAGTGGTGGTTTAACCCCAGGCAGCAACTAAGCACTGCATAGCCTCCCACTTACCTCCCATCAGTGAGATGGAAGGGTGAAAGTGAGGAAACAACTCATGGGTTGAGACAAAGGCAGTTGAACAGGGAAAGCAAAAGCCACACACACAGGCAAAGCAGAACAAAGGATTCATTCACCACTTCCCATGGTCAGGCTTCAGCCATCTCCAGGACAGCAGGGCTCCGTCACACGTAACCGTTATTTGGGAAGACAAATGCTGTAATTCCTCCTACTTTCCCCAGTTTTATGTGCTGAGCCTGGTTCCATACAGTCTGGAGTATCCCTTTGATGCCTTGGAATCAGCTGTATCCCCTCCCAGCTCCTTGTGAGCCCCCAGCCTGCTCACTGGTGGGGTGAGAGGCAGAAACAGCCTTGACCCTGTGTGAGTTCTGCTCAGTGGAAACTAAAACATCTCCGTGTTATCAGTGCAGTGTGCAGCACAGATCCAAACCACAGCCCCATGCTAGAGGTTATGAAGAAAATTAACTATCCTAGCTAAAACCAGCCCACCAGTTAACCCAGAACCACTTTGTCTCAAATGCCTAAACTGGCTACATGCTGTCTGCATATCACAATTTTTGTCAATTTTGGTTTAGTAGATGAAGTAGAGGTATTGCCTAGTGGATACAACCAGTGCTGTTCTTTAGAAGATAAATACTGAATTTCAGTACCTTTTCATACAGGGTCCTCACTGGATACTTTACTACAGGCTTTGCATAGAACTTTCTGTGGAGCCAATAAAGCCATTAGTTTCTTCTCATTTTCTAAATGTTCATTTATAACTTGTGCTAATCTCAAATCAGCACCAACCATGCTTCCTAAAAGAAAATAAAATGTAGAGTTAAAATTGACTTAATTTTCAAGAGTTACAGGAATGGCAGAATTGAGTCTGTGTCCCTTACCCCACTGCATCTAAAATACAACACGTAAGATAAAAACTATCTGTCATTAGAAAGCATTAATACTGAAAGGAACACATTCTCTTCAGTTTTGTGACAACCTGGATTTTGGAAACGGATTACTCCAAATGTCCAACTTTGGAGGTGTCTGTTTACCCTTCCTTGGTGTGGAGTGAAAGCTATTTCTGCTCAATGTCATGCTGTACTTGTACCCACTTGTACATGCTGGAGACTTGTACCCAAGTTTTTTCATCATTTAAAAGCTGATCATGATAATATCCCCTGGCGTAAAGATGGAGAGAACATTCTACTGTGAGGATGTTTGTTTCCTAGCTTTTAATAAGTGAATACGGCCAGCTCTAACACTCACATTTTTGAGTAGTCCAGTCCCCCACACTTCCAGCTGTAGCAGCACCATATGGTACAGCAAGGGAACAGCCTGAGTGGGATCTTTGAAAAGTTTATTAGAAAGAGATTTAAAACCAGGCAGACTGTTGTGTTTGCACTGTTGAGTTCTTAGTACTCAAACCTGAGAATTCCCACTTCTTAGAATACCAGTCTGGAATACCATACTAGAAGGGTCTGTGTGTTTCTGAGATGTATATTTTCATGATAACCTTGTTTCTCACTAAAACTCTGCGCTCTCTTTAGACTCAATACTTCAGGTAGCACAGAAGGATCCATGTCTCCTCTGAAGGCCTCCAAAGTGATGGCAGTTCATTCACCATCTGCAGAAAGAATAAGCAGAATTCCCACATCCTTGGGCTCTAACCTTAAAAGGTTTGGGTTTTTTTCCTTCTCATTTTGGTACAATGGTACACAATGGTTTTCAGCACATATGCGGCCTATGAAGGGCTTGCTGTTCTTGGGTGTAAGAAGGGCTCTTCCAGAGTGATTAGCTGCTCTACAAGCCAAATTTTAGTTGCCTGCAGATTTAAAAACCAAACAAAAACCCAAAACTTACAATGCTGGCATGAGAGTTTTGGTGGGGTTATATCAAGTATTCCCACGAGTCTATTCACTATTAATGACAGAAGAATACTGAGTGATCTTTAATTTTATGAACCCATTATTACTATTGTACTAAGTAATGATGGCTGTTAAGTGAAATTTAGAATGATTGATGCATTTTTAATAACTTCTGGGCACAAATACTTACTTGAAGAAAATAACTAAAGAGGTATTTCAGGACACCCTATTTTTCTTCTCAAAGTTTATCATACTACTTCCTGGTTACTTCAGGACTTGTATCACATTACTGATTTCAGGAAACAGAAGGGGAGTTCTTAAACTGTTCTATGTACACAAAGTACTTCCATATAGATCAGACACTGCCTAAAGTTATTAACACAACCTCCTTCGTGGGCATACAGTTCGGTAGAGGTGAAAGCTAGCCATGGTAGTGTGTGAATAAGCCAAGTTTGGGAACTCCTGACAAAGATTTCTGGGTTTCATTAGTTGGGAGCTAGAAGATGAACACAAGTAATCTCAGATTGGTCTATGTTATTTACTTAATGTCTTCTGAATTGTCTGTTATTTTTTCTGTATGTATCTGTACATACCTTGTGTATATTTTTCTTTTTTCCCCCATATGTTTTCCATTCAGTGTTTCCATAAACTCCAGACTAGCCAGTTCTCTAGGGAACCTGTACGCTGCTTCAGATGATAATGAGAGCAAACTGACATCATCGTCCTCTAGGACAGGTTTTTCTCTAAGCCATATCTCCAGCCACTTGAATGGCAGCTTGCAGCTGCCTCACAGCAATAACCATGAACTGAACAACAACTTGTACAACAGAAACAGCAGTAGTGGCAACAGCCTGAGCAGCCAAACCAGTTTTCCCAGCGCCGTGACAGATGAGTATGCATCAACCTTCCTTTATGGGCCTTACGACTCCTCCAGCACGATCCCAGAGTCAGTGAATTCCTGTAAGTTCATAGTAAAACAGTGCTGTCAGGCATCTGAGCAATGCTGATCTTCCTTGCTTCTGCAAGCAAAGCTGTTGCAAAACAATCTCAACATGATTCTCTGACTTCCTTTCATGTTTCTGAACAATAGCTTTGTCTCTTACCTTGAAAGTAATTCTCATTTCATCTGCTTTTTTTCCACCTCTTTCAAGCATCTAGATGGAGGTTCATGAAAATAAATCACTCCTGCACTTCAGCTAACACCTTTCCTGGTATCTTTTTTATGGACCTTCTTGCCCTTTAGATTTTTTTTTTTTAATTTCAAATTATCTATAACATCGTTTACAAGTTTATTATGCATCTTAATGTTCATGCAGTAACAGAGTTAAAGAAGCCTTTCTATGTATCATAATAAAAGTACAACTTTCTTACAGGTAGGGTTTGTGTGAAAAACAGCTCCACTTGACATGAAACCTAGTCTTTTTCAAATGGAAAAGGTATTTTAGAGACAGATACTTCTGATGGTCTCACCATTTTAGCTTTCATTCCTCGACAAATTAGAATCATAGAATCCCAGAGTGGTTTGGGTTGGAAGGGACCTTAAGATCATCCAGTTCCAACCCCCTGCCACAGGCAGGGACACCTCACACTAGGCTGTGTCACCCAAGGCTCTGTCCAACCTGGCCTTAACACTGCCAGCGATGGAGCATTCACCGCTTCCTTGGGCAGCCTGTTCCAGTGCTGCTTTGGGCTTATTTTGTGCCCTTTTCTTGTGTGAAAGTCTGTGTGAAGAGGATGCAAGGAGAAATTAAATGCAACTTGAAAGTGACTCTACAAAATGCAGAAAAGAGAGACTATAGAAACTCATAACTCAGTTATGAAATCAGAAATAACTTCAGATATTTTAGGGAAGAAATAAACATATTTACTACTGTAAATCTACAAATAATTTACAGTTGATTTGATATAGTTTGAAATTATTTGATATCCTGTTAATCTTAGTGTTGTGTTTTTAATAGAATATATTGCCCACAATTAATGGAACCTGACAGCCTCTCTTCAGTAGTACCAACACTTCCGAGTTTTATATTTTAGCTCCTGGGAATTCAACTGCCTTCACATAAAAATAACTTCAGAATATGACACCTTTCTCTCCTGTTTCCTTATCACTGATAAATTGTTTCATTCTAAAGTTTTAGTGTTGTACCTGCTACTGGTTTTGAGTGTGGCCAGTCTCCTGCCTTTAAACACCTAATACACATTGTATGTAACCAGGGCGCTTCTGAGTTACCTGGGAAGCAACCTTATTTCAATATAACAATGGTTAAATTGCTTTCCTGCTTGGAAGATGGTTTTCAATCATGTCCTGCATGTTGCATGTGCTTCTAAATACACCCCATGACCTTGTGCATCTGTCACAATCACAGTGGAGTGCACTGAATTGTTACCTGCTTTAAGTACAGTCAGCTGAGTTGAGTGCAGTTCCTGGGATGTCATGGTGTATAAAATGAGTATATTATTTATCATTTAGTCTCTGAATGCTTTCTGTGTGTTAGGGAGCCCCTGAATTACTTTCTAATACAGATCCATCTTGATGTTGGTTTATTTTGAAGACAGTATCATTTTTCTTGGTAATTAGTCCCACTGGTTGAATACAGTAATTTCACTTTCAATCTGAAACTTGTATCTCTTTATTGTGTCACGGTTATAGTCCTTTATTACCCTATTTTCTTGTCAGGAAGGTATTTCGTGCTAGTCATCTCAACTTGATTGTCTTCCGATAAGCTAAGTTGGCTCAAAGATCCTTTAGGAAAGTGTTCAAAGGCTTTTATAAGTGTTGAAAATCCCTTCTCAATAAGTAGATGCAACACTTTTAAATTCATTTTTCAGGTCCAGAAAGCTATTCCTCAGTGCTGGCCTGCTTAGAAATTCATAGCTTGTGTTGGCTTTGTTAACTGTAATACATTGGGAATTCATGAGAGACACTGACTTGTATTTTAGCCCAATGTTCTGCATTCCTGTTTATTTTTTATGTGGAACTCTATGGAAAAGCAGCATCTTCCCCCTCACTCCCACCCCTTCTTAATAGGACCCATTAACCAACCATGGACAACGCTGTGTTTCACCACTTCAACCACTGACATTCAGCTGTTTTGGTTTTGGTGATATTCATCAGTGGTCTTGAACTCTGAGAAAATCTGGAGTAGCATCAAGCCTTCATACCAACGGTACTGGTTGGCAGAACTCTGTTTAAAGCAGAATTCTATTTAATGATTTCCACTTGACTGCTTTAGATGCTGAAATGACTTGGAAGTCTTGACAGACAACCCTTAGTCTTGTTGCTGGAAGCATTTGCATTGCATTGCATTGCACTTCTTTCTAATTGGAGCACGTCAGATGCTGTACCTGACAGAAGCCAATTCCATACACTGGTGGTGATGTTTATTCATTTAACTTACTGCATCAAAGAACTCTTGAACAGTAAGAATTATATTCCTCCTCTTTTTACTAGCAGAAGCTCCCTTACCTGAGTTAAATCTCAAGCTACCCCTCTGTAATTGTACAAGTACTCTGATTTTAGAAAAGCTTCATTTGAAGTTTGTTAGAACAAGTGGTGCACAAGCATTTTGTGATGGTTAGAACAGTAAAATTGCAGTTCTAATTATTTTTCTTCAATCTCATTAGTGAGGAAATTGGGAACTTCATTTTTATGCAATGCAAGTATGTATTATTTTGTTTCTTCAGTATGGAGAAGTTATTCAATACTCTCTTTTTCCTTTTCCTGTTTAAAATGAAAATCTTTAAAAACATTTATTAGTACTGTTGTCCAACAGACAAATCCCAAACATGACTGTCACTTCCTCTTGTTGTCAGCTATTTTTTCCTAATGGTTTTGTCCTTCATCGGTGTAAGCTCACAATCCATTTCCTTTTTATCATGTTTCTGCTGTTGTATGCTGATGAACTAGAAAAAAGCCTTGATTTTCACAGACTAGAATACTTGCCATTCTAGCCAAACAGAAGAAATGTTTTATTTGCAAATGGGATGTTTTGATTTAACAGAATCTCTCGCAATTATAATTGGCAGAAATATTCTTACAGAGTAGAACTGCATTTAAGGTACCATGATAAGACTTTGACTTTGTTCGTACAGTAGTTATAAATCCAAATATCACTCTTTAAAATGTATTTTTATGGAAAAGTATGCAACTGGGTAGTCTTAGGATGAGTCACCTTTTGCTTCTATAGCTGTCATGGAAACTGGCAAGATGGAAAATGCTCAAAAAAAGTGAAGTGTTAGCAGTGTTTTAAAATTTATATACATCATCTTCATATGTGTTTCTTAATAAAAGCTTCCCATTAATGAATATAGGACAGCCTTTGAAAAAAGAGAGACAAGCACCAGTGCATCTTCCTGATCTGGAAATTCAGCAAACGCAAAGGATTACCTCAAGTGCCTGTGCATTTTCTGTAACATAGATTTATTTTAGTTGATCTTGTTGGATTCAGGGTAATTCTTGCAACTCCTGTTGCAGCAGTGGTTTAGGAGAGTTGACGCTCAGTTCAAAACTCTTACATTACTGCAGTTACCTGGAAAGAGGGCACATTCAGGTGCTAACAAATTGTCCTGAATGCTCTCGGGGGGTTCCCTCTTGAAAGCTGACTCACAGCTCACTTGGTCCTCAAATTAAATGCTTGTGAATACGGTTCTAGTGCCCAGGTGGATCTGTAGCTTTTCTCTTCCAGGAAGCTTTTTGTGCCTCTTGTTGAAGAAGAATGATAGTGATCTAAGCAGTTGCTTCAGCATGAACTTCATTAGATACAGTTAACTGTAGTGGAGCTAATTCTTTCTTTAAACATCTGATACTTGGGTATAAAATTATAAGCTTGAGACTGCATGGGACTACTGTAGGGGTACACTGAAAATTCTACTCAATTAACTGATTTTTATACTCTCATCATTGCAGTTCAGCAGTTTCCTTTGATTTTGATTTTTATTTTTCCTTCTATTTTTACCTCTGCTTTAAAAGAGATCTTGTTAAATACCAGCATAGGCCTTGTAAAGGTGGAGTGGGATCTTTTGTTTTGAATAAAGCTTTCAGAATCACAGGACATACTTTGAGTCCCTGCAAACAGGAGGTAGCAATGTAAATTTTAAAATAGAAAATTCAAAATATTTAAAAAGGGAAAAAAAAAATCACAGTTACAAGCTTTGAACTATTACAATTAATCTCTTTGGACAATGTGAAGAGATTTAAGGGCACAAATTACATAACTGCAAAGGCAAACAAGCCAACCAAGTTTAAACTTCAGAATCTTTAATTTATGGATTTCTTGTTTATTAAAATCCTGATGTAGAATTCTTGGTTACTACTGTCTGCAAAGTAAAGGGCTGGGGTTCATAGTTCTTTGCAACTAATGATAGCGGTTCCCAGGCTCACCAGAAGCATACAGTGCTTGCTGGTCATATTTTATCTGTCCAAGCTTAAATGAATCTGTACTGCACAACATATGAGACTGTGTAATTAAATTTCATGCATTTTTTAATGTTTGTTAATCAACTTTACTTGGAATTCAGTTCTGAAGGATCCATCTCAAACGCTGCTCTGATTAAGCGTAACAATCTTGCTGATGATTAAAATGCACATCTGAAAACGAGTAAGCTTTGAGAGCCGTTCCTTCTGCCTCACTCTTGCACATGTAATAAATAGCTTGACAAGTGCTCTCCCCAAAGATAATAATCCAGAATGAGTATTAGAGAATGGAGTTGGGGGGAAAGGCTTTTATGACTGTGTTTGGTGATTCCACAGTGATTCTGAACCTATGATGAAAACATACTTGTTATTTCTGTTTAGTTTTGCAGTAAAGTATTTTCCACTAAATGATACCCTTCACTTTGAATCCATTCAGTGCTAAAAACAGACCCTTTTTAGTCAGTGGTATTCAAATCTTTACATGCTGACAGCACTTTTTAAACCTAGGAAAGAATATCCAGATGGTCTCTGATCTTCAAGATGTGAAAATGCTTTTAAAAGACAACTTTGGAAATACACACCAAGACCTAAGATACAGAAAAAAGTGGTTTTGTCATACTAGTTAGAGCTCTAAAGGTTTATGTATCTATTATCCACTTCTCACTATATATAACAAAGAGCATTTCTATAGGGAGTAGTTAAGAATAGTGGGGAAAATGGAAGACTCCAAGGTTCTGACCATTCTTGGGATTCATGCTTTTCTGCAGTAGTTCTCTCGTATTCTGATTAATTGATGCAGTTTTAAGATATGATTTGTGGATTTTATTTGCTCTTTGTTTATAACTAGTCCAGTGAACAGCTCTCTCAGATAATACTTTTTATTCCTCAGAATCCCAGCCTTGTTTGGGTTGGAAGGGACCTTAAAGCTTAACCAATCCCAACCCCCTGCAGTCATCTGTTTTCCCAACACATTTTTAAGGTATTGTTTTAAGGTGGTGTTTTAAAGGACTTGTAACACTTCTCTAACCTTGTTCTAACTCCTCCTTCCTGTCCTTTCTCTGCTCCTTAAGTGTAAAATGGATATTATACACCAATATAACTTCCCCATTGAGTTTTAATCAGTTTTTCTTCTCTGCACAGTCCCTTCAGTCTGAGTATGTTCAGTACTAAAGCCTTGCTGCTTTGGTGAAACCTGCTGAGCTCTTAAAATCCAAGTCCTTCATGAAGAACTTAAGGAAGGAAACTGCTTGCTCAGAGGAGGAATCTTCAATACCCAGGACATATTAAACCCTTAACGAAGAGGAGACTTCTTAACAGTCAGAAATTTCTTGTTACTGACTACTACAGCTGCACTGATGTTAAATTTATGGAAGTTCTTACCCCATGTTATATGGAGATTTAAATTTTTAATGTTGAGACAGCTTGAATATATTTCTAATGAGTTTCATTAAGACATTTATTAACTTGTGTACAGTGTTAAAATATGTATTTAGAGAATATTTTGGTAAGCAATATATATATATAAAAATGATGTAAAAATTAGAATATATTTTAATTTAGTGTCCACTTTGCTACAAAAAATGCGTATTTTAAAGAATTTGTACATGTTTATCAAAGATATAAATTTTTTTATGAACAAGAAGTTTTTCTTGGTGTAGGGGTCCACCATTCTTGCTTAGAGCCTAATGTAATTACTTTTTTGCTACTTGGTCTTCTGGTAACATAATGGAAGTCTAACTAGTGAGAAACTAGTTATTGCACTATCAACTAAAAGCACTTGATGCACAGTCTCTTCCTACTTTCAGCTGCTAATGTTTCATAAGAAAGTGCTGTGAAAGAAAAATAAAGGGAAAATGTTGGTTGAGAGGGAACTTATATCTTCCACTGCAAAGAGAAAGTGATTTATCTGATAATTCAATTCTAGAATTAATGCTTTCTTTCCTTTTGTCTTAAAGGAATGTTTTCACTTTCTTCTCAATATAGAATATTACATTTAGCTATGCAGTATATGCTGCAAAAATGAAGGCAGTCTGAAGTTGGTAAGACTGTGTATGTACAGTGAGTTGGGCAGTGCTGCGTACTTACCTGGGTTTAACCTACATTTGGCAGTATGTGTACACTTTCATTAGCAAAGATGTTGGAAGTGTATTAAATTTTCACTTATCAATTAGATAAGTTTGGATATCAATTGGATAACATCAATTGGATGTTTCATAAAACTTTTACTTTGCAAACTGCCATTAAACACATAGCTAATGTAAGTTCCCGTATCACAGAATGTTTTTGCAGTAGTAAAATGCTCTTTAATGTATAGTTTAATCAGGTGTTATTAGGAAGGAGACTGGGAATAAAGGTGTCACAGTGAAGCACTGGAGATCCCATGTGAAAATTTTCACAACTCCACAAGTGCACAGTAAGCAAAAAAAAAAAAAACCAACTACTTGATTTGCCACTAGTTTAGAAGACAAAACCAGAACAGATCTGTTACCTAGGAGTTTTTCTGATACCTACAGAAACTTAAAGATCAAACTCAGCTGAACTGTCCATCTGTTCGTGAAGATCAGGAATTCCCTGCATTTGCTTGACAGCTAAAGTTAAGGTAAAGTGCCACATTATTTATTTAAAAGATAAGCTCACAAATTGCTATGGAAAGTTGTACTGAAAGTGTTACTAAGCAATACTGAGAGCAGCTATGTAAATCACTGAATAAAATCTCCATGCAATACTGTACTTTTTCCACAACTGTGTATATGTAACATATACACACACAAAGTAGCATATGTGTGTGCATATATATACAATATACTGTATATTAATTATAGATTAATGGTAAGGTAATTCTACCTCTTATAAAGAATTTTGTCATGTACTTTGGTATAAATAGTTTTCCTTGATAAAATATTGTTTAATTTTGAAATGTAGATATATATACATACAGCTAATTGACAATAAAATGCCTTTATCATCCAGCCTCCTTGTTTCTTGGCTTTTCTTACGTTAGGTATTTTGATGCTACCTAATAAAATTGGATCTCTAATAGAAAAGCAGCCCTTCAAAATCACCTTCCTTCTTCTAAAGCATGTAATGTATTTTTAAGTAAGGTGACATTGCACAAAGTCATTAGTATGATGGACATCTTTTATAACATCTCTAGCTAACCTTGTGCTTGCTTTGTATAACATCAAGTATTTAATCAACATGTTGACAGTATGATGTAAAGGTTGCATTTGAAAATACCATAACTGAAAAGCTGTGTCTGAATTGAGGAAGCTCTTTTTTCCGGGACAAGGATGCCTGTTAAAGGTGTACTATACCTTGTCTTTTGCAGATGTAACAGGTTTCTTGTCTCACAAACAGCAGGGTCTTTGTCCGTAAAAAAACTGAAGCATCATGCTTTCATTACCTTCTTATCCTTCCTTTCAGTTAAAAAACTAGTCACAAATGGTGCTAACATGGTTTAACCCTGCTGCTGATTCTCAGCACATTTGTGTGTTGCATGATTATTTAGCCAGGGTGCTTAATATTCCTGTTGGGTAAGCCTGTACCGTGGTGGATGATGTGGGCAGTATGGAACTGTTAAACAGCCACTCTAAAGGAATGGCAAAACCAGGAACAGAGCTTTGGAAGTTGCCCAAATTCTGGTGCAAGTCTCATCTACAAACACAGTAAATGCTTCTGCCACTACACTCAGAAAATTAATGGATGGTGGTTTGGATGTGTAGAGTAAATACAAAGGAAAGGCAGCTAAATAAGAAGTTTCCGGTACATAGGAATTAACCTCTCCCCTAGCTTTTTTTCTAGACTTCCTATACAAAATATATAAATGCCAGCTAATGTACAACATATTTTTTGTTTTTTAAATATTAAATATAGCCAATATTCTGGTACAGTCTGCTTCCTAACAACAACAACAAATCTAGGGACAATGAAAGGTCAGGGAGGTCTTTAGAATCTTGTAGCTTTTAAGAAATACCCTGGGATTTGTTTCTCTGTTTATCCTCTGTTCACTTCTCCTTGAACTTTACTATTTCTGTTGCCCCATATATAAATGTATCTTCTTGTTCTGGGAGTGCAAGCACAGAAGATCATTAAAACAGGTTTGATGAACAGTCAAAGATGGGTTAAATAGATCTAGAGGTCTCGCTGGGCCTGTGATTCTGCGGCCTTGTGAAACTGATAATCATCTCTTTAAAAGTATGCTTTATGAAGCTTTTTGGTTGGGGAGAGATTTCTTGTTACAGATTTAGAGAATATTTTTCAATTACAGTACTGCAGAAAGAGGAGGATTTGAGTTTCTATAATAACTGTTCTCTACTGACAGCTAAACAATGAAAGGCCTCAAAAGGTTTGACACTTGATTAGATCTACACTGTAAAGTGCAGCAGGCAAAAAGTATGGTAATTAAGGGCCTGATCAAGTAAATCACTCAGGTATGTCTTTAACCTGGAGTACATGAGCAATCTAATTAATTAAAGAAGAACGTAGGTATTCTTGTTGGTAACAAATCCATGTTTGGATCAATAGTCCTGTCAATTGCAAACATGAGCCTGTCAAATGAAAGATGTGCTGTGTTGCAAAAAAATGATCTGTTAACCCACACTAATTAACTCCAGTATCTTAAAGAACACATATTGTAACTATAATTATTTCCTAATAGATTATTTGGTGTTGTCATTTGTTAGCACTGTGAGTTTAACAAAGATACCTTTAGTCAATATACAGATCATACCTTACGAGCCAGGAGTGTTCATTTCTGTAGCCTACATATAACCCACCTGTAAAAGCACTTTATCTTCTACAGTCACCACAAACTTTAGCAGCATTCCTCTTCTGGGAAGCTTTCCTGAGAGGAAATATTAAGTTCTTTTACTCACTTTCTTATTAAGTCTTGTGCAGGGTAAGGACAGCTAACGTTCCATTACTGTTTGAATAAAGCACCATTGAGTTCCTGAGAGAATCCAACTACAAACTCTTTTCTATTTGGGAAAGAAGTATTAAGTCTGGCTTTTCACACAGCTTTTAGTCCATGCAACCACCTGCCAGTCACCTCTGCTGGGACTTGTGCTCTGAATCAATTCTGGTATGAGACCGTTTCAAACACCGCACTGATTCTGTTGTATCTGTGTTCTTACTGGCACCTCCAGCAGGATCTCCTGTGGGCTGAGGCAGGCTATTTAATAAAGAAATACTGAATATTTAGGCTGAGGACCAGCTTCCTCAAATAAGGAATTTTGTCTCACCAACGATCTGTGCATCTATTGTGTTTGAATGATTTCATTTGGAAAGTATATTGTTATAGACCAGTTCTACAATTAAGCTTGCAGAAGCATAGTGCACTTTTTCTTAAAAAAGGATCAGAAATAAAACCAGTTTAAGGGAAGTATCTGGCAGAGGATTTTCTCCAGTAAATAAATTGTGTTTCAGACAGAAATGACTGATACTGGCTTGAAAGCCTGCTGCAAATGAAAGTTGTGTAAAGGGGTTCGAACCAGGAAACCGGCAATGCGAAGGGAAGAGTCAGACTGTGTAGATGCAGTATTTCTGGAGCATGACAGGGTTTGGTGGTTTTTTTTTTTTTTTCCTTTTTTTTTTTTTTTTTCTTCTTGATTTAACAAGTTGAAAATCTGCTGAATAATTCATGAAGAGTGGAAGGGCTGAATCTTCCTGGAATGATATACAGTGTACGTAGCGTGGCACAGGAGAAACTGCAAAGCTTTGTATCAGTTGCTACCGTTTCTGCTGCTGATTGCAAGGTGCTGCTGCTCTTCGCGTTTTCACAGCTCCAGAATCCTCAGCCGTGCTCTGGTCTCCTCACAGCCATCCGCTCCCTATGGACCCACCTTCGCTACCTACACGCTGTGGGATCTCATAGTACTGCCTGCCTTGGACACTGCCATTCTCTCTCACTGCAAACTGTGTGTTCTGGACCTTGCAGCCCGTATGACTGGAACATGCCTTAAGAGTCCCTCAGCTGCACGTCCTCCCTTGTGCTTGGTGGGGGACTCCTGCAGCAGGATCTTCTGACCCAGACCAGGATGGGATTTACAGGGAGAAGCCAAAACTGAGCTGCATTCAGCGAGATGCCCAACGCCTCTTCCTGGAGTGCCAGCTCGCCTCTGCTGCTGCTCTGGGAGGACTCCTCTGGGACCCGCATCTTCCTCTCGCTGCTCTACGCAGTCTTGGCTATCTCGGGGACCTTATCCAATGTGATGGTCATCTACTTGGTCTTCTCCTTCAAGAAGCTGCAGACAACCAGCAATGCCTTCATCGTGAACGGCTGCGCGGCAGACCTGAGCGTGTGCGCCCTGTGGATGCCCCAGGAGGCTGTGCTGGGGCTGCTGCCGCCCAACTCCTCCTCCCTTCGCTCCGCAGAGTACCGGCTGCTGCGAGGGGGGCTCTTGGGCCTCGGCCTCACCGTGTCCCTTGCCTCTCACCTGCTGGTGGCCTTCAACAGGTACGTGCTCATCACCAAGCTGCCCAGCGTGTACCAGGCCCTCTACCAGCGGAGGCACACGGGCTGCATGATCGGGCTCTCCTGGGCCCTCGCCCTGCTCCTGGTCCCGCTGCTGCCCGGGCTCTGGACGCCAGGCTCTGCCCAGCAGCCGCCGCTGCGGCAGACGGACGGCAGCTCCCGCTACACCGCGCTGCTCCTCGCCCTGGCCGTGCTAGGCCAGACGGCGCTGCTGTTGCACTGCTACCTCGGCATCGTGCGGCGGGTGCGGGGCAGCGCCAAGCGGGTCAGCGTCCTCAACTTCCACCTCCTCCACCAGCTGCCCTTCCCCGCCGCGCCGCCGCCGCCCCGCCGCTCCCAGCGCCGCCTCAGCAGCGTCTCCGTCCTGCTGCTCTGCTGCGTGTTCTTGTTGGGCACGCAGCCGCTGGTCTGGGTCAGCCTCCTGGGCTTCTTCCTGCGCCCGGCGCCGCCGGCGCTGCAGGCCGCCAGCTGGCTGCTGCTCTGTGCCCTCTCGGCCCTCAACCCGCTGCTCTACACGTGGCGCAGCGAGGAGTTCCGCCGGGCGGCCCGCTCCGTCCTGCCCCGCGCCGACGGGCCCGCCGCCGCACCGCGGCCCGCCTCGGCCGCCGCCGGCCCCGCCGCCGCACCGCCCTGCCCGCAGCTGCCCAGGCGGCGGGGCACGGGGGGCAGCGTCGGCGGCAGCGCCGCGCCGCGCTGAGGGGCAGCGCCGGGCGGGAGCAGCCGCGTCCCCTCAGGTCGCTCCCCGTCCGCGGCCACCTCACGGCGGGGAGGGAGCCGCTCGCCGCGCCCGCCCCCCTGGCAGCCGGCTCCGCTCCGCGCTTCGAACGTTCTCCTGTTGTACTGTCTGGCCCCTCTCCCTCTTCGGCCGCGCTGGCACGAAGCCCGAGGCTCCGGGGCTGAGGTGCGGGTTTCCCGCCGCCCGCTCCCCTCAGCTCCGCGCACGGGTGCCGGCCAGGACTCCAGCCAGAAGCGGTGGATTTAGAAAGCTGGGATAAGTGGTAAATATGGCAACGCACGTCACTGTTGTTATGCTTTAAACTGTCGTTATGCTTTAAAGATGTCGATACGAGGCAGGCACCCAGACAGCTCTTTTTTGAGACTTTGTAAAATCAGTGTAATCCGTTCAGATTCTGAGGTAATGATTTGAAAAAGCGCACTTGTGAAGGACTGGCAAGCGTCCCTTTGCACACACAAAGTAATACATCCACCAGGAGCCGCTTCTTTCTCCCATTACCTATCTCCGTGTTCCATGCAAGACCCTCCGTCAGCTTTCCCTGGCAAATCTCCACACGATGCTGTCTGTGGAAACTGTTAAAAACACACACACCTTTGTGGTGATGTTCTGGATATTTTGGTTTGAAGGCTCTTTATCTAAGGCCTGTTTTGACAAAGGCCTCTCTTTGCCTATGGCTCTGCACTTGATAAAACACAATGCAATATGGAGAGCAGTGTTGCCCATCCAGCCTTGCTGCCTGTGTGGTTACAGCTTGGTCTGTTTTTGTTAAATGCGTTATCGCTCAAGTGCGGTTTCCCAGCCTCCGCTAAATATAAACCAGCAGGTCCATTGGGAAAGGTGGCAAGGGAAACAGACTGGGGTGGTGAGCCTCGTTCCTCCCAGGAAAGGACCTAAATCCTTGCGTTTCCTTCTCTGTTGCTTGCCCACCTCCTTCTTCTTCTCCGGCACAGCTGGTCTCCGGTGGTGATACTTGGCACTCTGCCTTTTGGCACAAAAGACTGGGAGAAGGTGGTTGTGTTCCGAGTCTGTGGGCGTCCATAAGCAATATCACCTGAACCATGCTGTCGTGGGAAGAATGGACACACAGGAACATAGCAAGGTTCTTCACAACCAGAATATGTTGCGTTGGGTGACAGGTATAAATGTGAGCTTGGCAGCTCTCGTGAGGGTGTCTGAATGATGGGACAATAAGAAGGAAGAGACAATCATGATGGGTGTAATATAAAAGGCCCTCTGGCCGTTTGTATTTTATCATGCTCCACACTTTGCTTGCCTTACTTGGTGGGGTTTGCTTTAAGAGAATTGCTTTAAGAGGGAGGGAAGAGTTTAATTCTTTCCCAAGTCTAAGACCTGCTAGGTGCCTGTGATACAATGCTGTATCTAAATGCCCCATACCAAAACTCATTTTTCCATATAAAAGCATAAGGCATCACCACAGAAAAGATTCTTTTTGATGTCAGGATTTGACAAAGACAAGGAACCAAGACCTCAAAAGGAAAATGAAATCATCTTGACATCTTGAAAATGTATCGACATCCTGAAAACGTGTCAACATCTTGAAAATCACATTAGCCACTTGCAAGGACCTGTTTCCCAGAGTCTGAGGCTTACAGAGAGCTTCTTCCTCCACCTTGGAGATAGTGTGAGAGCCAGCGTGCCATGGGTGACGGCGTCAGAAAGGTGGGGAGGGCTAGCAGGAAAACACGGACAAGAAGATATGCAAGGTTTATTTTTATCAACACTGTGCACATATCCTGGAGAGTGGAGGAGCCACTGTATCCTTGTTGGAATCTCATCCTAATCTCAGCGACTGTGCTTTTGCTAGCTTTGTGCAGCAGATGGAGAAAGAAAACTGTTCCGACCGCACCTATACCAGTTCTGGAAAATACTCTGGATCACTGCTGAAGTAGAGCAAACTCCAGGGCCACCAAGGGGTAAGACCCTGTTCTACTGTGGAGCATTTGTTCAGTGTGGAGCAAAAGGACGCATATCACCACTTCTCACCATGGCTGAAGGAACTGAAGACACTTGGTAACACTCAGTACTGGGCTCAGCAGCAGGAGAAAAAGCTTTAAAATAAAAAAAATGACATGTCATCCCCCTGGTTTTGACTGTGGAACACGTTAGTCTGGAATTAAAGCAATAACCTGTTTCAGAATTCAGTGTGCAAACATCAGCTAACTGGAATTTCTGGGCTTCTTCCCATGTAAAATAGCATGCAAGTGAAATGCCTGTATTTTATATAGACAACGTTTTAAATGCAAACCTGTATACAGAATGCTCTCATTTACAAAAACCTAAGTCAGCTATCCTTCTGCTATGCATTAATTCCAGAGAACAGCTGGAAATCCCATGGAAAGTTTGATGTAATTACATCTGACTGTAAATCTTTGACTGTTTTAATATACTCAGGTGACCTAAATAGCATTACGCAGAAAAGAACTTTAATTTAAAGTAACTGAAAAAGAGTAATTGTCTCAAGATCTTAGAGAAATTACTGCTCAGAAAAGTCCTGTATGCCTTGTTCTACAGCCATATTCTTTGTATTTCCACATTGTAAATTCTCCATGGTAAATTGCAGTAGAAGCTCAGCTTAGCTTAACTTCTGGCTCTGTGGTACTGCTTCTTGGTTGAGAAAATTGATCTGACTCAGTTTTTGGCATCTATGCTTTTCTTTTACAGCTGGTTCATATGTGTCCTTCTAGTTTAATGGTGACTTTTCTTCAGTATGAATTTCTGTCACTCTCAAACAGCTGATTAAGAGCTGCTGGGGCTGTGCTGCCAATTGTCCTTTAAAATGTCTGAGCCAGTTTTTCAAGAGGTGTAAATGAAGGTGGTGGGAAAACCTGTTAGCAATTCAAGGGAGGTTTGCTTGAATTGAATTGCTTCTTTGATCTGGTGGTGTGCCAAGCCGGTTGTCTGAGCAGTCAAAGACTGCCCTTCCTAGAGTGGCTGTTCAGCTGGCTTCACATACATTAGATAGATCTCATTCAAGTGTTGGATTTATTACACAGAGGTGCAGGTCAGCCACATTGTTCATGTGCAATAGGTGCCTATTCCTTTGCTTTTTTCTCAGGGCTTCTGGAAACAAGAGCAGCTAGGAGTTAGTAATAGGCTGAATTGTGGCCAGTTGTACTGACGTGGCTTGAAAACAGACATTTGTTGTATTATGGTGGCCTAAGTAAATCTACCCATCAGTTTGTAGGTTTGCCTGTGCAGAAACACGTGTGGGACCTGCTTTTTAAAGGTGACATTGTGATGCCTCAGAATAACACCCTAAGGCAGAAACATGGTTAGTTGTGAGAATTGCTTGCAGAGGGGCTTCATAAAGTTATCATTCAGATTAAACCTTTTTGAAGTTAACCTTAATTTAAGACAGTCATAAAAAGCCATTGGGCTGCTCTGTGGGATCAGGTAGCTGTAATAATATGAGCCTTCACCAAAACTGGGCCATCATTGCCCTTAACAAAGGTGCATAAAAATGTACAGGCAGCAAAGTGAAGCTTGGAAAAAGTTAAGAAAGCAGGACAGGGGCACTAACATTGGAATGCTAAGTAACAACACAGAAGTTTGAAAGCTGAGAGAGGCCTGGGATTATAATGAAATTCACCATCTCCAATTCTTTGATTCTTTATAAATGTGAGGAAACAGAATTCTATGCTTTTCCTAATAAACAAACCCATGTGATTGTATTCTCAAGTTCTTCTTTTATCAAAGCATTCCATACAGCAGCATATTTCCTTAACCTCTGGAATCCAAAAGGACTAAAGGTGCACATGGCATCAGCATTCTTCTGGAGCCAGCATTCAGAGCATGGCTGGACGTGGAGGTAGGCTACCCCTGAGCTACCCTCCCCGCTCCGCCAGCAGCACGCTCTGAACCTTTCTTTTTTCCTAACTACCAAATTGAAGCTATTTTTAAAAAAACCCACATACAGATTATTTTCAAGTGAAGACGTTTGAGTGTAGCATTTCATTAAAGAAAAAAGTGACAACATATACTTTAGCTTTCTATTTCATCTTAAATCACATAACCAGATTATTGCAGTATTCTTTAAATTCAGAAGTCCCTTTCCCAAATGGCAGCGAAAATAGCTTTTCTCGTGACTGTTTAACTTCTAAGAAAGCTACCTTTTTTTTTCTCTTTTATGTCAATCCTTCCCATGCACTGTCATCATTTTACCAGGGTAATAGTCTATTTTCTTGCCTTCTTTTTCCTTTTCTTCAGTATTTTCTGTAATTTCCTTCACTAAAAGTACTTGATTCTGCTGACCAGGGGATGACTTTTTGAGCAGTGTCAGGCTAGGGAGATGATTGTAAACTGAGACTAAAGAACTGAGGGACAAACCCCACATACTTAAATTTGTACTTAAGACTGAGTAGGTTTTGAAGGTGGGTTTTTCCCTGTGTAGAGTAGCGGACAGGTGCTGTGTCTTTATTCACAGATGCTTGCATTTGATTAAGGCTATGTAAAAACCAGGAGTAATATAGAAAAAAGTCACAAACAGTTTGAAGGCTGGAGAAAACTACTTATCAAAAGTGACCTCATTACCAAATACACACTCTTATGCAAGTATCCAAACCAGTCTGCTACCATAAAGGTGATTTAATGATCTCTTCTGGCTTAGCAAACATAACCTTAAAGAAAAATAGCTCTGATTTAGGAGTGTGGGCCACCTCTTTAGTTTACTGTTGATGAGCTCAATATGGCAAGACTTCCTGTTCAGTCTGCCCTATACCTATTCCAGGCATATTCATAGAATCACGGAATAGTTTGTGTTGGAAGGGACCTTAAAGCTCCTCCAGTTCCAAACCCCTGCCATGGGCAGGGACGCCTTCCACTAGAGCAGCTTGCTCCAAGCCCCTTCCAACCTGGCCTTGAACACTGTCAGGGATGGGGCAGCCACAGCTTTTCCAGGCACCCTGTGCCAGCGCCTCAGCACCCTCACAGGGAAGAGCTTCTGCCTAAGAGCTCATCCCAATCTCCCCTCTAGCATTTTAAAGCCATTCCCTTTGTCCTATCCCTACAGGCCCTTGTCCAAAGCCCCTCTCCTGGTTTCTTGAATCCCCTTTAGGCACTGGAGCTGCTCTGAGGTCTCCCCTTAAGGAGCCTTCTCTTCTCCAGGCTGAACCAGCCCAGCTCTCTCAGCCTGGCTCCAAAGCAGAGCTGCTCCAGCCCTCACAGCGTCTTCATGGCCCTCTTCTGGACTTGTCACGTCAGGTCCACAGCCGCCTTACGTTAGAGGCCCCAGAGCTGAATAGAGTTCTCCACGGGAGGTCGCACCAGAGTGGAGCAGAGGGGGAGAATTCCCCTCCTCAGCCTGCTGCTCACGCAGCTGGTGGTGCAACCCAGGGTACAGTTGGTTTTCTGTGCTGCAAGCACACATGGCTGGGTCATATTGAGCTTCTCGAGAACCAGCAGCCCCAAGTCCTCCTCAGGGCTGCTCTGAGTTACTTCTCTGCCCAGCCTGTAGCTGTGCCTGGAAGGTGTAGGATCTTGCACTTGGCTTTGTTGAACTCCATGAGGTTGGCATTGGCCAACTCTCCAGCATGTCCATGTCCCCCTGGATCCCATCCCTTCCCTCCAGCATGTCAACAGTATCACACAGCTTAGTGCCATCCCAAACTTGCTGAAAGCCTCTCAATCCCACTGTCCATGTCACTGACAAAGATGATGGACAGGATTGGTCCCAACACTGACCTATGAGAATTACTACTAGTCACTTGGTCTCCACTTGGACATCAAGCCATTGACCACAACTCGTTCAGTGCGACCATCCAGCCAGTTCTTTATCCAGCCTGTAGTCCATCCACATGTCCATGCCTCTCAGTTTAGAGACAACGATTTTGTGTGGAACAGTGTCCAATGTTTTGCACAAGCCCAGGTAGATGTCATTTGCTCTTCACTTATCCACCAGAGCTGTAACCCTGTTGTAGAAGGCCACCAAATGTGTTAGGCATGATTTGGCCTTAGTGAAGCCATGTTGGCTGTCACCAATCATCTGCTTATTGTCCATACGCCTTAGCATAGCTTCCAGGAGTATCTGTCCCATGATCTTGCCTGGCACCAAGGTGAGACTGACTGGCCTGTAGTTCCCTGGGTGTTCATTTCTTTCCTTTTTAACAGTGGGGGTTACATCTCCCCATTTCTAGTCAGTGAGAACTTCCTTGGCCTGCCGCAACTTCTCAAATATGATGGATAGCTGCGTAGCCACTTCATTTGCCAGTTCCCTCAAGACCCATGGGCTTGTGCACCTTCAGGTTCACTAAATGGTCTTGAACCTGAACTCCTGCAGTGAGTGGTCCTTCATTCTCCCAGACCCAGCCTTTGCCTCCTGTGACTTGTATTCTGTGGCTGGAGTACTTGCTGCTGAAGACCGAGGCAAAGAAGTCATTCAGTACCTCTGCCTTCACGTCTCAGGTGACCAGGTCTCCCATTCCCTTCTGGAGGGAGTCCACGTTCCAACATGGAATTGTTTATGGAATTAAAGAACTGGAAACAAGATAATCCTGAAGAAAATCCACTCATGGGTGCTTTCTGGCCTGAAGCTTTGGGTATCTGAAGAAACATAACATTAACCATTTGGTGTGTAGGACAAACTATAGGATATCTCACCTGCAGCCCCACACCATAGGTGTAGAGCCAAGCTTCTGAGAAGTGTTCAGAAGGAAAGCAAACTGCCTGTGGAAGGGGGAGCTCAAGTCAAACTAGGGAGCTGTGTAGCACCATATGCTTCACCATGCTGAACTATTCCTTTGTGGGGCAATGGGTTGAAATAATGAACAACAAAAATGTGTCTAACAAAATTTTTCAGTACTATTCTAATGCCTTTTTCTTTTTTATGTACTGTTTTGAGATCATTCTCTGCTCCAGATTTTTCCTGCTGCTTTATAGACTTGACAGTGGATGAAAACATACTTAGTCGTAATTATTAAAGAAACCCAGTGGAAGAAAGAATAATTCTCATTGTCACTGGATGGAACCAGCTCCCATGGTGCAAGGACCAAGGTACAAGGAACAAAAAGCTGAATTCAGAGAGAGCTGAGTGAGGAAGGTGGAAGTGGAGTCCTGTGGGGAGAAATGGCAGGAGCTACTGTACCTGACAGAGATACATTTTAGATCTTGTTATTTTATTCATAGCTTCATGACTCTGCCATCTCAGATGGAGTTTTGTTCATAGAAGTCTTCAGGCTGTCTGGAGTCTCCACCTGTCCTGTGATAGTCTCAGGGCAGAATTAAAAATGCAGATATGCTTCGGGCAAGAGCTGCATCCATCCTGATCTGTCCTGAAGCTGATGATGTGATGGAGGAGCGATGGCACTCTGAAAGTACAAGGTGAGCAGTAGCAACACAAGAAAACTATGAAAGAGAGAGCTTGAGAGGCCAAGGTGCTGAAGTGAACAGTACCACAGTTTAGCAAAGCATTACACAAACTTTACTTCATATTTGTTCCACTGAGGTGACACAGGGAAATACCCTTTTTGTTTTCTCCTGCCCCTTTTGTCTGCCTTGCCCCAGTGTACCAAAATGCTGGAATAGCTGATTTCCTCTCACCATAGAGCCTCTGACACTGACTTTGATATCATTGCATAAAACACTGTTGCTGTGATTCTTTATAAGCTTTGCATATTTCATTCTAAGGTTCAGTGAAATGGCTGTGCAGTGCTGTAGCTGTGGAGACAGGAGCAGCAAGGTTTCAGCAGAGGTAATAACCAGGAATCCTGTGAAGATGTGTGAGTAGTACTTCTTCATATCTACGTTTAAGTATTAATCCTTTGTCTTCTGTTGCATTTCATCTGTTGCTATCTACATATATTGGAATATCTTCATTGCAGGAGTGTCCTTTCCCATCAAAACACCTCGTTTAAATAATCTGTTTTCATAAAGGTAGTGGCAAAATCCTGCAGATTTGAGGTGTGCAGCCATGTTAGCTCCTCCATTGAGCATGTGTCCCTCTTCCATTCAACAGAGCATCTGCCTTTGCTCTAGGTGTAATTATTGTGGCATTATTTCTCTCAGGCTGATAAAATGAGAGAGTTGGTCAACTGCAGCATGGGAAAACAAGAACAGCCTCACTACTGATCCTGTTCGATTCCAAGAGAAAGAAACTTGTCATAGGTTTTGCTGTGCCTATTAGCTTTTTTTTTTTTTTTTTGTATGCTCTTAAGACAGTAGAACTAGCTGTCATATTAAAAAAAAAAAAAATAGGAGCACAAAAATTATTCATGGGAGCTCTCCAGAGTCCACAGGAGATACCTTGCTTGAATCTTTGCTATTTATTGGAGCTGTTCTGGACATAAGAAAAAGGATTAGGAGAGTCAGGCAAATAGAACAAAGGATGGCTCTAAGCTGAATTAATTCTCAGCTTAATTAATTTTTTTCTTTCTCATGCATCATTAAATATTGCTCTTGTACTGTGTACGAAGTATCTATATTATACCTGTCACCTGATAGCAACCACGGTCGTTATGGTAATGTCAAGATTATAATTATAGTTCCTTCTACAGTGTAGTCATACTATGCTAAAAAACATAGCTTTACTTGGTAGTGTCCCATGCTTGGGAGCAGCCCAAACATGAATAAATTTTGAGAGGTTTGAGGGGAAAGATGTTTTGTTTCTGATTTATAAAATTCAAGGAAAATTATTTAGATGTACATATGTGTGTATTTAATTTTATTATTTAGATTTAGATGTACATATGTGTGTATTTAATTTAAAAGTATGTAGCCTTTGAGCAATGGCTTTACTTCATTTGAGGTAAACAAAACTCATCAGGAATTCTTATCCATTTTTGAACATCCCTTTGGCTGAGTTTGGGAATTTAAGAATGTTAAAAAAATGCAGCTATTACTCAGAGATCAAAGAAATCATGTTCAGGCTTGTCTGACAGCATGTGTCTTTGTGGGAGACCAGCCCATACCCTTTTGCAGTGGATGGCAAGGTGGCAGAGAATAAAGTGTGTGTCTTCAGAGAGTAACCTGGTTTCTGTAGAAAAGAAGGGCAACTGTATGAGAACAAACTGTAAAACATTATCTGGTATCTTCTTCAGATTTTGTTGCTATCATTGGCCTGTTTTCTTTAGGATTTTGGAGACAATTGTTCATTTAGTTTTAGAGAAAAAAAATCTGTCTCCTAAGTATACAATGTATGAAATTCCCTAATGGAAAAAGGTTCTAGGGAAACCATAGTAAGGAATATGTGAATGTGACTCAGGAAGCAAATAGTGCAAAAATGAAAACCCACTGCATGTAAAACTAAGGGTCTTGTGACCGTTATCTCATTTAGTAACATCTAACACTATAGACATCATGTAAACCTCATGAATAAAATAACTGATTATGTATTAATCTTGTCTGTAATTTCAAAATAGTTCTGATCAGGATACTCAGGATAGAATGGCACATACAAGTTCTTATCTTTAAATGAGAGATCTCTAGAAATGCCAGGGCAGGGGGGTTGGAACTAGATGATCTTAAGGTCCTTTCCAACCCTAACTATTCTATGATTCTGTAGTACTGCAGGGTTGTTTTGTTTCCTGTTCTCATCACTTGCACAATGCTATATCAAAATACTGCTTTTTATTTTTTGATTTTTGGAGAAAAGTTGGTGAGTTGTAATATATTTTTGGCAATATTTGGCATCAGTATTTAGTTCCAAGCACAAGCGTACAAAGCTGTTTACGTGCCAACCTAGACAATTCCTGGGTTGTCATAGGGACCTATTATGTAAATACATCAATTCAGGTAGTCATTGAGCAAACTCTTGCCAAGAATTCCCATTAAAACATCCAATGATGACAAGCTTGCCTGTAGATATTCAACAAGAGTGCCTGGTGCTAGTGGATGCTGTCAGCAGTGAGGGGAGCTGCATCTGGATGCTCTGTAGGAACCAGAACTCTTGTACTCTTTTCCGATGGCCAGCCAGACATCTGACTGAGTTACTCTCCCTCAGACAAGCCAGTTGCAAAAGATGACAGCTACTGCATCCCTCTAGCAGCTGCATGTTTGTGCCACCTTTACATACTCAGTAGCACATTTATCCTCGTATCTTTGTGACTTGAAGTGGTTTATGTGGAAAGGAATACAGGCAGTGGAATCTTAATTAGTTTGTTAGTTTTTTGGGTGTTGAGTCTCTAAACCGATGAGTAGAATTTTGTGGAAAATCTTTATCTTGCTATTGAGGCTGAAGTGAGAGTTTGAAGACTTAGCTGGTTTACTACTGGACGTAAATTGTGACAAGATTACGTAATGATGCCAGTTGATGGATTTGAACCATACTCATAAGACACAGCAGGAAATACCCCTCCTAGTAGTAAAGAGCACACAGGTGAATTAGAAGGAAAGACTGAGAAAACTGAATTGTATCTTGTATAGTCCTAGCTCATCAAAAGCTGTTGAGGCAGACCCAGATGTGGAAGAGACTTTATCTTCTCTTCTACTACAGCCTTTGTTATGAGGTTACACCTTCATTAAGGGGACTAGATTTGGTGTGTGCTTGCATATAAGCAGGTCCTGCAGATATTGCAAAAGCAAATGAAACCCAGGTTTCTTTGAGTGGGTGTCAGATTCCACGTCTATACAAGGAAATCCATTACCCGAAAAGGGTTTTCTCATTTACACAGCCTGTTCCAAGGAGTTATGGTGACCATTTCATGTCTGCTCTGCTATTCCCATCAAAAAGTCTTTGGTACTAAAGGAAGAGACACGCCACCCCTCATGTGAATGAGAAATATCTTAGTATCTTTCTCTAGCCTTTTTCCTTTTTTGGCACCTCAGGGAATATTCCAAGTCTTTTCAAATAATCCTTGTTTGAGAGCAGGGATTTTTCTTTAGGAGGCAAGTGCCTTCACCAATGTGAGAGGGTTTAGCTGGGTTGCCTGTGATGTCCTGTGAAGGGTGTATTGGTATTGGTATGGCTCCAGAGCTTTTGCAAAGGCACAGGTAAGTTGCCTTTGCAAAAGGCATCCAGTAGGATCCATCAGTATGGATCTTGATTTTCCATTTGGAAGGAAGCAGTAAGACCTGTTCCAAAGGAAAATACATACTTTTGTCTCCCATTTTTAATGGATGATCAAAGAGTTTATCGAGAGGCTCAGTGAGTAGTTTCTTCCCCTTACTCAGCTGTATGTCTAGATAAAAGTATAAAGACTAGCTTGACAAATATATTTACAGTAGATCCCTTGACGTGCTTTGGCTACATCACACAATTGTGTTCAGCACACAGGATTACGGTGGTCAAGAAAAGAGAAGCTAGATGGCACTATGGTCCAAAGAGTTCATGTGCTGCCGGTGAACAGGGTAAAGCTGTGCAAGTAATCTAATCTAAAAAGACTCTAGAATTTCATAGATAGCAACAAAACCAGGGTCAGAATTCCTGAAGTAGAATAGGGAGAGAACAGGCTTTCCACTTTCCACTGATGCCATTATTTAGCTTTTGTTTTTTATAACACAGGCTTAAACTTAAGCATATAGACATGAAAGAGAAGATTTCAGATATAAAGTGGCTTTAAGATTGCCTGCACAGATAAAACTGTGAGAATTAGGTTGTGCATCATTGCCCCAACATAACTGACAATTATTTGTGCTTTTTAAACATGCATTCAGATATTCATGCTCAAATATGTTAATATGTATGGAAGTGGATAAGCAATGCACCACATGTGTGCAGTTAAAGGAAACCAATACACTCATCTTATTTGGTCCAGCAAGTTAGAGGCAGGAAAATCCACCCAGATCCACTCCTGAAACCTCTCTTGGATCATTTTTAAGGGTGGAGATAAAGGGACCTGCACTGCCAAAGTATAAATTTTGTATGAGCAAAGATGTGAGGTAGTTACTGTAAGTAACTTTATAAAGCTGCTGTCAGTTAATTTTAGATACATATATTTTTCACTCTCGTATGCCAATTTTCCTGTTCTCTACTTTTAGAACACAATGGGTTTTTTTTACTAAGGTATAATAAATATATTATTGTAACTAATATATTTAATTCATCCATTTGTATTTTTTCATCAGCAATGAAAGTCAGACAAGAATATATTAATACAGTTTTAATGAAAATAAGGTGAACCAAAGCCTTTACGTAAGTTGTAGTTGGTCTTTAAGAGTATAAATAGGAAATTTAAGAATTCCTTAGAAGAATGTGAAAGTTATTAAAATGGAGAACAAATAATCAAAACCACTAGTAAGCTTTCGGAGTCTGGGGAGATCTTGTTTAATAATGAGTTTAAAGAAATCTCAACATTTAAAAGAAAAGAAGATGCAGGCAGCCACATCACTTTGCATAAGTTATAAAGCCAGCCCTGGGCTTTCTCATTTGTGTATTTTGCTCATGCAGGGAGGGGCTCTGCATTGCAGCTCGCTATGCCTTTTCCTAAGGGAAGAGTTCTTATTTTTAGAGGAGTTAAATAGTTGTTGGCTTAGAGGCAAGGTATTGCTGTACAAACTGGCAAGTTACACAGACGTGCATCTGTCACAAAACAGAGCAAGAAATAACTGGGTTTGTAGTTATGTTATCATGGCAGAAGGTAGCCATAAAATACTCTACTGTTCCTTCAGAGTTCAGCATGTCACTAACATGACAATAAGGGGGACAGATGGGCATCTGACTGATTGGGAAATGCTAGAAATGCTTCAAGAGGGGCTAGAAGAGAGGAAATAATCCATAGACAGAAGACATAGTGGAAGATGAATGTCGAAAGTGTTGTAGAAAGTGTGCAGAGAAGTAGGTCCTCCATATCAGTTGGCAGTCGGGTTTGAAATGTGAAGAATCAGACTGTTGGAAAAATCTGATGCTGGAGCAGCAAAACCGAGTTCCCTTGGGCTAGCAAAGAGCTAAAAGTCAAGAGCTAAAAGTCAATTACTTTTAACATGGCACTTTATTTAAAAATAAGAAAAAAAGATAAATTAATTTCACAGCAATTATTTTTGAGATCTTCCTCCCATTTCAAGATACACTGAACTTATTAACTCCTGCTTCATTGTGTATTTGATAAGTCAGGAGTCTTTTTTAGCTCCTGTTCTTAGTATGCTAAAATGACATACTTTAAGTTTAAATGGAAAAAATTATGCTTCCCAAGAGATGGAAAACATAAAATCCCCGCCATGACCAAAATGGCAAACTGGAGGGATTTAGGAAGAAAACTCAGAATAAACTATAAAAAATTACAACATCTTTTCCTTCTGCCAACAACGTGAAAAGCTCTAGTTGCTATTAACACCTATTGGAAACACCACCTATTTGCTGCACTGCCCCCTGTGTAGTGAATATGCAGCTGACATGGATTACCCAAGAAAATAAGCATCATCCATTAAGCAGTAGTAGTCCTCAAACTTGCATTAAGACATGGCTGAGAAAGCTGGGGCTGTTCAGCCTGGAGAAGAGAAGCTGCATGGAGACCTCAGAGCAGCTTCCATTGTCTGAAGGGGGCTACAAGGATGCTGGAGAGGGACTCTTCCTCAGGGACTGTAGTGATAGTACAAGGGGTGATGGGTTCCAACTGAAACAGGGGAAGTTCAGGTTAGATCTAAGGCAGAAGCTCTTCCCTGTGAGGGTGCTGAGGCGCTGGCACAGGGTGCCCAGAGAAGCTGTGGCTGCCCCATCCCTGGCAGTGTTCAAGGCCAGGTTGGACACAGGGGCTTGGAGCAACCTGCTCTAGTGGAAGGTGTCCCTGCCCATGGCAGTGGGTTGGAGCTGGTTGAGCTTAAGGTCCCTTCCAACCCAAACTGTTCTGTGATTCTGATTCTGTAGCAGATCATGAGCCTTGCCATGGATTAACTTAACTGTGGATTACTGCTGCTTTATTAGACACCACTCTTTATTTTTTAATGTCTTTTCAACCTTCTGGGAATTGTACAGTTTTTTTCTTTTATGGGGACTGAACTGACCCCATTTGGCTCTGGACTTCAGAGAACTGACCGCAGGTTTCAGCCTTCAAAAGCCCTAAGAAATAAATAGTGCTGATACAGTACTTGTAGAGCTGTGAATGATGTGCTGCCTCAGCAGCAAGGAGGACTGTCCACAGCGTAGTCTGACCTAGCAATGTTTCTGTTCTTTTCTCTTTTTTTGCCATTCAAGTGCTTTCTCCCTAAAATTCAAGGAAACTCATATTTTCTGATGGTGTGTCAAATCCTGTTCAAGTAGTGTGGATGTTGGCTGAACCTTCTGCAGGTTCAGGCTATAATAGATAAACTGAATGAAAGCCAAGAAGTTCTCTAATGTCTATTAGAAGGGTCATGTTGTATATGGAGCAAAATACATGTATAGTGACAGGAAGCAGAGATTTTCCTATGTTTTAAATAAACAATAGCAGGTCCAATGTGTAGTTATTGGTGATAGGAAGATCTCTTTGTTCTATCTGATTTCTGTTTCCTGTGACACTCTATAAGGTACATCTCCTTCATGTTTGCTGGCGTTATTTGTATTTTCTAAATGTGTGATGCAGCAAATTCTTAAAAATAACCATCAACTTTGTATTTGTTTTCAAAAAAATGCTGATGCTAAAGAAAGTGCTAATTTGAGATTGCAGCAACTGCCTGAAAATGAGCACACTCAGCAAGAAATCCAGGCTGACTGGGCTTTGAGTTGAGTGTCATAGGTGAGCTGAAGGAAGCACAAATTGATGAATTCAATGTACTTTAAATCTGTGAGAATGTTTAAAAATCATTGTTTTAAAAAATGATATGTTTTTCATTGCTTACCATAGATCATTTTACCTCCCTGTCCTTGTATGAATTTCTCCACAAGATGGTTCATTGAAACAGTATAAATTAAGGGCATATTGCAGCACATTTATAAAATACTGAAAGTAATGGGATAATTACATTTTGGATGGTGGCTGTTCACACGCAGTCCAAGCAGGAGCTAGGAAACAAGCCAGGGTACTGTGAGTCTGCTAGCAGAAGATGCAGACAGTACATGAAGATATTAGCATTTCTTAAAGGTGTTAATTGCTCTGAATTAAGTAACAATTATTTATTACAATGAAAATAGTTTCTGAGCAATACCAGAAATGCAATTAGAAATTTACAACATCATAATGGGTTGTTGAATAGGCTCTTTACTGACATAGTATTTTGCACCATACTTATTTGAAGAGTGGATTAGAATTTCAGGTAATTATTACAAATGCATTTATACTGCAGTAGTGACTTGAAAGTCACTCTTCTGCTTAAAAACTGTTCCTGGTAAATTAGTTTGTATAACATTCTTGGAAGGTGCCAAATTCATTATATTTATTTTATTCAATTGTAGCATCATAGAATGGTTTGGGTTGGGAGGGACCTTGAAGATCATCAAGTTCCAACCCCCTGCTGAAGAAGGCAGACTGGAGAACAAGAGTAAGAGCTAATGTTGAAAGACCATTTATGTGCTTGCGCCAGCTTAGGATGCATACCCCAAGCCTGTTACTGCATTTGCAGACGAAGAGACAGCTCGTGGAATGCCACATCTTTCTTTTCATCTGTTGAAACTCATAATTTTGCTGGTTGTGGCAATAGCTTGTATGTGAGTGACTCCACTCTGCCCAAGCAGCTCTTTCCTTTATAGCTTTGAAATCAGCTGCAAATTCCACAATTGCTCCCTATGTGCAAGTCACTTTCTCACAACAGCAGCCTTCCTTCCAGGACCTGCTGTGTGTTGGGAAGATAAGAGATTCCCACTTGCTTCTCGCTTCTGCATCACTTTTTTTCCCTCCTTTTTCTGTTTCTCTCCGAGTGTAAGCTTTGGGCAGTAATGCAGCCCTAAACTGCAGTATTTCTATTATCACAGAATCACAGAATGGTTTGGGTTAAAGGGAACTTAGAGCTCATCCAGTTCCAACCCCCCGCCATGGGCAGGGACATCTTCCACTAGAGCAGGTTGCTCCAAGCCTCATGCAACCTGACCTTGAACACTACCAGGGAAGGGGCAGCTGCAGCTTCTCTGGGCACCCTGTGCCAGTGCCTCAGCACTCTCACAGGGAAGAACTTCTAAAGCTGACTTGCTCCAGCAGAGGTGAGGTGGGAAGAAGAAGAGATGGGACCGTTCCTAAGCAGTGGAACAAACCAGAGCAAAGCAACTTGCCTCCATGCAAGGGTATTTCCACAGCTTTCAAATCCTCATTAAACAGCTGTCTGCTTTTAGTACATATGTACAATGTGTTCAGAGCTGTTAAGATGGAATTTATGTAGTAAAAGTTTGACATTTTTTTACACAAATCCTCTGAGCCTCTGAGTTCACTGGTGAACGCTCTACCAGCTAAGGGGAGTGTCTTCTAGCATTTTACACCTTATTTACACACCACAGCAGGGGGTTGGAACAGGATGATTTTGAAGTCCTCTCCAACCCAAACTATTCTATGATTCTTATTTAATGACAGCAAGGGCTTCTTTAGCAAAATCCTCAAGCATATTAAGACTTCAGTTACATAAGAGTGTGAACAGTATTAAGAGGATTTTTTTTTTCATTTTATTTTACAAGTGAAAGGATTTTTTATCCATTTTTTTCTTCTTTTCCTTTTTTATTCTCCTGTAGAAATTTCCAGTTTCAGTATCTGAGATTTTCTTCTCACGTTTCTCAAGAGGTGGGGCATTTCCAGCAAAGTAACTGAAAGAAAGACTAGTAAGGAACCTTAATCAGTTTAATTCTACTGGGTTTGTACCAATGAGCTAGCTGGAATGACAGAGCAGGAGCTAGGTGGGAGAAGAACAATAGCATGTTTATGTGATACTAGTGAGTAATATCGGGCTGGGTTTGGGAAGGATTTGGAAGCAAGGAGTATGAGAATTTGGCTCGTGTTGGAAGTTACAAGAAATGTAAATGGGTTAAATGCCTGCAAATACTATGCTACAAAAGATCTTACAATTCTGCTGGTTTTAGCAATTGCAGGCTACATTCAATAGTGGTTAGAATTTGCGCTCTTGGTGCCTCTTTTTAAGGTACAAGTGAGGAAATGTTTGCGAAGGAGTAAGGGATATTCAGCATACTGAATAAGAGATTAGCTTTAACTCAGAATGCTAGGAACTGACTTTTGGTAAGGCAGATTAGAAAATCAATGAAAACATTTTCCAGAGAGGTCTGGAAAAAGGCACAAGAACAGGTACGGTGATAGAAAACGTGAGAACTGGCAGCGTAGAAGAAAGTCTTTGAAGACAAGAAGAGCAGGTTTTTGAAGTTACTCTCTGCAGAACTGGGAAGAGAAAATAAATATTCAAAGGGGAACTGTATGTGCTGAAACTAGTGTATAAAGTTGCAGATGATTTCATAATGAGGGAGATAATCAAACTGCAATCCTGGTTGCAGATGATTTCATAATTAAGGATAATCAAGCTGAAATCCTGAAAATAAGGTGCCAAATTAAATAGCAGCAGGAAGAGTTTCAAAATAGCTCTGAGCTTACTGATAACTGAACAAGAAATGAAAGAGGAGAACCCAGGTATTTAAAGAGACACTTCTGCAGGAAAAGTGTGGTAGTTTCAAATGCTAGCACTTGCAACAGTTCCATCCCAGGAGAATAGCCAAGGTTTGGTATTCTACAAGCTGTTAAGGAGAGAATGACAGAGCAGGTCACCTTTGTCAGCACATCGTCCTCATCAGTCTAGGTTATTGCTGTTCGTTGGGACAAAAGTGCCCAACAGTTGCAGGGAAGCAGAAGCTGCTAAGGCATGTGATAATCAAGAAGGAAATGTAGACATGTGATACTGAAGAAGGAAATATTTTAAGTTCTTTTAGGCCTGAGAACAGTTTTGTATACATGGAGAACTACATGCCTGTGAGAAGTAGATCTTCCAGGTACTTTTCAAACAGTCATGTTTAAAGTGGTTTAGTGCTTTGCAGAGTGGAGCTTCCCCAGTCTTCAACTTACCAAAGTAAGTTGAGTCATTTGCCATTGCAGTGCTGCAAAACTGCTTGGCAGAGAGGCAGCTTCCCTTGGGAAGTTTCTCTTTATAGTTACCTTTTCATATAGCTATCTTTTCATAAGATACTGGTTCTTTACATGCTTGTGCTCATGAGATATACTGTGACTTCTTGTTCCCCACTGCATAAAGCCACCAGCATACTTGGAAGGAGTTTGCATGACTTCTGACTGTCCAAAAGGAAAAGAAGAAAGAGGAAATTACTATGAGAACATGACCTGCAGCTGCCTCTGTGTCTGATTAAAAAGGCTCTGTACATATTCATGCAATAACAAAGAAGTCATTGGGGATCAGTCATTGGTATTTTTGATGAGGGAGGAGTTCTATTAATGTCCATCAGTCCATCGATAAGCTGGTAGTAAATATATTACTGTGGGCTGTTTTGCTTTTTCTGTGTGTAATTAGAGCATTTCAGGAAATTTAGAAAGGGTGATGTTGAGCTTCTGCACGCTATTGACAAAGTGTGCTCTGGATAGATTCTTCATGGTCAACTTAAAGATTTTCATGTAGGAGCCCAGCAGGAGTGTGTGCTGTGGAGATGCTCAGAGCAGACATCGCTGGCTGCTTAGGACAGGCACCTGGGTTCTTCACAAGTGCTGGACTGTTATCAGTGAGTCCTTCCTCACCCAGGCTGTACTGAGCTCAGATTTATCAGTGTGTTTTGTGAGATGGATTGTCACAGAGCAAGTTCTTTATCAGACCCATTTCTAAAAAGGAAGTGTTTCCTGGTCTAACTGAAGGACTCTGCATGTGTCCTGCTCCAGGGACAAACATCTCAGTCTCTGCTTGGGGGTGCTATTTTCCTCAAGTTCTCTGGAGTTTAGGTGCACTGAGTACAGAAGAAATTGTGGACATCTGGCAAGAGAAGCTGCTGTAAGTCTCTGGGTCTTGCTTGGTGTCCTTTCCTTGTAGAAGTGGATGTGCGGTAGGAAATGGAACAAATGGGCGTCACTTGCCATGTAAAAACCGTCTAGAAGCTGCATATAGCCTGAAGCTGTTTTTCCAGTTGCTCCGTTATGATGCCTTCTCTTTTTTTGCCTGTAATCTTAAAAGTATTTCCTCATAGTCATGAGGATATTACATCAATTCCCATTAGTAACAGGATTTTAAAAACTTTCCCTTCGCTTGCAGCTTGTTCAGAGGATAGTAGGTGTAGTGAATTAACGCAAGTGTTTTTGATGTACCTATGCCCACATAGTTGATGTGAATTAACAAAACATGGAAGATAACTGCCACTGATAAATTTATTGTTCTTTTCCACCCACCTCCCTGGAGCACCTCGACTCCATTAACTTTGAATGCCTAATGTAAGCACCTGAGTGTTCAGAGTAATAATCATTCCTCACTACTGTAGTTAGGCAAAAGATAGTTCACACTAACTTTCATTGTGGCTAAATGAAGTAAAGTTCAGGTAGAAAGAGTCTCCCTCATTCATTCCCACGGTCAATCTGCCTCTTACAGGAAAGGAAGAAGGTATGTGAACACATAAGTAAACTTCAGTTCTCTTCTGTCTCATTCTATAATGTGTGGATTTGCAACCTTAATAGCGTTTTTAAACATAATATAATTTTAAATGTAGTATCTCATTGCAGCTGTTCCGTCATACCATGTCATACTGACAGAGACCATGATGATGCAGCTTCACCAGATCAGCTGTGCTGTGACGTCAGATGTGTGTGCATTTAGGACTATCCTGAGAACATGCAAGCAAGAGCTGAAAGGATGGTATGTGTGTGGTCTGCTCATAAACAATATTGGATAATACCTCCATTTGGAAGGTAGCTTAACTTTTTAGTCAAAAAATGAAAAAAAAAATTTAAAAAAAGGTTAAAATTTGCAGAGTTTGGGGTACTTTAAGGGACATGTTAAAAGAAATAATGTAAGCAACTATTTTTTTTTTTTTTTTGGTTGTCCAGATCAAATTTCATTGAGTTGTTAGTAAAGCCTGGGAATGGGATCAGTGCAGTGAAGCAACACGGGTCTAATCAGGTTTCATTCAGTTACAGCCTGTGTGTCGAAAACCACTGTTTGAGATATGAGAAATAAATAAATAAATAACTGCACTAATCAAATGGAGAGATTCTAGAGAAATTCTCCTAAATTCATACTTTATCAGAGCAAATTTCTGACATCATTAGAAGTATCTGAAGAGCTTAGACACAACTTGGGAAGGGCAGTACTTCCTTAGTGTCTACTCTCCAGGTTTCTTAAAAGCCTGACACGTTCCCTTCTTTTCAAAGAGAAACAATGGACTAAACCAGGAGATATACTTTGAAAAGGACCTTGAGATGGATTCTGGTTTATCAACAGATATCAATACAGAATTTGACTATGTAATTTTTTATCTATCTTTCTACATATAGCTATTGATGTGGGAGTATTTGAGGAAGTGTTTTGATCAATAGTCATCTTCATTAGAACAAGTTTGGAAATACAAAGCACTTCCATTTTTTTAACAGAATTTGATCCATGACTAACTGCTTTCATCCTGTGAAGCTGTGTTTCTGTAAATGTATCTTTATGGTTTTAATGAGTGTTTTTTAAGTCTAAAGCTAACTCTGTAGCTGAATGAACAACCTCGCTGAGAACTAGAAAATGAGTTTAGTTCAGTAGTTCAGTTTTCTGGTTTTTTTCATGTATATTTTTAAAGCCCTTATTTATTACTATAGCACCTCAGAAAGAGGAGGCACCCTGTGGTGAAAATGGGAAAACAGGTCCCTAATTCTAGTAAGTTTACATTAGGTCCTGATGTGGCACATACACAGTGGTCAGTTTGCACAGAATTCACAGCTCTATGAAAGCTTAATTGCAGTGATTGAGAAGATTTCCCAGAAGGACATAGCGACTGTACTGAGATGAGCTGCTTGAAGGTGAATCTTTTAGCATTTAGCATCTGGAGCTGAGGTTTTGAAAAACAGGAAACTGGTTTAAGGGTGGGGACTCGTAAAGCACCTACTGTTCTTTAACATAATTGTGTGAAATGCCTGTTTCTGTAACCCTTATTTAGGGTTCTTTTTTTATTTTTTTCTCTTTGCTTGCTCTATAGTTTTAAGCTTCTGCTGATGTTCTCAACTAACTGCTTCTTACTGGCTTTCAAATAGGCATCAAAATGAAATGAAATGAAACAAAAGCTTGGAAATTACCTTTAGCAATATACTTGATAGAAATGGAACCATAGCAGAGGGAGGAATTTTGTCCTGCTCTCATCATAGAGCCAGTTCTCTGAATTAAGAAGAGAATCTAAAAATGGTTGGTCCTAAAATGTGTACTGAAAACCAAGATTAAAATTCTACATCTGGAAACTGGCTTGATGTGTACCAGAAGTCAGTAAAAAGTAGTGTAAAAACAACCTCATTGCAAAAGTAGCATTATAGCAGGTTGACTTACCCCTAAATGTAAGAGTCTTCTAACTAACGTGTTAGAAACTGCTCCATTCTACATGCCATGGCATAGGATGAAGTATACTGGAAGCTATATGGTCTTGAAACCTGCATAAATGTTACCATATGCTTTGTTAAAACATCTCCTACCTGTTACCATGGGCTATATATTTTACCCAGACCATTATTTCTGCTTGTATTTCACCTGGCACAGCTCATTCTGAATTGTCTAGAGCTCATCCAGGAGCATAGTATAAGCCACTTACAGCTTCCCCAAAGACTGTCCTCTGGAACAGAGGAATGAGCCATTTTTTGCTACTGCTGCTCCAGCTGTGCTAGTGCTGGAAGATATTTGTTCAATTAGGGACACACAGCAGGGTTGGTTAGAGTAAAACTGTTTGTGAATTCAGAGAACAGACTCTGCTCCCCAAAAGTCTGTGTATAAAAAAATTGAGGGAAACTTCCAGTGACCTATTGCATTGTTTGATCATTACTTTTCCTAGCAAAGGCTGCTTGTCTTGGCAGTCATTCATTATTTTGAAGTACTTCCAAAGGAAGACAAGGCTCCATCCTCTTTGAAATGGTCCGAAAGAATCAAAATTCAATGACTGGTGCTAATCCTTGCCAATAGTTTTTTGAAGTTACTGCAAGTAAAGAACTTTGTAGTGCCTGATTAGTGGCAAGATTTACAGGGCCCACATGAAGAACATCTCGTGAATGTCTGGATTAATAATAATAATAATTTTGATGCTTTACTACAGAACAGTGCTGGATGCACACTTGTAGAAATATGACTCAAGTGTGTCAGTTCAAAATACCTGTGATAATAAGATAAGGAATAGAATGTATTACACAGAAGGATATGAAAACCAATTGTGTACCTGCATTGGGGAGATGACTTCTGTGTTCTGCTGGTGAACACGCATGATAATTATGTCAAAATCCAAACAAGATATAGGTGAAATATTACCTTTCTGTAACTGAAAATATTTTCCAGACATTTTCTGAAGAAAATTAAAATTGAGGTTGAGTTGCATTATTTGCTTCTATAGGGTCTGTACGTTCCCTGTAGATAATACAGTATTTCTGCAGAGATTACAGTACTTCTGAAGACTGACATAATTCAACATGTGGATACACTGCTTCAGCATTTGAGTTGTCTGTAAGGATTGCAACAGAACTTCATAGAATCACAGAATGGTTTGGGTTGGAAGGGACCTTCAAAGCTCATCCAGTCCAAACCCTGCAATGAGCAGGGGCATCTTCAGCTAGATCAGGTTGCCCAGAACCACATCTAGTCTGGCCTGAAATGTCTCCAGGGACAGTGCATCCACCACCTCTTTGGGCAACCTGTGCCAGTGTTTTACCACCCTCATTGTGTAGCATTTTTTTCTTGGAATGTCATGTTATTTTCTCTCCCTTTAATACTGTGGTTACATCTTTACCTTTCCTGTGTTGTTCGTTTGCAGTGAGTATTTTGCATCCCAGCTTGAATAGGAGCACGCATTTCCTCTGAGCTTGTTAGGCGAAGTCAAAGAGCATTTTCCATCAGAAACTGTAGTCCATGACCTCCATTTGTACACCTACAAACCACTTGATGCTAATGGCATTCACCAGAAAAGTGAGACAAAGAATTATAAATTAACTTAAATTTCAGTAAATCTGAGATAAATTCCTTGTCTTATGCAGAATGGGGTAAAGTGCATTGTTGAGATGAGGTGAGTTTCTCTTCTTGGTATGGAGTTTCTTTTTACTGAAAAAATAAATACAGATACAGCATTCCTTGTGGCAGTAGGAAACAAATGATTTGTATTTTATGTAGTTTATAGAAGATACTTTCAGTAGTCATCTGCAGTATACACATAAATCACTAAGTAAAAACTTACTCTAAAAGAAATTGTATGGAGAAACAGATGTGTATTTTCTTGTTTGCATGTAATTATTTAGCATATATGCAACTTAGAAATTAAAAACTTACTATGTCGGTGTATTTGCATATGTTTCATGTAACGCAGCATTTTACTACTATTGCTACAGGCCATAAGGTTTTGTGTTATAAGGAGTTTTAAGCTATAACTTGGAAAGAATATCCTTTCAAAGGGACATAACAGGATGGGGTTAAACTGCGTATATAAATACCTAAATGTAGGGTATCTGCAGGATATCTGTAGGTGTCCATATGCCAGCTCACACAGTTACTGGTCTGAGTACTACAGCTAGGAGGAATGTATTAAAAAATAAACATAAAAAATGGGGTTTGCATGGCAGTGATTTTAGTTTTCAGACCATCATAAACCTTCAGTTCCTCCTTTTTTTTACATTCTTTTTCCATTTTTTCTTCTGTCTTTCTCTAATTTACTTTGATTAAAGCTCAAATATTAAGCTCAGAGCCTAAATACAGGCAATTCCATGTGATAAATACCATGTGAAATGAGGAAGATTACTTCCCTTATCTGAAGAATAGCAAGCACCATGCTGTGATAACTGAGAAATCCTCTCACTTCCAGTCAAATGTTTCACATTTCCTTGAATTAAGTAGGTTTAGATTTCTGGTACTGATACTGTCTGATTAGATGATAATTTTTAATTGGGAGACTTTCAGGAAGTTTCTTGCTATTTTCAGATATAAGATGTTGGTATTTTCTACAAACATATATGCTCAGGTATTTACCACTGTGTGTGTGTATTGCTCATTCTGCATGGGTTTAGACTTTTAAAAAGTTCTGTGGTTTTTCACTGTTGAAGCAGGAAATAAGCCAAGCTAAAGAAGGAAGTAATACCTCAAGTAAGGGGACATAATATTGTGTGCAAATAAGGAAATTATTTAAAGCACTGCATGAGGAACTTGGCCAGTCTTTGCCTTCCGCTGAAGTACCCGCTGTTGACTACTGCTCTGGGTTAGACAAGGGACCACTAGTAAATGCTGCTGATGTGGCAAATGATCTGTTCCTCAGGCAGGTTTTGCCAGAGTACACTGTAGTCTTGCACTTCTGGCCTGAGAATAATAGGTCCAGGTGGCCAACTTTGTCAGGACAATAAATCGATGTTCTTTCTTCTCTGTCCTGGAGGAAGTCTGGAGGAGGGAAGATGGTCTTCCTTCCAAAGGATATTTGCCTTTGCCATAGTGATAGAAAAAGCTGATGAATAAATCAACCAGAAAAACAAAACAGAAGGGTCAGAAAACTTATGGCAAAGGAAACAACAATGAGAATATTGTATATGTCAGGACTCTGGTTGCTATTTCATAAACAAACTTCTTCCTATTTTTGTATATTTTACTTGGATATCCTGTTTCTTTCCTTATCCCCTGTGTGACAGTGGGATTTTTAAAAGACCTCAAGCCATAGAAAGGATTCATCTCACGAGTATTTGGAGAAGGTGGAGAATATTCTTCTAAAATTGAGAAATATTTCAAGAGTGATAATAGATGTGACTAAAATGGTAGATGCCAATTTTCTCCTCAGAGGAGAATAGAAAGACATGCATCAGAAAATAAAGTGATTTTGACTATAAGCACTAGAGATTTAATTCTTTGTATGTTTCTTTTAGAAACCCCTTTGTATTTTGAAATCAATTTTTACATGGATTTTCAAGTTTATTGCAACTTTTACACTTTAGATAAAGATGTTTATTCTTTGTGATAAAGTTTGCAAACTTCTATACTGTGGCAAAAACAGCCTTCTGAGCTACAGGCATGCTTTGTGCTTGGTCCTGGTTTGAGCTGCCCAGGTCTCCTAGAAAGTCCTTAAGAGTTACTTTCCTCAGTTACACAGATCTTTGGCAGCAAAGTTGCACTTCAGTCTTTCAGTCATTCCAGTGGTAGCGAACGTTTCAGTGTTAAGAAATCAAACAGTAAGCCACTATGCAGCTGAAGGGGCCCATGCAAAGTCTAATGGTATCTCTAGAAGAGTATCTGAGTCCACTGCAGTTTAGATTACATCAGAATGAAATCCTAAGTAAGGCAGTGACATGATTAACTTAGGAAAAAATTACTTTTTGAGGTGGATGCTAGCAGGCACCTTTGTAGCAGCATGTAGTGCAAAGGCAGCAGGTGGACAAGCTGCCACACAGCAGAGGCAGCCAAATTGTGGTACCAGGACTTGAGGTGGCCTGGGAGTAACACACTGGCAGCAGCTGGCAGGTGGCAAGAGCCGTTTGGCAATGCCAAAGTTTGGCAAAGTCTCTGTGCCAAACTGGGATGCTCAGAAGAGCTCACTTGATAAAGCGCAGGAATGACAGAGATTGTTCTGCAGCTGCGTGGAGGAAAAGCAGCAGAGTTGGGTTTAGAGTGGCAGAATAGAGCAGGTGATTCCCGAGTTCTAAACAAACTAGTGGTAAGTAGAATCGTAGAATCATAGAATAGTTAAGGTTGGAAAGGACCTTAAGATCATCTAGTTCCAATCCCCCTGCCATGGGCAGGGACACCTCACACTAAACCATGTCACCTGAGGCTCTGTCCAACCTGACCTTGAACACCACCAGGGATGGATCATTCGCAGCTTCCTTGGGCAACCCATTCCAGTGGTTCACCACCCTTACAGTAAAGAACTTCCTCCATATATCCAATCTAAACTTCCCCTGTTTAAGTTTTAACCTGTTACCCCTTGTCCTATCACTAAAGTCCCTAATGAATTGTCCTTCCCCAGCATCTTTATAGGGCCCCTTCAGACACTGGAAGATGCTCTGAGGTCTCCACGCAGCCTTCTCTTCTCCAGGCTGAACAGCCCCAACTTTCTCAGCCTATTTTCTTACAGGAGGTGCTCCAGTCCCCAGATCATCCTCGTGGCCTCCTCTGGACTTGTTCCAACAGTTCCATGTCGTTTTTATGTTGAGGACACCAGTGTTGAGGGCACACAATACTCCAAGTAAGGTCTCACAAGAGCAGAGTAGAGGGGCAGGATCACCTCCTTGGACCTGCTGGTCACACTCCTTTTGATGCAGCCCAGGATATGGTTGGCTTTCTGGGCAGTGAGTGCACACTGAAGCTGGCTCATGTTCATTTTCTCATTGACCAACACCCCCAAGTCCTTCTCTGCAGGGCTGCTCTGAATCTCTTCTCTACCCAACCTGTATCTGTGCCTGGGATTGCTCCAACCCAGGTGTAGGACCTTGCACTTGGCATGGTTAAACTTCATAAGGTTGTCATCAGCCCACCTCACAAGCATGTCAAGGTCCCTCTGGATGGCATCCCTTCCCTCCAGCATATCAACCGGACCACACAGCTTGGTGTCATCGGCAAACTTGCCGAGGGCACACTCAATCCCACTTCCACGTTACTGGCAAAGATGTTGAACAAGACCGACCCCAACACCAATCCCTGAGGGACACCACTCGTTACAGGTCACCAGCCGGACATCGAGCCATTGACCACAACTCTTTGTGTGCGGCCATCCAGCCAGTTCTTTATCCACCGAGTGGTCCATCCATCAAATTGATATCTCTCCAATTTAGAGACAAGGATGTGGTGTGGGACAGCGTCGAACGCTTTGCACAAGTCCAGGTAGGTGACGTCAACTGCTCTACCCCTGTCCATCAGTTCCGCAGCCCCATCATAGAAGGCCACCAAATTGGTCAGGCAGGATTTCCCCTTAGTGAAGCCATGCTGGCTGTCACCAAGCACCTTGTTGTTTTTCATGTGCCTTAGCATGCCTTCCAGGAGAATGTGCTCCAAGATTTTGCCAGGCACAGAGGTGAGACTAGTAGTACTATTAATAGTAGTACTATTAATTTGTATTTTTCTACACTGTTTAAGATATGATTTTCACAGGCTACTTTGATTTCCCAATCTCTTAGACTTTTCTCACATTTCTTTCTCCTTGCTCACAGGATTTTTCTTATATTGAATTATACTCTCAAAAGCACAGACTGAATGCATAGAGACCATCTCTCTGTAAGCCCCTGTGTAATCAACTGGATCACATGTGCTTCCCCCATTATCAAGCTTTTATCTTTCCATCTGCTTTTAGCCAGTGTCAGAGATGGGATTTTGGCTCAGTAAAATTTGGACCGATCCACTGCAGCTGTTTATATATTCTGATAAAAATCTAAGTTTGATAAACCGAAACGTCAGTGGTGGTCAGAGTATAGGTAATGCCATCTCTGTCTCCTTTCCATGATTCTTACAAAGATTCAGAGGAATATTGAATTAACTGTAAAAAACTTTCTCCTCCAAAAGTAGACCTTTATGTCAAAATTTTCGATGTAGAGTTGCATTTTTTTTTAATATATGATGGAGAAGATCACAAGGAAATAGTTATAAATGTAAGGGAGAAAGAACAGCAGCAGAATTTATGGATGAAAGAGGTTCCTTTGGGTGTAAGAAGATAAAAAAAGGAAGCTCTAACCCAAAACACATCGTGTTTTATAATGCATGAAAACAAATAAGGGAGTAAGAATATTCTCTATAATATATTCTTTTATCTGAACTGCACGTGGGGCACCATTAATCCTGGCATTTGAACTACTTCTACTCGAGAAGACAAAACATTTTTCCTAAAATGGATTAAATACTTAAGACTATTTATTGATGTTTCCAGAAGAGCTTTTTCCTTCCATTTCCCATTTTCCTTTTTTTTTGTTCTGCTTTTTTTTTCTTTTGTCTATCTGCATTATTTATTGTGGTTTTGGAGCAACTGTATATGATTCCTGAGCAGAAGCTGGGATTTGTCAGGGAAGGTTGTAAGTAAAAAGAACTTACAGCATTTATAAGAATTTTTTCACTGTTCTTTCAAATAGCCTCTCACTGTGTGGATCCTGGAAATTTTATGAAGAAGTTCATGGCAGTAGCTGGCATTCATGCACTGACTGAGTAGTAAATTTCCCAGCTGGGTAGTAAACTGCTCGTAGAAGAGACTGTGTAACTTATCTCTGTGTAAAGCACATTGGCAGGAAGGGTAGATTTCATTCCTCTCTAACAGCAAGACTTTAAAGCTTCCTTGGGCTCCTGAGCACTGAACTACGTGTTCAGCTGGGAAGCAGAAAGCTGCTCTTACTGTTCCTGGACACTTCTGTGTGTTGTAAACTCTGATGTGACAATGCAGGCTCTACTCACTTTCACTCCAGGCTCTTGACATTCCATGTACTTGAGAGAGCTCTCTGAATAATGTAGACATTTCTCTTTTGAGACACAGCAAGCAGTTACAGACAAGATAAAACTGGAAGGTCTCTCTGACATATTAAGTTAGGGTTCCAATGTTTCACCTTCAGTGACCTTAAAGAGTAGCTATGACATTTTTACAATAGACAGAACTTGATTATTATGAGATTACCAAGAAATTACAAATAACATCTTGCTTGGCATTATGTCCTAGTTCATTTAATTAGATCCTGCCAGGATTTCCAGTTATTCATAGAGATTTGCTGGGTGCCCGGAAAGTGCTGTTCCCAGTCAAGTCCAGTAGATAATTGTGTCTGTTAGTCAAAGTACTGAACTGAGTTTTGGTTGACTAAAAACAGATTGGAAGGGTAAAGTGAGTCTTAAATGGCATGTTGTACAACACAAATCCCTATGAAAATAGACCAATACCACAGTATGAAATGCATTCACTGAAACATCAAATTTGATAAAGAAGAGTAAGGAAATAAAAAATCAAGGTAAGTTTACAGATAATTCACAAAAATGAAACTAACTTCACAAAGAATTTTATGCAAAATTGGCAACTCGTCATTCATGCATCTTTAAAATAACCTACATCTTCAGACTAATCATCTTTTTAAGTGTACTGTCCAACCTTTTTGATAACTTAGAAAGCAGTGTGGTTATTTGTATTAAAATAGTAATATGATGATCTAATAAACACTACTAAATAGTGCAGATTAATTTCCATTGGGAAGCTGTGGGTTTTTAAACACACTGCTTACTTTCTAACCTTAATTTTCCAATTAATAAATTGCATATCAAAATAAATTAAAAAAACTTTTCAATTAATAAATTGAAAACAATTGTTCTTAAATTGTCTGAGATCCTAAATAGTTCATACAATATATTTACAGTGAACAAACATATCTTCTGAAGCTATTAGCTACAGCAGGATCCATATGCTGACCTTAGAGGTGGAATGAGCATCTCTTCATGCCACAGAATTCAATGTGCAGTCATGGCACAAGAAACGTGAAAGTGCAAGAAAAACAAAATCACCAGCTGGATCTTGGCACCATAGCAGATATATCAGTGTAATAAAATGTAAGAATAAATCATTTAAAGGTCGATAGTTTTATATCACTTTAAATCAATAATACAGAAATCTTAGAGAGTATTTATCTTCAGTGTGAGATAATAGTATTGTATTCATTCAAATGATCTAGGAAACTGAGTGTGAGATAATTTGCTCGAAATCTTACTGTATTCACCCTTGGAATTCCTGCGCTTGATGGTCTTGGCAGATACCAAGTCACCATGCTACTTGATATCCTGAATACAGAAAGCCATTACAGAGGTAATGTTAATCTCAAGCTCACGAACCTACCTCAGAATTTAACTGGATTTTGTCCTTGATCCACAAAAGGATTCACCACCACATATGCAACATTTATGTGTCTTCTTTATCTTTTAAAAAGTGTGAGCTGCACAGAAATGTTTTGTTTCCCATTAGGGTGACCAAGCTTCGAAGTGAAAGCCCTCATAGTAGATGCTTTCACATGATCGTGTGACCCAGTCAGTACTGATTCCATTCAGCAGGGAGAAACCCTCAGCCAGAGAACTATGTGGGCAGACCAACTGTCTGTAGCTGAGCTGTTGGAAGAGAGGTACTAATGTGGTACTAGTGATCATTAATGTGGTTCTAATTATAGTCAGAAATTAAATCAATAGAGGCAGAATTTTGCAACCTAAAGGGTCATTAAACCATCCGTTCCTCATGAATTGGTATTCACATATAATTCTGGGCAATTTCTGGGGGGATCTTTGTCTAAGAATCATGGAAATGGTGAAAGTCAGACATTCCTCAGAGTAATTCAGCACAGACCTTTGCCCTGCCTGACAGCAATTTCAAACACGCGTCACATTTTTCAGGTTGCCTCTCTTATCACTAGAGAGTAACATGGGCTATGATAAAGGGTGACACAGCTATGAGAGTCACTCTTGATCAGTTGTCTCTATCAGACAACAAGGACTAGGCCTTTGATGCCTAGCCAAGTAATTGTCTTGAAGAGGGAAATCAATCCCAGCAACTCACATCTTTCTTACCCTTGCTTGTCTAGAAAAATTCATGGGTTTTATCACTTAGCTACTCCTATAGTAGTATATTCCTGCCATCAAAGTGTTAACAAAGCAAGTAGTTAAGATGATGCTTGTGAGGAACACATGAAGGAGAGAAATAGTCCAAGTAACAAAACAGCATGTTGTTGATTTAGGGAAGAGCACATTCCAAAGAAAAAGAAAGGTGCCAGATCCTAAACAGACTTGCAGCTGGTTTGAAGTGTTCCTTACTTTGCTATTATATATACAGGCACACAAACACACCTATTTTGCTACTGCAAAATGCTTTCTCCTGGGTACTTGTCATTTTGGCTTGGTGGAAGTAAAAATCAGTTCATGCCTTCTTTTCTATTTGAAGGGTCATTTTCTTTAGAACTTTCAGTCTGCTTCCAGAGACAGAAAAGTGACAATATCTATATAAAAGAAAAATTTCCTTATGTGTTTTAAAAACCCTCAAAATTAAAGGAAAAAATAGAAATTGAGCAATCCGTGTAATCCTCACCCACATGGAAGATTTTAAAATTATGATTCTTTAATCACACAGTGATTTAATTCCTTTCTGATACCTGTGTAATATTTCTACCTGTTAGTGAGCCAGTCTGTGGGACTACAAAGATTGCATTGATATCGTGCAGCACAGCAAAAATGGCATCTATAGAGCTGAACACAGCTCTTCAGAATGGGAACCATTGTAAGAGAATAAAGAATATAGTCAGTGATTGACAAGTTGAAGGATGATCAATTGGTATCAGTGCAGTTAGCAGTAGTTTGTTTAGGAGAATCCAAGTTCTGCATTTGTTCCAGCTGGAATGGTATGTTGCGCACCTTGCTGTCATCATTTCACTTTGTCTTTCTGTGTCCATAGGGACACGCATGTACCTCATGACTGAAGAACAGGAAGGAGGTGGGAAATAGGGAGGTGGCTGATCTCCATTTTCCCGTAATCAAGGATCTCTAAGTGCCTTGGAGAGCAGATGCTGGTGAGTAATAACAGAGCTTGGTAAAAAAAGATCTACATCCTTTTCTTGATTACTTTCATCTGATGATGTGAAATGATGGTCTTAATGAGGTGTACAGAGATATTTAGTGGTATGGAAATTTCATGTAGAGTGTTGGGTGAGTCAAGAAACTTGTTCATGTTCATTGATAAATGTTTTCAGTTGACTTAATCCTGCTGTATCCCAGGTCCTAACCAGCATCTGTGCTTTGACCCAAAGCTCACGTTATTTCTTTTCTCTGGCCGTTTTGAAGGAGTTTTGTCTGAGAAGCTGTAACTCCAGTGAGGAGAAATGATTTTGATGTGTTTCAAGATATTTGGCTCAAAATAAAAGCAGATCTGAGCTCTCATTTCAAAATTCCCAAACAGATTTTGAATACTTGTATTTGAATTTGGCTCTTAATATACACTGGAGGATGTTTCAAAAGGGAAACTTTTGTCAATGTGAACACAATAGAAGCTCAGCTACCCAACCTAAAGAAGTTTGACTCACAGTACAGTACTTGGCACTGTAGGTATGTGAATTAAAAGGCTATTCAACAGTTTCACTTTTATATCCAACATCACTAAAATAACACTTTCTTTTTTTTTTTTTTTTTTGTTAGAAATAAGATTTGGAATTTCCAGAGCTTGATTTTTGCCAGCAACAAGAGACTAAGATAAAAAGTAGGGACTTTTTTCTCTAACGCTTTTATTCATTCCTTTCTGTGAAGTGAAATAGGCGATGCCTCTGAATAGAAAAAAAACACAAGGAGTTATCTAGTTTGTATTCTGTGTCCCTTATCATACTTCAGTATTGTTTTATCTGGCATCTTATGTGGATTCTGGATGCCTGCAGACCAACCAGACAGGAAGTGTCATAGGAGCTGGTGCCTGAGGAAAATCATGAAGGAAGTAGATGTATTTATTTTTATATTCAGTATTTCAGAAATTCCTCAAAAGGGAAAGAAGCAGATGATAAAACTTTCTTAAGTTGTTTCTTTTTTCGCTTTTTTCAGTAGATGACAAGCTAGATGTGGAGTACAATTGTAAGGTGTGATGTGAGTTACAGGGTAATGCGTTGGTGTTCTTTTTGTAGCTGGGAACAAAGTTACAATTCCTGAAACAGACACAACCCTTTAAATAGCTCTGCAGGTAGAGCTCATCTTTCCCATCTGGAGATGAAAATTATAGGGAGTCAGTGATGCTCTCCTCCCGCTTTTGGGGGCTATACAGATGTTGTGTTATTGTCAGGTGATGAGAAAGAAGGTGGAGGGAGTTAAGGAAACCAAAGGATCAGGAAAGCTTTGGGAACCAAAAAGCCGGTAGGCACTGAGGAAGGCAAGACAGAATATAACCCATATAGCAGGCTACTGAGGTGCTGAGAAATAAAGATTTGGCGTCTATCAGATCATTATCTGCTGTGTAAGCCATATAGTCAGTAGTACTCATACATATCCTCCAGGTACATGTTTTTTCAGTTACTTGATCATGATATGACCATACTAAAGGTGTTCCCTTGGATGTGGTGCCTGAAGGGAATTCTTTCTTTGTTGATGCAGATATGTTTTTCCCTGCAAGAGTAGTTCTCATTTGAGTTACAGCACATTCCTCTTGCTTTTATTCTTTAGATATGATCATATTGTGGAGGTATCAGACGCTCTTTGCATAGGGTGAAAGCTCTTCATCCCAGCTGCTTCCATAAAGCATCAGAAACTCTGTGAGAGGCTTTCTCATACTCAGACATCCAGTGTGCATACCAAGATCTTTTGTGAAGTGGGTGAGGGCTGCTGTTTGAATGGGGGATCTAAGCATGAACTTGCTGTAATACCTCTATGATCTGAGGCTGAAGAATTGTTGAGTTAGACTTAGCTGCATCTTCTCACCTGAATGCCAGGCCTTCCACTGAAGGATTCTGCCCTCTCAAGCTCATGGGACACAGATGCTTAATAGTAAAGGTGTTGCATGTGTTTCTGTGTTAGGGCCCTGTATAGAAGTTATTATTCCAACACTGGATGTTTTTAGCAGCAATCCTAAGTGGCGGCTGTAGATTACAGCTATTGGGATGGAGTGCCATGAAGTAGTTTATTGCTGACCTCTTCTCCGTAGGACATAAATCACAGAATCAGTGGCACAGGTTTGAAGAGACCAAATTCTGCATGATGGTTAGACTTTCAGCTTCCCCTCATAGCCTCCCTGAGACAGCACAGTACGTTAAAAATCATAATATGATAGAATAGTTAAGAAGAGGTTTAGAAATGTTGGATAATGAACATGTTGCATTTTGGTTGGCTAGAGGAAATTAAGTGAAGTTCATCATACAGGTATTTAGCACGGTTGAAGAAGTATGAATTAAAGGAAAAGCTGAACATAATTCTGAAATGGTTTTCTGTTCTTACATTCCAAAAAAAGTCTGAAGTAAGTTTCAGTTTCCTGAAGGACATTTGTATTTTCTGATGCCAGGCCAAAAATGATGTGTTCAGTATTTCCAACTCCCTTCTGAGACACACAATTGTCTTCTCTTTGTTTGTCCAACAAAGCCTGAGAAAAGACTCTTTTGATTACTAGATGTATAAAAAACATATTTACATCCCAGTGCTTCATTCTTTTAATCTCTTTTGCATTTAGTGATATTTTTGTAATACTTGGTACATTCCAGTCTTCATTACGTTCTGCGTGTGTCAGGTTTTTCTTCCAGTTGATTCTATGACACTTGATCTCACTGTGAATCTAGATGCATCCTATGGGCTTATCCCCAGCATCCTCCTTTGTGTAATTTGAATAAAAAGCTTGATTGTGCGAACTCTTGAGGTCAGCTGCTGATCCCTAGACAGGACAGCCTGTTCTGGAAATAAGCAAGCTTGATAGCCACTCTCCTGCTTGCAAGCTGATGCAGAGGATAGTAGGAGCAACAGTAAAGCGTATGTTCTGTTTAAAATGCACGGAAGACTCACATTTGAAGTTGGGTAAAGAACAAGTTTTAAGAAATTTGTTTAATTTCTTTGTTAGATCCGTACTTCCATTAATGATATTTCTTGGCTAACGCTGCTCTCACCTGTAGTGTCTGAGTTAAATTTGTCTGTCACTCAGTGTCATAGTCTCTCTGGTAAGGATCCAACCCCAGTAAAGTTAATGGCAGCTGTCCAGTTTAGTTTTACTGAGAGCTGGCTCAGAGTTATTTCCTATTTCATGTTATCTGATGAAGGGCTTGATTACAGTTTTTCCAGCATGCGGATACGGCCTCCTATGTTTATACCTTTTTGTGTCTAGAAACTGATTTCCCAGAAATAGGGAAATTTTGCCTTTTCCCCTTCAGCTTAGCCTATGATTATTCAGCAGTCAGGCAGAAGAGTTTCGTTTCTTGCTTCTCTCTGCCCATGGTTAAAGAGTCTGTATTTGCAACTTAACTAAGAGAGAAGACTCTTCTTCACTAAAAGCCATTCCAGGGAAAATAAATCACATCTGTAGATGTTGTTACCTCCTCCAGATAGATTTTGGGTTTCTGGATTTGATAACAGTACTTCCAGAACAGTACTCTGCTTGCATTTCCTGACACTTAGGACATTGTTTTTAATTCCCCCCTCCTCCTCTAATAAAAACAATGATAAAGATAATATAATATATTATGGGAGAATCCACTGGAAGTTCCAGTGAACATAACCTTTAGTGACTTTTGATAAGGCATTGCTAGGTGCTTCAGATGGCTCTGGTTTATTGTCTTCTGGGTAATTCTTGGCTTGTCTTTTTTATTTTTTCCATCTTTCTGAACACTGCTGTTCTTACAAATCATTATTATTTTGAAGACATACTTTATTCCTGAGAGCACAGTTTGTATCTTCCTACAATCATTACATCCCTTTTAAATTCACGAGTTTCTGAGAAGCATATGAAAAAAGTGGTTGATGCTGCTTCTCTTAACCTAATGTATTTCTGTAGCAGCTTGTACTGTCCAGCTGCCCTTTGGTAAGGATGCAGATGAAGGGCAGGTGCAGCCAGGGAAAAGCATTAAAAAATAGAAGACACACTGACTCTAGGCCAGCAGAAGCTTTACATCCTCTGGTGCTACTCCCATCTGAACATGGTGTCTTGTGGCTAGCATTAGGTTACTAAATGTAAAATCTGCTTGACTCAAAAAACATCATGTTGATGTGGTGCCAGGTTTCAGCAATGACATTTCTTTAGCATCAACAGCATTGTTACTTCAGCTTTTATTTTTTCAAGTTATTACTGATTTATTAGACATTGAATCTGTGCTGTTTATAAAAGATACTATATGAGGACAATATTTCACAGGCATCAAATGACCAAACTAGTACCTACCGAACAGTTTTCCAGGGACATTTTAAAATAACATATATGTTTAGTTTTGAATCTCTTGCTGCTTTTGTTTAGGGATTCATAACTGACCAATACAAACTACTCAAGCAGTTGAATAAATAAACAGTTGAGATCTGGAAACCTTCTTCCATTCCTTGTATTCATAGCATTTCCCAATTGAAAGTTAAACACTGAAAATATAACTTTACTTTATTCATAACACTGTTGCTATATTAGCCAGTAGTAGTTGCCCTCAGAAAGATTCCAGTCTGGATTCACACACCCACTGGAAACCAAACACTGAAAATAATCCCGGAGTTGTATTATAAACTGGTATTCTTCAGTTGTATATGAACAGGACATAGGAGAACTGAGAGGCATATCAGTGGTGTAATGCATACCAGCAGCATCTTGAAAGAGGGACATTTTTGAGGCATTTTTTAAGCGGAATTGAGAAGATTATTTCAGTCAATTAGTCCCCAAAAGATGAACCTGATTCAAACTGATCAAGTTGGATCTCCAGACTTCTGTTATCTGACTTATTTCTTCATTTTTACACCTAGAAATGGGAGTAACATCACCTCGTGAACTGGTAGTGCAGTTTTCAAGGGGAATACTGAGCTAGGTAAAGTTAATTACAGAACCTGAGTACTGTTAAAAGTATTCTCAAGACTCACTCCTACAAAAATATTTACACTGAAAGCAAACTTGAACAATTTTTCCATCTGAGATACAGAGCCATTCAATTGCTTGGAATTACCCCCATTCTTTCATTTTATCAGTCGTTTGCAGGATCGGATCTTGCCATTTTTGTGCGCAGTGGGCAGTGTTAGTTTTCCTTGTTTTCCTGGCTTCCAATTGTGCATTGCAGAGAGCGGCAGAGGGCGCAGCCCGGCGTGGATCCGGCCCTCTGCGAATTTCCCCGTCCGGGGATTTCCCACTCCACCTCGACCAGAGCCTCTATAAAGAGCAAGCTGGAGCTATGCTCGTAAACTGGTGCAGAGCGGCAGGATCTCATTGTGCTTTTTCACGGAGAACAGAAACCAAGGCTTTTGAATTTACTTTCTTCACCTAGTAACAGCAATTACGGATGTTAAAAGAGATGGGAAGAACAAGCCAAGCTGTGCTAATAATTTTGTATGTGTTCATGACTGGTAAGTTGGTGTGTGTTATTTGTCTTTATTTGGTTTTGACTTTGTTAGGTGTAAACTGACCTAAAGTTTACTGTTAGATCTTTATTTCTCTTTGTTCCAGTTACTTTTCCATCTCAGTGAACACAACTGGCAATTAAGTAGTTCTGTCAAAATGTCAGGAAGCTTTTTTTGACATTTGCTGTCAGCTTTATGTGTGCTCTGTAATGACACAGTCATTTTCTTACTGAGTTTGCTAAAAGACAGTCTAGGAGACAACTGCAGTAAATCAGTGCGTGTTTGATTTTTACCGTCATACCTGTCAGCAACAGTCAAGTTTGGTACTGAATGTCCTGTTGAAAGTTATTCTGCACTTGTCCTTGCTATCTTACTTGCCACTCCTTGCCTCAAATGTTACAGTTTTAGAACCAGATCCACCTGAAAAAAAAAAATGCTATATTGTGCCAATGCATTTATTTTCACTGACAGGGTTGGGTTTATGCTATTTTATACATGAGAACTGCCTGTTAAAGTCTCTATTATCTTTGACAAAAATGACAGTGTTTATGGGAAATTTTGGAGATGTAAACTACTGCATAAGCTTTGTTAGTTTAACCTCCACCTGCTGCTGAGTTCATGTCTGTTCTCTCTATTGCAGTTAAAGCTTTTGAAATGGAGATTATACCTGCTAACAGAATTGTTAAACAGATTGGAGAAACACTCACACTCACATGCAATACTACTGGCTGTGCATCGCCAAGTTTTTCCTGGAGAACCCAGATGGACAACCCCCTTGGAGGAGCAGTGAATAACTATAGGACATACTCTACCTTGACTATGAATCCGGTTAGCACTGTGAATTCTCATGACTATCTATGTACTGTCTTCTGTGGTGAGAAAGATAAAAAAGAGAAGAGTGTCAAAGTTGAAATTTACTGTAAGTACAAATGTAAAAATTCTCTTTAAGCAGTACGCATTTGTGCCAAATCAAGAAGTGGTTTTAGGTGTGGTAGTTGGTAGTTAACTGATAATGCTGGAATAATGAGTCTGCTATAGATCAGCATATATTCCTTATAAGATTCCTTTATCTGTCTCTTCAGGATGCTTTCTCAGACCCTTTCTGCTTAGCTTTCTGCTCTGAAGGTTGTGTGTACTGATCTAGATGTTTGTAGAGCTGGAAAAAAATGAAGAATCAAAGCATTTGCAGTCTGCAGGGGAATGGTTCTGTTGCCTAAACTACACAGAAAACAGGATAGCACCAGTGTGTGGATTGCTCTGAATGCCTGTATTTAGGCAGCTGTACCACTGTCTAGGCGCCGTGCTAGATTTTATTAGATCATTTGTGATCATATTTCAACAATGGTACAAGTATAATTCCTGTTAGTGTATGAACTGCTTATAAAAGACCTGTATGTCTTCATATCAAGATATGAATAATGTCTGATAATAAAGTTGGTATAATGTCATGTTCTGAACGTCTCTAAACTCAAGATGTTTGGTGGCTGGATGTTGCTCTTATGTTGACCCTAGAGCTCATCTCTGCTAGACTAAAGAAATGGATTTTATTCTTTTAGCTTTTCCCAGAGATCCTGTCATTGAGATCAGCCCATCTTTAGCTGCTGCAGAGCCAGTCACTGTCACCTGTAAGATTCTGGATGTGTATCCTTCTCATTACCTGGAAGTACTCCTAAAGAAAGAGGATCATGTTCTTCATGGGAAAAACTTTTATGAAGATGAAAGCACAAATACAGAGAACAAAACTGTCACATATTCATTTACTCCCACAGCTGAAGATATAGGGAAAGAGATTACCTGTGTGGCCAAGTTACCAATTCCTAATACGGACTTTGAACCCAAAGAAAGAGTAACTTCTGAGAAACTAACTGCAAACTGTAAGCATTTTCATTCTAGGCTTTTCACACCAATTCCTGTTTAATGTTAAATTTCATGGAATGGGTTTCCAAAGTGTGTGCTATGAATAATTTGTTATCTGCGCTTCTTATTTATGTTATTTATGACAAAAGTTCAATTCTGTTGTGTGCAGTAACAATCACTGAGTCATTAAAAACTCACTGTTGTTCATGACAGAAGTTAGACAATGCTTATGTTGAGCACAGGTGCCCATTCAGAAAGTGATGGCCAGAAGAAAACTGGCAGATGCATGCTATTAAAATTGCCATATTACACTTAGCAGTTACAAGTTTATAGTCTTGAACAATAGGGGGACAAATGGAAGAATAAAAAACTAGTAATAATTTGTATACATTTGGTCTAGCTTAGCTTTCAAAGCTGCAAGCTAAATGTCTTACCAAGCCTGGAAAAATTGTTCCACTGTGTTACTGGAATAAACATGATTCATGTATTCTTGGTATTGTGTGCAGTGTACCTCCAGAGAAGCTAGTGTAAAAGATGTACATGTCATTCTTCATTCACTTACTGACCTTCTCTCTTTTCTTCTCTTCCAGTCGGCCCACAAAATACTGTCATTACTGCATCTCCAGGCAACTGGCCAATGGAAGGCGACACTCTAAACCTCACTTGTGTGACTGAGAGTAATCCACCAGCACAAATAGCCTGGAGAAAACATCTGGCTGATGAAAGCATTCAGCTTCTGACAAAAACCAATGTCCTTTCTATTCCTGATGCCCATTTCAGTGATTCAGGACTGTACATCTGTGAAGTAACTAATCTGGTAACAAATAAAACAGAGAAAGCGACTGTGGACATAGTTATACAAGGTACAAGTCTGCTTGAATTAAACCTGTATAGCCCAGTACCCAACTGCCTGTTGGGTTGGAGGATGCTGAAACACTGAAAATTAGGAAATAACTGGAGCATTCCTTGTGATGTATTCAGGAGTTAGCTTTCAATGTACTGCTGCTCTTCATGGGCTGTGCTTTTCACTTCTATGCTTCATTTTCAACTAATACTTTCTGTGCTGCTGTTGTACATGCATACTACTTGCACTTCCTACAGTGCAATACTCAAAGTGATAAAAGAATCTGAGAAAGTGGTGATGTGGGGGATACTGTTATTTCCTTGAAATGCTAATGCACATAGCAGTTTCACAGGGACATCATAGTCTCCTTCTTTGAACTTGTAGTTTTAGTCATTAGTAGTAAATTTAGTAGTTATTTAATAGTAAATGAATTTGGGACATTATTAATATTGGCATCAGTATCAGTGTTAGTATTGTATCATTGGTATTATTGGTACTATTAGTATTATTATTGATACTGTTTTCAGTAGAGCCAAAAGTCTCGGAGCCTGGGACCAAACCCAAATAAACAGATCCTTGAGCAAGCAGTTCCTGCTTTCTTAAACCCCTCCCCATCTTTAGTACTTTTGCATTAGGATAAAAAACATTTTCTTTTGTCATGCAGGTGCTCCAAACATTACAGAACTCTCTGTTGAACCTTCTACCACAGTTCGAGAAGGAGAAAATGTTTCCATACAATGTTCTGCTGAGGGTAATCCTTCTCCAAGGATTATTTTAAGGAGAAAATCTGATGGTGCAGACATGGGGCCTTACAGTGAGGGGAGAATTCTCCTTCCATCTGTGACATTCCTAAATGGAGGAGACTATGAATGTGTAGCAGAAAATAAGTTTGGGAAAAGTAGAAGTGCAATAACACTTAATGTGGAATGTAAGTATGTGTAATGTTTTCGCAGTCATTTAAAAATAATCAATCAGTTTATGCTTCACTTACTTCAGTGATAAATGTACCAATAAAATGAAACACCACCCTGTGAGTACAATAAACCCAGCCTAGTCCTTTGCTCTTCCCCAAAGAAAGGAGCAGTGCTGATGAGCAAAACAAAGACATGAAATCCTTAATGTAATGCCAGTCCTAATCCTAATGTAATCAGGATCTGGATGAACATGAAGCTGATCTTCCTTCTTAACATTCTTGGTTTAGGCTATAAACCAAGAGTGTGGTAGCTCTGGCAGTGTATGCTTTACTTATTCTGAGACTGAGAAAGAAATGAACTTTGGGAGGCCAGCAACCTGACATCCCATAGGACATGCTATATCCACCTCTAAAAATCCAGTGGTGATTAACCACAGGGTTCTTCCTTTCAGATGGACCAAAGAATACAATGATCTCTGTTATCCCTGCCACTGCTGTTAAAGAAGGAGAAACTGTGATAATGAAGTGTACTAGTTCTGGCAATCCAGCTCCAGTGATCTCTTGGAAGAAAAAGAAGACTACTGGGGAGCCTGAGAAAATTTATACAGATGCAACTTTAACCATAAAGAACATAAAAAGTCAAGATCTGGGGCTTTATGAATGTGAAGCTTATAACCAGTTTGGCAAAGAAGAAAAGGATGTGAAATTACTTGTTCAAGGTTAGTAGACAGAACTAGCTGGAACATGAGTTTTCTGGTTTATGTATTTTAGGTCCAGCTCTTATTCTGTGAAGGACAGGGGAATTTTGTCTTTGATATCAGTGGAGTTCAAAGGTGGCCTTGATGTCATTAAGTAATTTAGGAAGCTTTAAATAACGGATGAAATCTGCCTCGATACGTCTAGCCTTAATACAAAGGTCTCACGTAAGATGAGTTTGTATCTATCCTGCAAAGTGGCAGGTGCATGCATGAGGCAGAGAAGATGTGCAATGCCTGTATGTTCTTCAGTACAGGTCACAGGAGCATCCAGATACCTGCATGCAAAAGATTCAGAGAGAGTGTACATGGTGAACCTCTCTGTGGAGGGCTCTCCTTTAAGTTCCAATTCTCTCCTGTTCTTGCAAGCTGCATTTAAGCTACACCACATACCGGTTGCCCTGATAGCTAAGTCTCATTTTCAGCAATAAGCGGACTTCTCTGCTTTAGCCCTGCTGCTTCTGTTTATTGCGTGGCAACATCATGTTGCTTAGAGATCACTTCTGCCAGTAGTCAATCTCTCTTCCTTATTCTTTTCTACTTTTGTAGCTACACCAAAAGATACACTTTCAGTTTTCCCTTGAAGTGCAGTGATACAAGGAGAAAGTGTTACCATCTCTTGCACATTTATGGATGTTAACTCTGTTCAGAGTACTCCCTGAAAGAAAACAGGTGATGGGATCACAGCCCTTGAAAGAGAAGACGGCAAATTCTTCAATTCCATTAAGAATTAATTGTTTTTTAAACCCTGAGATGAGCTGCCGTTACCCAGATTCTTGTCATCAGTGGTGGGACCTTAGTGCTAACACAAAATGCTGTCCAAAACTGCAGATGCACAAAATCATTGCTGCTTCAAAATCATTTGTAGTTCCACTTCCACCTTTGAAAACAGGATGTAAAATTGTGAAAATCTTGAAAAAAGTACTATTCTAGAACTCCTTCCTTAGCCTTTTCTCTTCGGTTGAAAGAGGACATCAACCTCTGCGGCTGTTGGTCCTTGTCCTTTAATGAACTCGAATAAACAGTGAATTTAAAATAAGAAAAGGCTCCATATAATGTAGAAGATATGCAATATACTCCATCAATTGATAAAATGTCTGTCAGCTGGCAATTGCAGTGTGTGAAGGATAGTTAGTGACAGAGTAGTGTCTAAAGTTATATGCTTGAATATTATAGTGAATCCCTTCACAAAGTGAATTAGTACTTTGTGTGTACAAGCTGCTGATACCTCATGAGTTTTTCACTTCTGTTTCTTGCTAAATCCTACCTTGCATTTCTTTTCAGTTCCTCCCCAAAATATCACTGTGTTAGTATATCCATCAGAAAATGTGAAAGAAGGAGAAAACATCACTATTACATGTAGCGCATACAGTAACCCACCATCAGAGATGGTCCTGAAAAAACTCCATCAGCAGAAAGAAATTATTCTGCCATCAGTGAATGGAACCTTTATACTCTACAATGTCACCAAAAATGATACAGGCAGATATTTGCTTGATGTTTTCAATGAGGTTGGAAACAACATCACAGTGATTGAGATAGCTGTTGTAGGTAGGTAGATTTGTTGCCTTAAACTTATTTTGTTCATACTTTCTAATGAATTTTGTGTCAAGGTTAGCACAACTAGCTCATGGCTGAACCTTGCGCAATAATACTGCAGTTAACCTAAAAACCACCCAAAACCCAACAAACAAAACAAACCAAAACCAAACCAAATACTCAGCACCAAGCTGCTGGGGAGAATAAGCTGTATTTAACCTCTTTTTGGTATAGCAGGCATTGTCTGTCCTACCCAAACTTGTGCAATAGCTTTAAAGAGATGGCCACATGCATGAACAGTGAAACTAATCCAGAGAAAGTTTTGTTTCACAAATAGATCTAAAGATTGGGCTTTTTTAAACATAGTCTTCTCCTGAAGCATCACTTCCAGGATGTAGAAATGTCCCCAAGTGTTTCCTGGGTAAAATATGTGATACTCGTGTATTCTTCATGAAATCCATTGTATTCTTTGTTGTAGATGATATCAGCTAGGTTTGAATTTGCAGAGCAAACACAAGACCAAGAATAGGATTTGAAGTGTGTAATATGGAGTTACTACTAAAAAAAGAAAGCCTAAGGAAAATGGTTTGAAATGTGCTTTGTGCAAGAAAACAGAACTGGTGTTCCAAATGAAGGTCATGAATAACACTGCTTTTACAGGAATATACGTGTCTCTTTTAGTCAGTTTTTACACAACTTTTTTCTCCTCTTATCTCCAATTTCAGAAAGATTGGGAAAACCAGATCAAATGATCCCACTGATTATTGCATTTTCCTCAGTGACAGCAGTAGCAGTACCTGCAGTTGCAATTTTGATCTACGTGTCAAGAAAAGCAAAGATAAATGGATCCTACAGTCTTGTAAAAGCACTCAGGCTGAAAGTGTGATTCTATTACTAGAAGTCTAAATTCATAATAAGCAATGTTATTTATTGTTGTGACTTATTCTACTTTTCTATGACATACAGTAACAAACAAATGACTTAAGAACATCACCACGTGATAGCAAATGGATTGTTTTCCTGTTTTGATACGTATTGTAGTATTTCAATTAAAGGAAAAACTGGCATCCTATCCTAGAAGTGGGTAAATCACTTCTGTGTTGAAGCATGTTGAGCATAGAGTCCCTTGGAGAACTAGGTTTGTACATAGTGTATCATTTGTGTTGTAAATATGTTCAACTGGCTATCACTTTGTAAAATTGCAGTCTTACTGCAACTGTACAGGGAAATGTTAATTCAAAGATATATATCAGCATTACTTGAGCTGATCAGATGATAATGTTTTATTTTGTATTACCTACAGAGCGAATGTTTTTAATACAACTTGTCTGCTTGTAGTAATGTTTGGAAAATGTTCTCTTTTCACTCATATTGCCGTAAACCCACTCCCTTCAATGGAATTCCACAGTCGCTGGGCTATGCCTTTCTGATCCTTTAAATGAATTTAAGCTCTCAAGGCTCATGTGTGAAACATTTTATTTTTCATATTACTCAGAAAGTGCCTGGGGTTATAGCCTGGTCAGTTTTAGGAGAGCTGAGATATTTTGGTAGGGTTTAATCATTGCCAAATCAATGTCAGAATTCTGTTACTTCATGAGGAGCCAGGTGAGACCCTTCATGTAGATTCAGCTGCTGATAAATATGCTTTGTAGATTTCTACTGTGAAATAAAACCACCAGTAGGTTTCTTTGACTAAATCCGCCTAGTGATTCTGTCAGAATACACGTTCCTGTATGGAATATATGGAATATGGAAGGAACCAGTGAAAACCATTACCCTTAGCAACAGAAGATTCAAGTGTCATGGGAAGCCTTAGTTGTAAAGGCACAAGCAAGGCAGGCAGGGACCTAAAGGTATAAGAAAAGGGAGAGGCAAAATCAATGCAGCCTCAGCAGTGGTGGTAGTTTCCTGAAGGAATGCCCCTCCCAAACTGCTCACTGTGGAAAACTTAACCGCTTGCCTGACAATTTTACGTTTAATAGACAGCTGGTGCCTATATGCTTTACTGTGATTAGTGCTTTTTATTCACTGTACGCTCTCTCCAGTGTGCTAATGGCAAAGAAAACAGCGGTCTTTCCATGCAGAGACAAAGATGAGGGGGAAGGACCTGTGGATTTGATAGCATTCTCCCTTACATCCTGTCTCCTGGCTGGTGGTGCTGCTTTTGACTGCTCTGGTTGGTGATGTTCAGCACTGAAGGCAGGGCTGTGGGAGGAGCAGGCGCTGTGGCTGAGATGTTGATGTGTATCTAGTCTCAGACACTGTGTCAGGCACAGGAAGGTGGGTTTGGCTCTGCCAAACTACACACACGAGGTCAAGCAGGGGTATGTGAAAAGAGTTTCTTTACAACATACAAAAGGTAGCAATTGCCCCCAGCAGCACTACAGACAGATGTCTCGTGGTAGCTTGCTGCAGGGTGAAGCAATGGTGCAGATCTTCCATCTGGTTTTCACAGCATGTTCAGCAGTGTATTGTGCACAGTAGATCTGTGCATACAGGGTCTCCTGTGCTTATCTTCTGTTGGAAAGCGAGGCTTGGAAAGTGGAGGTGTATCAGAAAAATGAGAGAGCAGTGTGGACTTGGCTTGGAGGAATGTGAGCATGCAGTAGGAGGGTGAAGAAAAGATTGAAGACAGAGGAGGAGGAGAGCTTTGACAGGCCCATGACATACATTTCTTGGAGGTGGTGCCAGGCATATTTATTCAGAGTGATGTCAGGCCTGTCTCAGTGCTGATTTGTGAACAAACCACAAAGCATGATTTTCCCATTGTGCAAAACTTTGCTGCACTCACTTTTTGCCTACTGGGCATAGCTGTGGTATATGTAGTGCAAGAAGGATGGTTAAAAAAGATACAGAGAAAGAGGACTGGAAAAACAGGAAAACTGGAAATGTCAGTGACTTTCCAGCTTGGAGAAAGAATTCTGGAGGAGGGGATGTGACTGACATTTTCCAAATCATGAGAGCAGCTGATAGCAAACAACAGATGCAGAGCTGCTGTTTGCTAAATCATGCAATGCCATAACAGCAGGGCACACAAGGTAAGGCGAGAGAATCTCAACAAGAATAATAGGGAGTGCTTCTTTACACAGTAAATGGTGAACTACTAGAAGCTGCTGCAAAGGGTTGTGTAGGTCAACAGTATCAACTGGTTCAAAAAGGGGATGAAAAAATAACGGACTAAAAGTCCACAAACAAATACTAGAAGGAATAAGCAAAAATGGACAGTATAACATCCCTGACCCGATGACGCTGAGCCATCCTCAGGGAATGTATGGTAAGAAAGTGGCCAGGTTTGCATGCTCTCCTAAAGTAGTGTCTTCCACTACTGGAGACAGGCTGTGGTAGCTGGATCACTGGTGCGATCCAGTAAGGAATGTCTCACCTTCTTAGGCCTTTTCTGACCAGTCTTGGGCCAGGCCTATTTGAGAAGGGGCTTAGCAGTTCCTGTGCTGCTTTTCCTTCTCCTGTCGTTCCTTAGAAGAAATAAAAACAGGAAGGATGAGTGAGAGGGAAAGAGGAGTCATCTCGCAACAGTACTTAGGTGCCTGTGTAGTCTACCCTGGAAATTCCTCCACAGGTTCCTGGTATCCCCTTGGCTGTTGTTTTCATCAGGATTTGTGATACAGATACAGACCATAATGTCTACATGGCTTGGCTGCCCTCTCAGGTTTTCCATTAGGCATGAAGTCTTTTAAGTCAATAGGAGTTGACCTGTGATTTCCACACAGCCTTTTCCTTTAACCCAGGAGCACTAAATTAATAGATAGATAGAACTTGTAGTGCTCATTTTAGGAGAGGCTGCTGTTGGGTGGGCAGCAAGTTTCCTCTCAGTGAAATCACAAAGAAAGACCTTGCCAGGGGATCTCCTGCCCTCCTGCCTGATTCTCGGTGCTTTCCAGAGCACTTAATGATCTGGGGAGAAGATACAGCTGGTGGAGGTTAAAAGTTCACAATCAAATAACTTCTCTTTTTATTGAACATTACAGAAGGAAAATTGTTTCTGCTTGCACTATATTTCATCAAGCAAATGCAGAACTTCTGCCCTGGCAAAAAGGCATCAACAGCAGCTCCAGCCTGGCAAGTGCTTTCAGAAGGTGTCAGAGCCACCTGGAAGTCTAGGTAAGAGTCCCTGCAATGGAGACTGTCCTTATAACTAAGAAAGTGCTCTGTAGAGCAAAGGGCTATGGCAGGTCTACTCAGGTTTTCTCTACAGAGTCACCTCCCAGGTTACAGAGTTGGTTTTCCCCTTGCCTGGGCCTGTGCTCAGGCACACCTGAGTGTGCCCTGGTGTCCTCAGAGCAGAGGGTTATCCCAGCAATACAATGCTAATGCTAAATGCTAATGCTGAAATGAAGCTGGGTTTTAAAAGGTGATGGCAAAATCTCCCTCCCCACAGGTAGTCCAGGGTGTGTTCTTCCTTTAAATGTAAAGCTTAAACAGAAGAAAACAAGTTTTATAAAGAGTGCTTGCGGATTATTTTGTAGGTGTACTGAAGGGAACAATTAATATATCCAGTGACAGAGGTGCTGTTACCTGCTGGAGGCCCTGTGTTTGCAGGAACAGGCTTCCCCTGGCTTCATGGACTAGCAGGGTCTGGTCATAATGTTTAAGGCCAAATTACAGAATCACCAAATCAACTTGGAAAAGCCCTTTAAGCTCATCTAGTCCAACCCTTGCCCCAGCACTGCCAAGGCCGCCACTGACCCATGGCACTGAGGGCCTCCTCTACACAGTGTGTGAACACTTGCAGGGACGGTGACTCCAGCACTGCCCTGGTGATGTTCTGGTGTCTCGGGCTGCAGCATGTCTTTCAGCTTCATAACCTGCTGCTGGACCAGATAACTTCTCTGAGCAGACTGTGTCCCCAGTAAAGAATTGGATTTTGACTGAACATTGCTCACAACTGGAGAATATACCATTGTAATAGGTGATTAGCTGTGTCCTTTCTGTTGTATATACATGGCCTGCTTCCTAGGCTAATCTGTCTGACCTTTCACACCTTTCTCTCCCCAAGATAATTGCCTACTGTAATCAAGCCATCTCTTACTTCTTTGCTAGACTAAACAGATTGAGCTGTTGTAAACCTACTTTTCTCTTTAAGGCATTTTCTACACAGTAAATAATCCTTGTGGCCTTTTCTAAATCCCTTCCAGCAGTCCGGTGTACCCTTTAATATGTGGCAAAAGATCTGTACATGGTTCACCAGTGCTGTTTCCGCCAGTGCCAGAGGGGATTCTGCTTCTTTACCCCTCCTTTCTGCCACTCTGCTTCCATAAACAGCCTTTTTTGTGTTTGCCATCTCTTTTTGTCTTTCAGAGATTCACTCAGGAAATAAAGAAAAAGTAAATCCCTTATTCCTGTTATGGTTTCTCAGTGCTTTGTAGGACACAGTCCCTCAGAGCTGTTCATGGTACATGTTTTTGAAACAAAATGCTATGTGATACAAAGTCAGATGTCTCATGAGTTCAAATACCTTGGATCTAATTTGTCTGATAATGCCTACATTCCTTAAAACCAGGCTCACTGAAACTAATTATTTTAGTTACAAAATAATTATAGTTATCAAATATATATATTTAAATCCCTGGCTCAGTTTTCCCATTATTTAAAACTTGTCATAGACCAGTCTGAATTTTGCCCAGACCGTCCAGCTCACCAGTCGAGAACTGACAAGAGTACACTTGACATTTCTCTGTATTCAGATAGAAGGCCACTTCACCTTTGAAATGAAATGAGAGAAGCAGTTATGTCAGGGAAACCCCTTCTCTTGTTCTGCTGTCTGTGGTGTGGCTCAACAGCTTTTAAGCCTTGCAGTCTTTTGGGGTCCACATCTTCTACATCCTGCCCCAAAGTGAGGCAAGTAAGGTTAACAGAAATATGGCAATGCTGGTAAAAAGAGTGATGTGCTTTGCTGTTAGATACCAGGCATCTTAGCAGTTAAAATGCGTTGTTCTAAGTGCCTGGGTAGGCACCAGGTACCAAATCAGGGAATCCCCTCTCTGTCCTTCTGCCCTTCCCACCTGAGGAGTACACAGAATGGCCAAATGTGTGGCTAAGAGATACAGGGCTGTGAAGTTCCCCTCACTTACTGTGTTCTTGGTTCCTGTGGTGATTCTGCCTTGTTTAAGGTTTGTTGCGAATGAAACAAGGGGAACAGGTTTTTTGGCAGGTTGAAAATTCACACTTACAAGGGCACCTTTTGGTTTTTGCAATGAGAAGAAATTTAGACATTCAAAGCCTAAGATTTGTGCCAGGGATAACTGAAGATTTGTATCAAAAAGAGACAAATACATATTTTATAAACAGATGTGACAGAGGTTCAGGTATTCTGTGCTTATGTGACTTGAAGTAGTCAAGAATTACTTTTTTCATTGCAATAATGAAAATTAGACTTGTATGCATTAACTGGACCAGAAAGGAGTGTGTGGGGGAAGCAGAATGACTTTGCTGCTCTTCCTGTGCTTAATTGTCAAAAACTTGCTGTTATTTTTTCTCTTAAATTTTCACCTTTCCTTTGAGTGAGAGGCAGTTATGGGATACCTGCTCTCCCTAGTTGAAAGAAATGCTGCCATAGATGTTGAATGAATTTATGTTCCCAACACAGATGTCATGTCTTGAACACTCTCAGCTATTTCAGACTGTTGTTCTTTCAGATATTTTAAGGGCTCAGAGACTTACAGTGATGGAGACTATCGGTTTTAACTGTGATGGAACTTGGAGACACTGCTGCAGCTGAGCCACAGAGCCCCTTCGCTTTGGCTAGTCATACCTAGTAGATTAAACTGGCTTTTACTGATAGTTGCTTGATGTGCATGGAAAAAGCCTGATCTATATCCTTTAGCACTACTTCTAACATGCAGCTGAAGAGAGAACTTCAGGAAATGGGGTTGGGGTATTTACTGGCATTGTATCTTGACCTCCTTTTGTTAGCCTCCTTTTGTTGCTTAAGCTAATGGGCTTAAGCAACAAAATCTCACCAGAAATGGTGTATTCATTTGCTTGTTTCAGTATCAGGAATACATGTAAAATAGAGTTAAAACATGACTGCCTTCAGTTCTTAAAATTACATCCAAGATGTATCTGCTGCTGTTTCTGTTGATTCCCTATTTAAGTACAGTTCAGGAACATTTTGTCCCTCTGTATATATCCAAGCATCTTAACAGCAGAGTGAAGCAAGACGGCATGATTCTTCTCCGTTTAATAATTTGCCCAGGCACTCTTATCTGAAAAGCATACAGAAATAAACATTTTAGGGAGAAAATTTAGTCTTTGTAGATAAGCTCTGGGAAAAAACGAAAGAAAAATTCCTTCTCACAAACAAAAAGCTATTCCAGCACCACATTGTTGTTACATGTTTTGTTCTATAGTTGCAATGGCCTTGGTGTTGATAACAGAGCAGGGATGGAGCAGGTAGCAAGTTTCTGTTTCTGTTGATTAAAGAACATTAATTCTTCTGAGAAATAGGGATGATGTTGGTATAAATCACTCTTCCCAAGTTGTTGGAGTTGAATTAAGAAGCAAAAGCATGGCAAATTAGTGCTCTACTTGCTTTGTCTGCCAGCCAGAAAAGTGGTATATCTATAGAAGCAGCTAAGGAAATGTACAGAATAGAGTAAAATTCATCTGCACATCTAAAGGTAAATTCATAAGCTGAAAATTCTGTGTTCAACATCTGAATGTACTGAAATATCCTGTTTATTGTATCTATACACTTAGTGACAGAACTTAATTCTTCTATATCTTGTTCCCTGTTTTGTAGCAAGTATCTGTAGTAGTAAGCAGTTGAAGAGCACGCTTCACCAGTAGCCTGTATGCTTATTCCTTTTTCTTTCCTGGGTCTAGCTGACTGTTAATTCAATAGAATGGAGCTGTATAAACCTCCAACACATGCAGTTCTTTGGATGTGAAAATCCACCTCCCAAAAGCTGTTGTTTTTTTTGCTAGAGAAACCCTCTTGCTGAGAGATGGGTGAGTAGATATGAGAAGTGTCTGTGTAGCCTTGGGCTTGTTTGAATAGGGAAGTAAAGATAAATACAGGGCGAGATTAATGCTGGCTTACCCCCAAGCTTTCTGCAACCTTTTTTGAGTGCACACACATGATTTTGGAACCAGGCCTAGGTAAGGAGGTGACAAGGTAATTGTAGAAAGGCGCAGTGAAAGAGAAGTGAGGCTCACGTTGAGGTAGAGCATAAGAATGACCACACTCAGTCAGATCAAGTTTTTTAACCAGAAGTAGGTAAAAGTTAATGCCTAAACAATGCTATGAAAACAACAAGTACTGTAGCATGTTCTCCAAATGCACTCCCAGCCCTCAACTGTTCTGAAGCTCAGGAGTTCCCTGGGTCAGAACTTGCTTCACTGTACTCAGGGAAGTGTGATTCATTTGTTTTCTGTTTGTCATTTGAAATTCTGTAAACTCAAAGCATGCACCACATCCTTGTTTGCAAGGAATGAAGTACTGCGTTGCTGAGCTCAATAGCTTGCGGGGGCATGTCTGAGGGCTTTTGAAGTCTCTGTCTTAAACTCTTGTGGTTTGTGTCCTTTTCCAAATGGAAGAAAGCAGGAGAAAGTTTGAGCAGTCTTTCAACACTGAGCTATCTAGATCTCTAGATAATGCCCGGGAGAAGAGAATAGAGTGTGAAGGACTCTGCACAGCATTGCCACAAGCTGTCAGCAGCAGGAGGGAGAGATACGGCTGTGATCCCACAGATTATAGCTGGACAGTTAAACGAGCCAAATCTATCAAGGAGTAATTCTGCATACAATCCCTATTGCCAATTGCTGTATTTAACACAGTGCAAGTGAGTAACCAATTCCTTTCACATCTGAAGAGATCTCACTTAGAGATTTAACATTTGGATTAAAGCAAATGTAAACAGATTGGATAATTCAATTAAAAATTTGGTCAAGTGTTTTCTGCAGAATTAGGATCGGGAGATAACCTGACCATTTTTAGGAGGAGAGTCGTAATACTGATGTAATAGTAACAGGGCAAAGAGTAATAATAAAACAGATGGGAGAGAAATACCAGGGACCTTACTGAATTGATAGAACATTGTAAAAATCTCGTGGAATTTTATAAAAGATTGTTTACAAAGTTACTGTTTCCACTGTTATTGACAAAAACTTAATTTTAAGGTAGCATTTTGTATGATTTATCAAGATGAATGTGAAACAATAGACCAACAGCATGAAGCACAGATGAAACAAGAGCTTCTTTTGTTGGAGTGTGTAATCAGAGCTCAAGTCTATGACATTTGAAAAGAGAAACTGTCAGTTTTGAACCACAAGATTAACATCCCTGCCTGAACTTAAAAGATGAATACCTCTTTTTAGTTATATCTTTCCTGCAGTTGAACTGTCAAGCACAGACACCTTGAAAGCATGTTTTTCAAGTGTCTTGAAAGAGCCATCCTCAGGTTCCTGCTTTTTTTATGGAAAGAGACAGAAGTCTGCAACCTAAATACAGGAATGTAGTACAGTACAGCTTCTAGGTGACCCTGAGATTATGGCCCATACACATTGTACAAAGCAGCATCTTACATTTCATATAATATTCTTGATCAATTAAATTCTTGATTATTTAATTTCATCCTCATTTTAAAGAGGTCACAATTAGGTTGAATTAAAAGCATAAACTTTTTGGAGAATGTGCTGATGGCGGGTTCGAAAGCCAAAGTATGAGGCATTCCTGATATTTAGGGACTGTAGCAACAGGACAAGGGGTGATGGGTTCAAACTGAAACAGGGGAAGTTCAGGTTAGATCTGAGGCAGAAGCTCTTCCCTGTGAGGGTGCTGAGGCGCTGGCACAGGGTGCCCAGAGAAGCTGTGGCTGCCCCATCCCTGGCAGTGTTCAAGGCCAGGTTGGGCACAGGGGCTTGGAGCAACCTGGCCTATTGTGAGGTGTCCCTGCCCGTGTCAGGGGATTGGAAACAGGTGATATTAAGGTCCCTTCCAACCCTAAACCATTCTATGACTCTATGATTCTACAATGTAGGCCTACTTTTCCATCCCATTAAAGCTGTTTTGCAATTTGAAGTTTGTAACCTGCAAATATGCCTAAATACTAAAAACTAAAATATGTCTAAATAGTAAAATATGTCTAAACCCCACAGCTTAGAAGGGCAAAGTGCATTTCTGGACTGACTGCTGTCTTTCAGTACTCTTCTATTTAGCAGGGGTCAGAGAGAACAGAGCCAGTCTCTTCTCAGAGGTACACAATAAAAAGACAATGGGATACAGTCAAAAGATGTGACGAGGGAAGTTCCAATTGTATGTGAACAACAGTTTCCTGATTAGCACTTAGACCAGGTTGCTCGGCAGCTGTCGAACTTCTGGCCTTGAGGATTTTTACAGTTCAGCTGGAGAAGACCCTGATCAATTTAATCTAATTGTAAAACTTGCCTTGCTTTGAGTGTGACATTGGTCTCAATGATCTCTTGTGGTCATCCCTGCCTAAGTTTTCTCTGTAACTATGCATGACAGAGGCTTCCACAAGATATTGGTGCTTGTTTTTAAGGGGCAGTGTAGTTCACATACCAGATCAAATGAAAATACTGAAGCAGATCAGTACACTGTGCCTTGGCAATGAAGAGAAACCAAAGGTTCACAGGAGGATGGAAGAAACGCCCCTGGAGACAGATTCAGGAATAGATGCTCCTACAGTATTGAGCTTTTTTGGATATCAGATGTATAAATGTATGTCTGCAGACATGAGACTTGGTCTCTCTTCCAAATCAGTGGTAGTAGTCATAGGTCTAAATGTCCAGTCGTTTTATGACTCTTTTTAAAGTGCTGTCCCAGATTGCTTCCTGTGGAAAAGAATTACATATTTTAATTAGACACTTTGTTTAAAGTATTTCCTTTGATTGGTTTGAAACACTTCTCCTTTTTGTCCCCTTGCTTTTGAATTACGATGCAGGAAGACTGGAAGTTCACCATTGGTTCATCTACCATTTTTCTACTAATGGTTATTGTGCTCAAGTCTGTCTAACTCCGATCTTTTCTAAATGAGAAAAAAACCCAAACCACCAAAACATCACTCTTTTAAGTGTTAATGTTTAGAAATGCTTTTCACATGTCAATAATCTCCTTCACCCTCTCAAGCACTTCTAGTGCAACATCACCTTTCGTAAGGAATGATCAGTCTGGTACTTTCTATTCCAAATGAAGTTCTATCATTTAGTTACCTTAAAGGAGTTCTAATGTTTCTTGTATAGTTCTGCATCTCATTCCTTGCAGATCCTAGTATTTTGGTGATACTGTCCTCTTAGGCTGACAAAGTCTGGCTGACACCCAAATTATGACATTTCATAATTTCCAGTCCCAGTTGCCCATAGTAGGCCAAAATGAGAGTCTGCTCCTTACTGAAAACTCATTTCTCCAACACACACACACACTTTTTTTTCTGCTGGGTTAAATTTTGTCTGGATCAGGTCCTGAATCCAAATTGCTGTAGGGTCTTACTTGTATTCAGGCTTGCGCAACCAAGCTAGTGGTGGTGATCATCAGCACGATGACAGAGCCCTTTCTCCCACACTTGCATCCATTGAAAAAGTCTGTGAAACCAGTTACTCCTGGTAGCTGACATTCTTTTAACCACAGATGCACACTTTGCAGACACCTTTACTGAGCTTACAACAGTGATCGTGGTTTGCCTACTCAGTAGTATGTACAGTGCTCTTTGAGGGAATTTAATAACTTCATCTGAATGTTCTTTGGTCAGCATGTCACAAGCAAAAATTTCCTGTACAAAATGAAAAGCAGTTAGGTTTTCTCTGGAATTCTTTGATACTTGTAAAGCCTGACCTGGATTTTCCAAGTAAGTTGACTGAAAAATACTTTCCATTTCCCTGACCATTTGAAGTGTGTTTGATAACCACATTTAGGACTTCCTTTAGAGTATCCTTGACTGAAAAGTGTATTCAAGTAAATCTTTATTCCCAGAAAGAGTTTAAGGTTGTCTTGACATTCTTTTGAATGCAAAGACCTGTACTGTAGAAATAAAAGAGGTTTGACAGAAACTGTACATGGCTCAGCCCTTACAAAGGAAGATGTGTTGCTGGGCTGTACCTCTCCTGCCACAGCCCTGCGGTGCTTTGCAACTGTATCCCTTTTCTTTTTAGAATATTTCAAATGGCAGTAAGGATCAGCCATCCGTAAATCATCAATATCATCAGAAGCCAATTAAAACATAGTTTTGCTGACTATGGAAAGCTATAGGAACTTTCAGTATGAGGGAAGGTCAGCATGTTCTGGTTTTGATGAATAAGCATTGAGTAAAAGAGAGAAGTTTTTACTTCTCGTTAGTATTAGTTACAGAGAACATCTGCTCTTCTGTTTAAAAGTTCTCATTCCTACATCTCTTCTGGATTCCCTGTTCATACAATCATAGAATGGTTTGGGCTGGAAAGGCTCATCCATTTCCAACCCCTGCCATGGGCAGGGACACCTCACAATAGGCCAGGTTGCTCCAAGCCGCGTCCAACCTGGCCTTGAACACTGCCAGGGATGGGGCAGCCACAGCTTCTCTGGGCACCCTGTGCCAGCACCTTAGCACCCTCACAGGGAAGAGCTTCTGCCTTAGGTCTAACCTGAACTTCCCCTGTTTCAGTTTGAACCCATCACCCCTTGTCATATTGCTCCAGTCCCTGATAAAGAGTCTCTCTCCAGCATCTTGTATTTTATGACCACAGCCATGAACTCCAGTATGCACTTCCCTATGTTACTGAGATAACACCTGTCCAGCAACTTCCACCTCAGTGGTGGCATTACCCAAGAGCCAGGCTGGTGGGTCAGCATACCTCATGCACAGGACAAACCCAGGGCTGTGAACTGCACCAGAGAAAGCCTGCAGCTTGGAGCCAGGCACTTTCCCTAAGGAACCTGGTGTGTAGATCTGTAAATGAATATATGCTCTGAGTTACTTTCAGCAGCTTTGCCACACAAGTGATACCTATTGGTATGTCAGCAACTTCCCAGAACTGTTTTGAAACAGCAAGTTGGTTATAAGGACACATACTGTTCCTGTCATCTTGTATTATCACACACTTGCTCAACAACAGCAAACCTCTCCTCCCCCAAAAAACCCAAACTTTATGTCAAAATCCATGAGTCAAGAACATAAATCTACAGATTGCTGCTGTTTGTCTTCCTACTACCTTCTCATAAAGAAACTGCTTAGGAAGTAATTTTTCTATGATAACCTAGAGTCAGCTGGCCTAGACACATGTCTTTGTAACATCAAATTTAGAGAAGCACAACTCCAGGGTGAATTGATGTCTGTCCTCACAGCTATTTAATCCCCTGACCTAAATCTGGGTGGTTGTTACCACTGCCAACACTACTGCTATTTGCTTCTAACATGAAAAGGGCAGCTGACGTCTCTACCTGCACACAGTTGTAAGGCTGTGACAGAGTAGGTTTTACTGTGTTAATTACTAAAACCTGTAAACTGTTTATGTAGAAGCTGGCGCTGTTTATGATGGGGGCTTTAGACAGAAGAAGATACTGGGTTTAATGTTATGAATAGCTGCAATTTAATTTGATGGACCTTTACTTTGACTTTGTTAACTGATTTGTCTCCTTTCCAAATGGTTGAGTTGCAATGGTATTGACAAGGTAAGAAGTAACTAAATTAAGCTGATCCCTCACCTTTTTGCACCAGACATAAGTCATCCCAAAGGCTAACATCCATTTTGTTAGGCTTAATTACAATGATGCTCACACAAAGTAGCAATCTGAGCCAGAAAATGATGCATTAACAAAACACAATGCTTTGTAAGTGTGGAATTAAATTCAGTGCACTTCACTGAGGCTTCGGTCAGTCTTTCCAGAACTGTGACACTCTGCTACATGCAAGGTGTGTGACTGTGGAGCTGTGACAGTTGCCCGGAAAAGGTCTTCCTCTTTATTTTGCGCATAAAATCCTAAAAATTGTCACAAAATTGCACTTGATCCTAAGCTGAGACCTCCCAGACTCCAAAGTGACAGTTGTTTCTGCATTACTTTGTTTTCATGCTGTATTCTTCATTTTAAAGAGGCATTAAATAGTTCTGTGCTTGGGTATATTAACGCTCTGTTGGAACAGCTGTGGTGCAGCACACAAGCTGGGTGCTAGATTTGGTTCCAGAGAGAAAGGTTGTGCTAGATTTGAACAGTGTATGAGGCACTTTAGGACTTTGGAGAGATCTGTTAGCATGAAAAGACAGGGATTTAGCCCTGTTACTATCAGTGATGTGCAGAAATCTTCAAAATAGTTATAAATATCAAAGTCATTAAAAAATAGGCAGTGCAACTAGGAACTGAGAACTGGGGATCCTGAAAGCTACTTCTTGACTCAGTCTTTTCTAATATGCACTTTGATTGCAGCAATTGATTTCACTTGTCCAAGTTTTACCTTACAGGCATAAAGTGAAGCTTAATTGGTATAAATCACTTTGTAAATACTAGGAGAAAGATGCTGGGGCAGGAGAGTGCTCTTCCTCATATGGTAGTAATTTGAGCACAGGGTAGATAAAACATGTGTAGGAGTGAAATGCTGGGAAAGAAACTGTCTAAAGTTTGATCGAGTTTCCTTTAATCTGTTTCTGGTTGTTTGAATGTTTTCCCTGGCTTTCTGTGGAGTCTGCATATCTTGATTTAATTGAAGGTCAGCCTTACATTGATGCGAGAAAAGCCAACCTTGGGTTTTTTCCTGGATGAAGTTGGGAAACCTCAGGAATCTCATGCAAGTCACAGCTTCCCAGCAGTTTAGTCTCAGGCATGCTGTGAACAAAACTGTCACCTAGACAAGAACAACTAAAGGAAAAACATCCCTCTTTCAAAGATGTCTGTTGCCTATGGGCCAGTAACTGTTACTTCGCTAAGGACTGGGAGGTAATTGCAAGCCTTCACAAATCTTTTAGAGGTTGGAACTAGATGATCTTAAGGACCTTTCCAGCCCTAATCATTCTGATTCTGTGATCTCAACATATACAGTGGGGATCTGGTTTTGCTGGTTTTTGTTTCGTTTTGACTGTGTGGTCATCTGGACTTCATTATTTAGCTTGCTTCAGCCAGAACTCCTGCCTACACATTAAATCTCACTTTGTCTAAGCTGCCTGAGCCAAGGGCTGTCCAGGAGGAGTGGCTCAGGCGTGGGGATGGCTGGGTTCACATGGAAGTCCTACCCCTCTGGGCTTTGTGGGTGCAGCTGGCTCCAGGAGCTTGAGCATAAGCTCAAGCAAAGCTACAGCATGAGATCATAGGATGACAGATTAGTTTGTGTTGGAAGGGACCTTAAGATCATCCAGTTCCAACCCCCTGCCACAGGCACCAGAAGTGCACACAGTGCTGCAAGTGGGGTCTCACGAGAGCAGAGTAGAGGCTTAATTTGCTTCATTTTCATGTGTTTTGAAGAGTAAATTGTTTGATGCAAAAAGCCCCAGTCAGACTCTGTAGGAGGATGTCTCTCTCCTCTATTCGTGCAAAAATAAGGTGAACCTCACACTTTCATATTCTTTATTTTCCATATGGTGTCATTAAGCACCATTTCCTGTAGCTGTCTCTGCAAGCAGAGGTTAGTGCTGCATTCATGGGAACTGAGCCTCTGCCCAGTTAACCCGCAGGAGGGGCTGCAGATATGTCCTTGAATGCTTTCTGCATCTCCAATTGTAGATTACAGGAAGTAAACTGGGTTTGCAATGACCAAGGTTAGCTGGAGCCAGACTGTACTTCTAATCCTGGAATTTAACAATCCTGTGATATCGTAACGCTTCTGTAAGTAGATGTGAATGTGAGTGGAGGGAGGAGAAGGGAAATAAATCTAAACTTGGAGGAAAGGTGCAGAAACACACATACACAGGAAAGTAAGTTAAAACGGAGCACGGAAAACAAAAATAGAAGCAGAAAAGGAAGTAAAACAAGAAGTAAAAAAGACATTTTGGGTTTTTTTACTTGATCCTATTAGTCATAAGGACTTCGTTCCACTGCAGCTGAGTCTGCGAGCTGGAGATACTGAGAGGAGTGAGATGCAGTGCAGAAAGCGGGTTGCTTGCTTCTTTACAGATACACATTAAGCCAGTGATACAAAGTAAGTGGATAATGACTAGGGAGAGAGAATGAGAAAGAAAGCAAAAGAAAGGCTTAGATCAATAAGGTGAGACTGTGTAATTTAAACCTGCCAAGGATCCTGCAATGTGTCATGAGATCGTGTGGAAAATGGTGCAGGTTTTGCTGAGATTTCCTTACCTTTGATGGATTTCGACCTCATTTGTCTTACCCACACTCTTGGCGCGTACAGGGAATCATGGCTCCCGGAAACAGGCTGCCTGTGCCTTACTGGAAACATGAATCTCATGCAGTCATGTGGTGTGCAAAGCAGCTCTAAACATGGTTGGGTTGCGGTGGCTCAGAGACTCACACTGCTGGACGCTGAGAGCCTGGGTTTGTCGCTGGTGCCCTGTGCAGCCCATGAGGAGTGGAGCATGGAACCATCCAAATGCTTGGTGATTGTCTTTGAGACCTAGGTGGGACATGGGGTATGTTCAAACCCCAGTTCTTCCTGCAGGGATGTCTCTGTCCATTTGTCACGTGAGACAGCAACCTGTTCATCAGAAAGACAGCAGGAGTCACAAGGACAAGAGGTGGTACAGGTTCCTTCTTTTCACAAAGTGTGAGTTAAAGCATCACCCAGGAAGTAAGGGGTTCGGGTGGAACTTCCTTTGCCAGAAAGGATTTACATATTTTTCCCTCCGAATTGCAGCACTCACTAGCTATCCAACTTGCTCTTCTCCTGCATGATAACCAGAGTGGCTGGGGTGTTCATAGGGAGCAAGCTTTTACTGCTTCTGTTTCAGGGGTATTAAATAATCTTTGGATAAAACACATCCCTGAATCCTGTCTAAATGCATGGGCTTGACTCTTGATTGAGTAGCAAAGCATTTGAATTGTGCTTATTTGACAGAGAACATGTATAAATAATAAACAGGATACAGGAATCTGGCTTGCAGTCAAAGGACATAAATCTTGTGGTCCTGGAGGTCACCATCTCCTGGGACGGAAGCAAACAGATCTAGCTAAAAGCACAGTTCCAAAACTATTTGTGCTGACTGACCAAAATCTGTGAAAAGCAAGTTAGTTCAACATCGCATTGACCTTTTCTCTCCGACAGTGGTTATCATTGATCCAGTTACCTCAATTCCCTTCTGCAAGTGCAAAGGGTTAATATAGAAACCATTTCTATGGAGTATATGGCTTTTTGTACTACCTTAACCCATTCTAAACATTCTGCCTAATTCTTACTAATCAAATCTGTCTTCAGCTGTGCAGATTTTACACCTGATTAAAAAAAGCCAGCAAAGAAAACTGAAATATGAGCTCATCTTCAGAGGAGCTGAGCAGCCATCAGCGCTGTTACCTTCCATGGGAGCACGAGTGCCCATTTCTGGCAGTAAGGCTCTGTAGCAGCATGGAAGTATTCTTTACCTGGGAGCAGGCCCTGTTCTATTGACAGACAGAAACTTGTGAGTGATTTTAAAAGTGATTCTAAAAAATTTCTTTTTAATTTTTTTTAATTTTTGCTTTTTAAATTTTGCTCCCATGCAGTTTGAAAATGGTGCTGCAGTTGGAATTCCGGAGGTGAAGAAAATCCCATGGAAATGTATTCATACATCAGCTGCATAGATTCTTAGGTTCTTTTCACTGCCCTCCAGAAAAAGCAGCAGCTTAGGCTGATTTTGGTTTTGTTTTTTTTTTTTTATGAAATTGGTACCTTTTTAGCACTTAAAACCAGAGAAAGACAAAATAAGGACTCAAGTTATTTTCAAAGGCTTTCGAGACCAGAGACTTGTACATTTTGGAATGGAAAGAGAAAAAAAACCCAACCCAAACCAAAACCCCCTGCAACCAACCCACCCAAACCCCACATTAATGGTACTATTAAGAATGTTTCAGCTGAGAAGTCAACTGCGTATAGTAAAATCACTCGTAAAGCTGAGGAGCTGCAGGTAGAACATTTGCAGATCTCTGATGTGGGGAGTAATAAAAAGATGAAAGGCTTGGACAGCTAGAAGGCCCATGATTCGCTGGGCTTTATGGGATGTAATGGTGAGCTTCTGCAGTTCAGTTTAGCTTGCAGAGTCTTCCTTTACAGTTCTACATCTGATAATTCAGTTATGAAAATGAACTCTCCCACATAGAAGAGAATGCTTGCAATCTTGTTCTGATAAGAGATTCCTGCAGCCCCCCCAAGTCACTTCAACATAAGGGGCCATGTGCTTCTCCTCATTCCTGGGGATGAGCCCACTGAAGCTCTCTCAGGTTTGTCAGCACATGCTGGTATTCCCTGCTCAGTTGGAGCCAGTGCCTTCCAGTACTGCTTCAGAGCAACTCCTGTGACTGACTTGGATATTCTGTGGATTTCATTGCTACGAATTCAGAAGCTTTCTTTACATTCACATGTTAAAATATACTGGTAGAGGCCCTAACTTTTAACCTATCCTTGATCAGAGAGACAGGAAAAACCTACGGAAGAGAGGACTAACTTAGCTGAAAGGCAATATAATTGCTGTTTTTTACAATAGCTGGCAGTGAGCATAATTTAGTTGCTGTGGAGGACTCATAGCAAAGTATAATACAAAATCAGAGTAGTCTGTGGCTAAGTTTGGGGGGATGACGGTAGAATAAAAGTGATGGAAATGCTGTTCACTCTCTCCTCCTTTCTTTGCCAAATGCTGTAATGTGATCATTTTTTTCACTTACATATACAGCCTGAATTCCGTCTTCAGTTATTTAAGTGTAAATTCCTTTAGTCATGGTTTCATCATGTTATAAGCAAAGGTTTGCTGTTAGAACAGCGAAGTCTTGACCACTGTTTCTAAAATACAGTACACTGGAATATGTCTGCACAGCCTTTTTATATAAGACCCTGTTCTGATGACAAGGGAATGCTTGGATGCTTTATTAGTCACTTTTCTGTGTTTGTAATGAGATGTAATACCAGTATAGGAAAGTCCACAATTAAAATAAGCCTGAATTTGTTTGGGTTGAGAAAACAGCTACTCTACTGACACATTCCTCGGTGACCAGAGTTGCATAAACTTCAGGTCAGCTGGAGTTGTGTAAACTAGAACAGTTCAGTGCTTGTAAAATTCTCTGTTTATACAGAGGTCTCCATGTGGAAAAATCATTAAACCCTTTCACAAGTTGTCTTTTTACACAGGAATCATTTATCTGGTAATGGAAGTCTTCATTCCGAAGAAGACCTATCTGGTAATGGAGGTCTTCATTCTAAACAGAGACAAATGTATTAGGAAAGAGAGAAAAAGAAATAATTCCAAATGTTTTCTGAGTGAGTTTGATTTGTTCTTTTAATGGACCTGTGAAGACATCCATGGTATGGCAGAAAGTTTGTCTAACATTTCCTCCTATCTGGTAATGGAGGTCTTCATTCTAAACAGAGACAAATGTATTAGGAAAGAGAGAAAAAGAAATAATTCCAAATGTTTTCTGAGTGAGTTTGATTTGTTCTTTTAATGGACCCGTGAAGACATCCATGGTATGGCAGAAAGTTTGTCTAACATTTCCTCCTGAAAACACATGTACATGAAAGCAAAGATGCATATTAAGATGCAGTAGATGCATTGTAACAGTCCTCATTTGAAAGTGGGGTTTTCAAGCAGAGTTCCTTGTTCTAGCACATATCATATCATTGATGGATTCCAAATGCTTTGGATTTGGAAAGCATTGAGCAGAAAGCCTCCTGGGCAGCTGGGTGATACAAAAACACATGGCTTGTAGTGTGAGCTTCTCCATATGTGTACTCTAGAAGAGCTTTCAGCTTATAAGTGGACTTATCAGTAAGTTCCCTAAGCCTTGAACTTTGGTCTTTAATGCACTAGTAAATCTGGGATTAAAGGTAAAATTCTGCCTAAGATGACACAGAGCTGTGTGCCCACTCTGTTTACCTCAGGCTTTGCAGACTTCTCTGCAGTCAAACCTTAGGGAAACACCTTCCAGTTGACCTATCTTACTTGATTTTTTGATTCTGATATTGCTCCTAGTCTCTCCAGTCACCAGCAGATCAAGTCTCCGCATTTGCATTCACTTCTTTTTAATTCAGGAAGATGTAGCTCTAATTCCAAAACAAAATCTCTCTTGTTTCCATTGTAAAGAATTTAACTCGGCATTTTTCCCCCTATAGTGCTTTATCTAACATATGGCTCGTTGTAGCAGAAACAGTTATAAATAACCTGTACTTCAGGGAACTCTTCCTCACTATGTTCAATGATCATCACTTCCAGATAGGGCACTGAGGATCATGCTGAGGTGGGAAGGGAGTGCAGGACAGCTCAGGTCCAAGCTCCTGCCCAATGCAGAGTCAGCCAGGAGCTCAGCTGAGGTTGGTCAGGGCTTTGTCCACCCTGAGCATCCCCTTTTTCAGTTTCCCCCCACTGCCTCTCACCGTCCTGGTGTGTACCATCATGAAGGGCCTGGCTCTGTCTCCTCCAAAACATCCTTGCAGATGCTTATCACATCCATCCCAAGAGGAAACGGCCTCAAGCTGCACCAGGGGAGGTTTGGATGGAGCTGAGGTAGAATTCCTTCCCCAGAGGGTGCTCAGGCAGGGCTGGAGTCACCGTCCCTGCAGGTGTTCACACACCATGGAGACAAGGCCTCAGTGCCATCGGTTAGTGGTGACCTTGGCAATGCTGGTTGGACTGGATGAGCTCAAAGGTCTTTTCCAACCTGGTTGATTCTGTAAGCGTGACCAGCAGGTCGAGGGAGGTGATCCTGCCCCTCCACTCTGCTCTTGTGAGACCCCACTTGCAGCACTGCATGCAGTGCTGGTGTCTCCAACATAAGAAGGACATGGAGCTGTTGGAGCACGTCCAGAGAAGGCCAGGAGGATGATCTGGGGCTGGAGCACCTCCCATATGGAGCCAGGCTGAGAACATTGGGGCTGTTCAGCCTGGAGAAGAGAAGCTGCGTGGAGACCTCAGAGCAGCTTCCAGTGTCTGAAGGGGGCTACAAGGATCCTAGAGAGGGACTCTTCTTCAGGGACTGGAACAATAGAACAAGGGGTGATGGGTTCAAACTGAAACAGAGGCAGTTCAGGTTAGATCTAAGGCAGAAGCTGTTCCCTGTGAGGGTGCTGAGGTGCGGGCACAGGGTGCCCAGAGAAGCTGTGGCTGCCCCATCCTTGGCAGAGTTCAAGGCCAGGTTGGACACAGGGGCTTGGAGCACCCTGCTCTGGTGTGAGGTGTCCCTGCCCATGGAAGGGGGTTGGAACTGGATGAGCTTTAAGGTCCCTTCAACACAAACCAGTCTGGGATTCTATGATCCTCTCCCCAGGCTGAGCAGGGCCCCTTCCCTCAGCTTCTCCTCACATGGATCCTGCTTCAGATCACCTTGACCAATGGTGTCTTTCTTGTGTGGAGAGGCCCAAATAAAGGTGCAGTATTTCAGCATGGTCTAGAGAACTGTAAATGTTTTACTAGTCATTAAGTGACCAGAATGAGACGCGTAGGCTCAGAACAGGAACAGTTACCAGCTGAAGCAGATTTAAGGGCATGAGAAGTAAAAAAGTTCAAAGAAACTCTTTCTGAGAGTAACAGAGTTCTGTCAGAACCAGAGCGCAATATTTCCTGGGGAACCTTTTGTAAACTGGCTGCAGATAATGCCCTTATGCATAGAATCATAGAATGGTTAGCGTTGGAAAGGACCTTAAGGTCATCAAGTTATGTGTCTTGAGACTTCAGTCCCCACAAATCTCGGTGGAGTGCTTTTCTCTGGCCATCACGTTCTTCCAAACACAACTGGCCCATGGAAGCACACTAGAGATGCACAGTTTGAGAGGATTAATCCCATTTCCTTGGCATATAGAACTTGTGAGTCACTGCCACTACTTGTTTGAGCAGTGTTAAATGTAAGCATCTTAGTTGTATCTATACACCCACACTGGAGTTTTTATATAAGATTCAAATGTTCCTGATTAACATAAGAAAACCCAGTGCATATTTGTGGAGCAGGTACAAGCAATGTCTCATCTCTTCCTGAACAAAAGTTTAATACATTCCCACAAAGTGACTTAATCCAACCTTTTTGCTACAAATTATATGATTGTAAAGGGGTATAAATGAAAGATAAAGAGGTTCAAGGCAGTGTAATTATTAGTTCATATGCCAAAAGGGCAGGATGTTTACAAAGAGAAAAGCTGCATCTCTCCCTACCAACAACCAATTTGCACATACTGCATTCGTTTTAAGAGTTAATTATGCTGTAAAACTAAAGATGAAGTACATACAGCAGGTACGATGCAGGAGTGTGATGTGACGGGACCTGCAGCTCCTGTTTTGACTTGGAGATTTAAGTCGAAGTGAATTGAAAGTAAATGTAAAGGCAAAGGATTTCAATGTTACAGGGCAGAACCCTGCTGAAAAGGGGAAATAGCACCTTGGCAGGATATGAATGATGCTAGGAGTCCTCAATTCATGCTGTGAATTTTATCACCTCAGTTACAATTTATTCAAGTATATATGGAACAAAGAGGAATTAATTACTTTCTATAGAAAAAGAACAGGAATCATGATAAGCGTTTCCTGGTAAGAGGACATCATGAGGTGACAGGATGTGAGCTGGACCTGGGTAATAAAACCTGTGTGTGCTTGTATAGCAGGGACTATATGTATGCTTTTGCGTGGCTGTTTGGAAGGTCTCACCTTTTCCATGGGGATTTTTTGCTCAGATGAGATTTGGTTGAATTTGTTTGTTCTCATTTGCCTTAGAAACAAAACCTGTGCGTTTTAACATTCTTTTCCAAAGGGATTTTTCAGGAAGTGTTGGCTGGAGGCAGGAGTCCTGATGTGAGAGAGTTCTCCCAAGGTTTTGCTAGCTCTTCTTTTTTTTCTTGCTGCAATCGTTCCGAGACAGGGAAAGATTGGACTTGACGATCTTAAAAGTCTTTTCCATCCCAGCTGATCCTCTGGTGCTGTGATTTGTGGGATGAAATTCTGTAGCCCTGCAGACAATGTCTCAGGTGTGCAAACTGGCACAGTTTTTCAGAAGCAAAGAAAACTCCATCCAGCCTTTGAGGCCTGATACAAGATGAGGCTCAAGCTGATCCTACCTTTCATACATAATGCGGTATGTGCACAAAGTCTGCCTAAACTGAAAAGATTTGATTTAGCTGTGCTAAATCAAATTCATAACCTTTATTAACCTAACATAATTCAAACTTTTATTCATAAGGTTTTCTTAACAGGACAGGAGCAAGTGATGTCAGTTTATGTAGACTTTAAACCATCCAAGTGTGCTTACAGCCCACAATGACTCTATTAGGCAAGAAAGTGGGTCATTCTTGTTTGATTGCTGAAGTGAAGCAGTGGTTACAGGGCAAGAAGTGTGTGCGGCAGCAGAGTGGTTTCCACATACCAGCAATCTAAGTCAGGTAGAAGTGATTATCTCATTTTTTCCTGTCATATTTTCTTCTGAAGAACTGGTGGATTGCACCCAGTTAGTGACGCTTTGAGCAGGAGGTGGAATAAAGTTACATCCTGCCGCCCCTTCAGCAGGGATCCCTCCATTAGGAGTTAAATTAGTCAAGTATATGAATGTTTTAATTGTGGAAACTGGTAAAGATCCATCCAGGTGTGGTGAAAAAGAGCTTGTTTTCTTAAGCACAGAAACCAGACTTTTGGGAGCTCTCTCTGAGGTTCTTTAAAAAAATACATTCAGGGTTCTTCCAGAAGGAAGCGCTGACCATCATTAGCAGCACAGGCCGCAAATTCCGAGAGGGGCTCAACTGCAGTCGCATGAGGCGTTCACATCCATCAGCGGGTGTCTGCTGCTCCCTTCAGACCGTTCCCAGTAAAACCACGCACTGGAACAGGCTGCCCAGGGCAGGGCTGGAGTCACCGACCCTACAAGTGTGCACACACCGTGGAGACGAGGCCTCAGTGCCATGGGGTAGTGGTGGCCTTGGCAGGGCTGGGAACGGTTGGGCTGGATGAGCTTAAAGGGCTTGCTATAATTCTATTAGATAAAAAGAACTTCTAGTCAGAAATTAACAGTGTTCCATTCTTTTGCACTAGTTTTCAGGTGGGAAGAGGGGAAGAACCCTAAAGATAGTTCAGCAGATAGCTGGTGAAAGTTTCTGTACAGCAGCAAAGGATGTTTTTGTGTTAAAAATGCTCAGTAACACAATGATCTTAATAAGTAAGACAAATGCTACTTCAGGTTACTTCTTTAGCTGCCAGGTTCAATACCCAGAACTGAGGAAAAAAGATGTTAGAGCTAAGGCTGTGGAAAACCTGGGAATTAATTCTAGCTTCCAGAGTGCAGAGTTTTGGTTAAGTGAATCCAGTGCTGTGATTCAGTTCTTCACATACAAAACAAACAAGCTTTTGTACCACAATCAAGGCCAGATTGGCCCAAGGTCTTCCTTACTTAATCTACAGATGAGAGACAACACAACTGGATTTTACACGCCTAAACACCTGTATATGTAGTGTTCAGTGTACATACGTGTACATGTGTGTTCAACAGCTCCCTAATCTCAGCTGGAGTTAAGTACACTCCTTAAAAAGAACAAACAACATCTTGGTGAAAACACAGACCTGGTTAGTACACTGACAAGGACACCAGCAGGGAGAAAATTCAGCCATATAAAGTTACTATGTTGTGTTTGGGATGTAATGTGGGACATGGGTTTAGCTGGTCTGAGAAGGCTTTTTGAAACAGATTAAATGAGAAGATTTAAAAGGTTATTTCATGCATCTTCTATTACGCACGTTCTTTCTGTAGGGAGAGAAATTAAGCTTCTGAAAAGTGACTCTGTATCCATCTCCCAGTGACACAACCTGCTGAGACAGCAGCAAATACAAACACGAGGCTTTCATGCGGTGCTACTGCTTTATTATTTCCTCACACATAATGTAAGCAAAATGGTTAAGGAAGAACAGCGAAACAGATCTGATGGTGCACTTCATTCCATGTGCCTCATAGCAGCAAGGCTCCCAAAGAAGAAAACTTACTCTGTTTTTTTAAGGGGAAAGAACATATCAGTATTTTTCCAAAACTCTTACATAGTTATTTTCTTTGGGTGAATCTGAATTCTCAAAGCCCTCCCTGCAGCTCTCACATACACACAGTGTGTATTGTCAGTGCTGTCCTCCCTGTGCTCATTGCACTGCTACTAGTAGAAAAGAAACAAAACCCAGTCAAGTTTCCATTTTTCACACCAGCGTCTCAGCCCTCCAAGGAAAAACCCCACATCAGCCTTGAGGTTAAATCGCTCAGATGTGACAGAAGGCTCCTCCTGTTCACATGTATCCATACATCCATTGCCATGTAGTGCAATACATCGCTGAGGTATGTTGACTTTGGCTGTTGTCAGCTTGCTGACTTTTTTATGTTATTATTTTTAATCCCTATAAGTTTGGGTTTATCATTCCCATTCCTTGGCACTCGATGATGTAGGTATCTTTATTGGGATCGTCCTCTTCCGATTTTGTCACAGTAAATTTGGCCTAGAAAAGGATTAGAAATAGAGCACTAGTGAAGTTATAACAGACATAAGGTTAAATATTCAGTATCTGATTCCAAATAAATGTATTGCCATGTGTTTATGTCTATTACGGCTTTGACTGATCTCATTAAAAACCACTTCAATGAAGGTGGTGAAAGTTTTCCAGTCATGCTGAATGCATTTAACTACAAAGTAGATTCACTTTCTACAGGTAAACCCCCATACGAGCATTGTCAGAATTATTTTATCACCCTTGTCCTATATCATGGAGGGGATGGGGAGGGTGTAGCCTTTTATGTCAATGAGCAGCTGGAGTGTATGGGATTCTGTCTGGCAATGGATGATGGACCAACCAAGAGCTTGTGGGTCAGGATTAAAGGGAGGGCAGCAGCAGGGTATGTCACTGTAGGGGTCTGCTACAAGCCACCCGATCAGATATAGACACTTAGGAGTAGCCTTGCGCTCGCAGGCCCTTGTCATCATGGGGGACTTCAACCACCCTGATATCTGTTGGAGCAACGGTACGGCCCGGCACAAGCAATCCAGGAGGTTCCTCGATTGTGTGGAAGAAAACTTCCTTCTGCAAGCAACAGAGGAGCCGACAAGGAAAGGTGCCATGCCATGCCTCATGCTCACCAACAGGGAAGGGCTCGTTGGAAATGTGACTCTCCAGGGCAGCCTTGGTTGCAGTGATAACGAGATGGTTGAATTCAAGATCCTGAGGACAGTGAGAAGAGCATGCAGCAGGCTCACTGCCCTGGACTTCAGGAGAGCAAACTTTGGCCTCTTCAGGAAGCTGCTCAGTAAGGTTCCATGGGGTATAGCCCTAGAGGGCAGGGGGCACCAAGACTGTTGGTTGAGATTCAAGGATCACCTGCTACAAGCTCAGGAACATTGTGTGCCGACAAGAAGGAAATGGGACAGGAAGGCCAGGAGGCCTCCGCGGATGGATAAGGAACTGCTGACCAAACTCAGAAGAAAAAAAAAAAAGACACAAGAGGTGGAAGAGAGGACAGCTGGCATGGGAGGAATAGAGAGACATTGTCCAGAAAGCTAGGGATCAGGTCAGGAAGATAGAATTATATCTGGCCAGAGATGTCAGAGAAGGGCTTCTATAGGCATATCACCAACAAAAGACAGACTAGGGATAATGTTTCCTTCTGGAGTGGGCCCATAAGACTTGGCTACCCTGGACTTGGAGAACAGACCAATCTTGTTCAACATCTTTGTCAGCGACATGGACAGCAGGATTAAGGCACCCTCAGTGAGTCTGTGATGGCACCAAGCTGTGTGGTGCAGTTGACACACTGGAGGGAAGGGATGGGATCCAGAGGGACCTGGACACGCTGGAGACGTGGCTAATGCCAACCTCATGAAGTTCAACAAAGCCAAGTGCAAGGGCCTACACCTGGGTCAGCTACAGGTTGGCAGAGAAGAGATTCAGAGCAGCCTGAGGAGAAGGACTTGGGGGTGTTGGTGGATGAGAAAATGAACATGAGCCGGCTTCAGTGTGCACTTGAGCCCAGAAACCCCCCGTGTTATGGACTGCATCAACAGGAGCGTGAGCAGCAGTTGAGGGAGGAGATCCTGCCCCTCTACTCTGCCCTCACGAGACTCCAATTGCAGCACTGTGTGCAGTGCTGGTGTCCTCAACATAATGGAGCTGTTGGAGCAAGTCCAGAGAAGGCCAGGAGGATGATCTAGGGCTGGAGCACCTCCCATATGGAGCCAGGCTGAAAACATTGGGGCTGTTCAGCCTGGAGAAGAGAAGCTGCGTGGAGACCTCAGAGCAGCTTCCAGTGTCTGAAGGGGGCTACAAGGATGCTGGAGAGGGACTCTTCTTCAGGGACTGTAGCAACAGGACAAGGGGTGATGGGTTCAAACCGAAATGGGAGAAGTTCAGGTTAGATCTAAGGCAGAAGCTGTTCCCTGTGAGGGTGCTGAGGTGCTGGCACAGGGTGCCCAGAGAAGCTGTGGCTGCCCCATCCCTGGCAGTGTTCAAGGCCAGGTTGGACACAGGAGCTTGCAGCAACCTGTTCTAGTGGAAGGTGTCCCTGCCCGTGGCAAGGGATTAGAACTGGATGAGCTTAAGCTCCTTTCCAACCCAAACCATTGATTCCATGATTCTGTAACCAAGTTCAGCTCACAATGCCTGCTGAACTGCATTGCCTTGTTACTTGATGATACCCAATAGGTAAAACCTCCCAAACTTTTGGACTCACCTTTGTCAGCTGCTCTGCAAAGTGTATAGCCGTCTGAGTATGAAGTGTAATTGGTCCGCTTTTCACTCTGGACACCCCCTTTGCTAGTGCCATAAAAATGATCAGCTGAAAGGGAGGGAAAGGTAATTATTAAGTAACTCTTCAGATCATAAGAACATACTGATTTAAAAAAAAAGTCTATAGATGTAGAAATGTGGTCTGCCAAGTTTCATGGAAGTTCATCTTGATGCTAAGTGTTAAGAGTGATTTAAGGCTCAAGAAGCTTGGAAGTAGTAACTGTAATGCTTATTATAGAAGGCCTGCTAATTTTCTACAGTGGAGTTCGCCACTGAACTCCCATCACTACATTCAACTTTGTTCTCCCCTACCCTCCTGCACCCAGACTCCAGATTGGAGCTTACCTTTGTGGAGAGAAAAGCTCAGGAAAAGGTTTTTAACTCGAACACTTTCTGGTCACACATTCACCAGACAGCTATTTAAAAAATACTTGATTTACAAGCAGCACCATGACAAGTACTCGGTAAAGCATGATATAACCCTGAGCAGCTCCCATATGTATTGATTTTAGTTGTAGCATGTTTCTACCAATTGTACTGCACATACTTTGGGAAAAGCAGGATGGGGCCAAGACCTAAATGCTTCCTATTATACTATACAACAGTAACTTGCAGCCAGGTGTTTACAGCTGAGAGGTAATGTCACCCCACCTAGAGCAGCCCAGGATTCTCATCAGGCTGTGCTGTTGAAAATGAAGTGCAGGGTCTTAATTCCCAAATGAAGTTAGGTGAGCAAGACAAAGAGGAACACCTCCTAGATATTCTGTTCTCCAATAGCTGCACTTAGTATCATTTTTCATGCGTAACCAGGAGCTATTTTTACTCCTCTACAAGGAATGCCAAATAAAAGCAAATTCCTTCCACTTTCTTCCATACCTAGTAAGAGTTACAGGAAAGGAAAATTCAAGGGTGTTGGTGCAAAGCCAGGAGCATCTGTGGCTCCGAAGAACTGTATGTTATTTGCTAATCACAGTGATGTTGTGACCACACCTGGAAACCTCCTAAAATTTCTAATTATCAAGTAATGATAATTAGAGATAGAGTCCACATTTCTATTTCTATTAGAGATAGAATCCACATTTCATTCTTTCTCTGTTCAGATTTACGTTCTTTACAAGTCATACAGACATGTTCTTGCTACTGCAACTTCATGTAAACACACACAGGAGCCTTACTTGGTCTTGCAGAGAATCATCCACAGTTCCACCATGTTTAAGATTCCTAAGCAGCATCTCGGCTGCTTCAATGCCAACCTTGTCAGAATTCTTTCCTAACAGGCAAATCCAGGAGATTAGGATGCTGCCAATCATTATTTAACATTTTAAAAATACAGAAGGAAAAAAAAAAAAAAACAACAATACAAAAAGCAAGAATTTATCAAGTTTTTAAACCTTATTTCTATGCCTTTGCCTCAAATACCTGCTTAAAAAAACCCTCCCATCTGAAGATGACATATAGTTCATACTTCTTAAGCACTGGAAAGAAAGTAGCCCCACTCAGAGAAACATTTTATTCAAACCACTTCAAACCAAAATAGCTCCGTTCCTTTTCATCTAGATACACATCTAGATTCACTGTTGAACACAAACTTCACAGGTAAATCACAAAGACTGTATGTTTTTAAAGTCCAGAAGCATTTTCTACTCAGTGATCCTTAACAACCTATTCTGATAAGAGGTAAGTTGAATAATTTTGTTATCTTGTTACTGTGCAGAAGCAGCTTAGTAGAAAGTGTAAGATTCTATTTACTATAAATGCTTAAAATCCACTCATTTCCACAGTCCTTTATTACTAACAACATCCATTTAAAAATGCAACACTCAAAGCATCAGCTATTTGAATAGATTATACTTGAGATTCCTATTTGGTAATAGTACATGAAGTTAAATCCCAAAGAGGTATACTTCATGGAATTCTTACCTCTCTTGCCAAGTGATGACCCAGCTAACAAACAACCCGTTGAAGTCTCTGCAACAACACTAAGCAGAAACCCCAGAATCAATATTAAGAACAAAATCACTTGCATTACAGTTTATCAGCTATGTAATCACAACCTAGCTAATCAACCAGTAAGATTACACATATCAATAGGGAGTTTGGGCTCATCTTACATGATTCCACTTCCAGTCCCAAAGGCTTGATCATCAGGTTCTCGAACAGGCTGAATGTTAATGTAAAGATCTCTGATTTCTTTTCTGATGCATCTCACTGCTGCTGCTGACATCTCTTTTGCCAGCTAACAAAAGGTAAAAACAGTCATTAAATTACATAACCAATGTTTTTTCTTTCAGTTACATTACAGTGAATTATGACAGTGAACCACTGAAAGAAGGGGCTACTTTATTAACTAGAAAAACAAACGACTTATAAACTCCTACAAGCACTGAACATAGTCTCTTCTGAGAATTTTCCCACAAAATTAAGGTAACATTAAATGCTGGAAAAAAATACAATTATAGTGATGTATGTAGAAGCTTTGATATCAATAGAAATTCATCTTTTCTCCAGGCATAAGGGGAAAGACCTGATTTTAGTCTTGATTATCCCAAGATACTAGAAAAAAAAGCTCCAAATGAAGTAACCCACCCCACAACTATTATGTACAGGATATACTCTATAAAATAGATAAAATAACAGTTTTAAATCACAGGCAGGTGGGGGCTTATCACATACTTGTGATTCTATCATAGCCAATATTCATAGATTTGGAGATTTTAAGACCAAAACTAGCAGTCCACAGCTCTTCAAAAAGTAACTCAGCTTCTCCTCTTCCTTCCTCTACTAATTGGTAGGCTGTATTTGAGAAGGAGCCTTAAGGAGATCCTGCCACTCATTCTCTGTGAATACAGACAGGACAGGACTAATAGAAAGAAAGGGGTAAAAGGAGCAAATTCCTATTTTATCTTTGGCTAAACCTGCCTTTGACTTGTTCTGTCTAATAACCTTAGCATTGGTTGAAAAATTTGATGCAGTCTGATCTCTGCCTATTACATTGCATCATAAATCCCATAAATCTCTGAACAAGGGCCATGATTTCAGATTTAAAATAATACACCTTAATATGAATGATATGCAAATGAGATATGAGATACCTGTCAATATATGCTAGACTTTTGAAGTCACACGAAAGATCAAGCATACCATCCTCATTTCCTGTTCTAGCTGATACCATATTGCTACACAAGATATGCATTTCAGAAATGTCCAACAGCTTGACTAATTGAAACCATTTAATAAGGCTACTTATTTTGTATGTTAAAGACTGCAGAATTCAGGAAGAATAAAGGTATGTGAAGTAGATTGCATGCAATTTTATATAGATATATAAAGTTGGATACTATCAGAGCTATTCTGAGCACTTACTTTTATAGGCAGTGCTCCAGCAACAAATGCTCTTCCGTATATCTTTGTCACTGTGCCACGTTCTGTTAAGTTTATTGGGCTCAGCGTTTTGACTGGTGACATCTGGATTACAACCTCACCACCTCCCTGAGGATAGTAGCCCCTGTTTAGAAAGAGTCGTCAGATATAACTAAAGTTATCCTTATCACAAGGAAACCAAGAAAAAAGAAGGCTCTTCATGAATTTCATCATACATTCTTATGCTCTCTGTTACTATACATATGAATTTACTTGATGTGCCTTAGAAATCTTTACAATAGAATTACATTATCTGACAGTATTAACTCATAACACACATCTTAACTACCTAACGCCAACATAATTGGTATTGCTGTACAGTAATGTACTGCCTGTTCAGCATGCACTTGCCTCAGGGGTAGATGACAGGAAACAGTGAACAGCAGCTGAAGTCTCAGCAATGAAAAAAAGTCAGGAAAGAACCATACCACACTCATCACACGGTGACAGTGCATCCAGGGGCATCTAATGCAGATTAGTTATATATTATAAAATCATCCCTCAGCTTGATTGAGGGCACCTTGTGTGTGTGCCTCTGGGCTCGCACACTGGTTCAGCAAGACCTGCCACTGCCACATGTCTCCATAACTCACCTCTTCTTTATGTCGCAATTAAAGGTGAAATTGAACTTTTCAACTATTGGCTTGAAAACCTGAAAACCAAGCAGACATAAAACCACAGAGTGAATCTGTTTTGCATTTATAATTCCCCACTATTTTATGCAGTCTTCCAAAAAAAGAAGAAAAAATTTAACACAAAAATTTCAGTTACATTATAAAAATAGAGACAGTCTCATCCATGCAGCCAATTTGACATTCTTCACACTTCATTCTGAATGACACCTTGTGTAAAAGAATTTTCTTATGGAAACAGAAAGAGAAGTTCTTAACAATTCGTTGCACTTCTAGAATAAAGAATGTATTTTAAATGAAGTTTTCCTTAGTAATTAAAAGCAAACAGACTAGTTAGGGAATCCCATGAAACACTGGTTACTCTCTACCTGAAGTACACTAATACTGCTACATTCTCATGACTAATTCCATAGTTACAAATAAACTTGCAGTAAGAGGAACAGAAGTACAGCAGTTACATTCATATATATGCATGAAAGATGCACCAAGCCAAAGAAACTTTTCCCTACCATGACTGTGTAGTCTATCTGAGGAGCCATCTCAGCATTAGTCCCACCTTTTAAATGAAGTTCTGATGGAGAAGCAGCAAACAGCACACAGGGCATTGCTACCTGCATCAGGAGACACACACTCCTAAAAACAATCACAGGACAGTTAAATGTTGTGCAGTCATAATCCATAGAATTCCACAGAATATCAAAGGTAAAGGATTTTCCAGGGCCTTTACATAAGTATTTGATTTTCAACATTATGTATAAGCTTATTAATCTCAAAAAAACGTAACTTAAAACCTCATGTCCTTAGCAAGCCTAAATATGGAGGGTTTTGTTTCACAACAATCATGTCTAATACTCCTGTCTGAAATAAAAGTCATGCAGCTTACTTAGTGAGTACAGCTTACTGTGAGAACAACAGGCTTACCTAGCAGACTGCAAAACTAGGAAAGGCTTAGGCAGCAATTTTAACATTGTAATACTTATTTAACAATAACATATTTAGAGAACTACAAAATTGCTTAGAAGCTGGTCATGCTCCTACAAAGAAAATCCAGGGGTACAGAAAACCTGCTTTTAGATACAAGACTCTGCTGCCATTGAATCTCTCCACGTTTCATAGATAATAAAAAACTTCCCAAAGGAATTTTCCCAAAGGAATTTTCCCAAAGGAATTTTGTTCAGCAAAACCAAACAATTATCTCACAGGGGTTTCAAACATCAGTTTGAATTGTGAAAACAGTAATCACCACTGAACTGAAGAAAACATGGCTTTGTTTCCTTAATTAACTTCCGAATGTTTATGAATGCTACTGTTTCTTTTTCCTTCTTCTTGTGTTTAATTACACATTCTGCTGCGCTGTTGTTTACTTTCTGTGTTAAGTACAAGGCATCGTCTTGGTTGTTTATAAAACTGCAGCTCAGAAAAATATTTCTGTTAATTTAAAGGGAACTTCTCCCTAACCTGGCTTACGCTTCTAAACAACTGTTCACCACCCATTTACTCTGTTTTGCAACAGATTTCAAGAACAAAGAGCCCAATATTGTAATACAGGAGAAACACAGGCACAAAGAACCATGGATAGAATATGTTTCCAGTTCCCTAGTATCCCATATCGTATCACTACATGTGTAAGTAAAATTCCAACATTTACTTTATTTTACAGTGATTATTTCAGATCTCAAGGATTTGAGATATTTATCTAATTTGCTGCGTTTGACCTGATGTGAGAAAATAACAGATAAAGTTTTAAATACATGGGTAGCTGTTTGTTGCTTAACATTAATTAAGTGTTCAACTTATATATCAATTGTAATTCTAAAGCTATGACACTTGTATGTACTTTATTCATACATATCTTCCCTATATTAGAGGTTCCTCCGTCACATGCATGTGGCTCAGACAGCACAGATTTTGGCTCAGTACCCATGTATTAAAGCTGGGTTTTTTTTCCCCCTGCTCTTTTGTGATAATTTTAAAGCTACCAAAATGTCTTCTGCCATAATTTTAGAGTTATCAAAAGCAGTTCAGAGCAGTCACTGGTCAGCATTATCCATGTACAAAGACATACCCTGCTGTTTTTGTATCTGCGATGTGGGTTCCACCTTTGATCTTCCCAGGAGTGAAGGTTATTTCTGTTGAACCAATTTCTCCACCTTCCAGCTTCCCCTCACATAGATCTCGAATGATCTCCAATCCAGACAGATGCTGAGGCCTTGGAGTGACAATACAAAGTTAGAGATATGTGCAAGAAGACTATATAACAACGTGGCATTAAAAGAACTACTAAACACCAAGTAATAAACACTACAGGCTCAAATTTCAGATCAAACAAGGATCAGAGATTTGATCTGGTTCCTACAATACTTCTCCTGAGTTCACAGGAGCCAAAGGAGCAGCATGAGAACCATAGAACCATTCAGGTTGGAAAAGCCCTTTAAGCTCACCCAGTCCAACCGTTCCCAGCACTGCCAAGGCCACCACTGACCCATGGCACTGAGGCCTCGTCTCCACGGTGTGTACACACTTGCAGGGACGGTGACTGCAGCCCTGCCCTGGGCAGCCTGTTCCAATGCCTGAGCACCCTCTGGGGAGGGAATTGTTCCTCAGCTCCATCCAAACCTGCCCTGGTGCAGCTTGAGGCCGTTTCCTCTTGTCCCAACCCTTGTTCCTTGGGAGCAGAGCCCAGCCCCTCCTGGCTCCATCCTCCTGTCAGGCAGTTGTAGGGAGCGATAAGGTCCCCCCTGAGCCTTCTCTTCTCCAGACTGACCCCCCCCAGCCCCTGAGCCGTTCCCCATCACACTTGTGCTCCAGGCCCTGCACCAGCTCCATTGCCCTTCTCTGGCCCCACTCCAGCACCTCAATGTCTCTCCTGTGGTGAGGAGCCCAGAGCTGAACACAGGGTTCGAGGTGTGGCCTCACCAGTGATTGGACAAAACACAGTGGGTAACGATGGCAGTACTGAACGGCAGCCCAGCCAGTAACTGCTGCCAGAACCACAACAGAGCCAACAGTTTGGCTACATATCTGTCTTGCTGTACTTGCATTTCCATTTGTTTCATCTAACTTGAATAGGAAAATAAACCTAACTGTTCTTAACACCATCCACTCGGTGAACCATGTTCTGCTGAGGCATTACACGTCCTCAGCTGTACTTCATGGCTCATCCCGTGCACTCTGCTTAGCACCTTTGTAACTACTCTGGAGACGCCCGCGGGCTAAGGGCCCGAGTCCTCCCGCCGGGAATACCCGGTTCATTCCCGAGCCTTTCTCCGCGCTCGGTCCTTCCATGTAAGAGTCACAGCGGGTTTCCCGACCCCTCTCAAGGCAGGCGGAACACACGCGGCTCGTTCTTGGCAGCACTTCAAACAAAAGCCAGGCCTGGGAAGGCCTCACACGCGCTGAAGGCGCCGGGGGCCGCCGCACGCCGGGACCGCGGCGGACGTGAGGACGCGGAAGGGCCGTTACCTGAGGCCGGGCTGGCTCCGCCCGGCGCGGATCCGGCGCACCCGCAGCGGCAGGCCCAGCAGGCAGCTCAGCGCCGTGGACACTCGCAAGATCTGCCCGCCCTGCACGGAGAAACGGCTCGTCAGGCGCTGCGGCCCGGCGCACCCGGCCCGCCGCTGCCCGGGGTGGGGTAAGGCGAGCCGAGGCCAGCCCGAGCCCGCCGCCGCTGCTCACCCCCTCCATGATCCCGCCGTCAACCTCCACCCTGTCCCCGTCCATGGCTGGCGGTGAGCGGAGCGCTCTCTCGCAGAGGCCCCTGCCGCGCCGGCGGGATCCCAGCGGGGTCCTGCAGACGGCGAGCCCCCGGCGGAGCAGCCCCGCAGTGCCCCGGCAGAGCCCGCGATGCGCTGCCGCTGCCGGTGCCGGTGCCTGGAGCAGGCGCAGAACGGAGACACCTCCCCGCCCAGCCGTGGGGAGTCAGGAGCGGCTCCGCCGCGTGAGGAGCAGCCGCCGGGTCCCAGCCCCCGGCAGCTGCGTCGGGGGGTGAGGAAATCAACCACGTCCCGGCGGAGGGCGCCGGCGGCAGCCGTGCCTTTGCTCCGCCCCACGCTCGGGCCCCGCCGCCGCCCCCCGCCTGGTTGGCTGCGGCTGTCGCGGCCGGTGCCGGTTGGCCGGTCGGTGGGAGGTGTGCGGTGCGGGTGAGCTGCGCTGCGCTGGCCGGAGCAAGATGGCGGCGCTGAGCGCTGTGAGGAGCAGCGGCCGAGCTGCGCGGCGCCTGGTAAGGGCAGCGGGGGTCCCTGCGCTCCCGGAGGGCGGGACAGCTCGCCGCATCGCCGCCTCGGCGGCGGAACCCGAGGGCCCCGTTGCTTGCTTCCCGCAGGGAGCGGGCAGGGACCCTCGGAGCAAACATGACACGTTCGCGGGCTCGCCGCCTCCCCTCAGCCCTCCCGTGTGCCCTCCGGCCGCCTCGGCAGGTGACGGTGCGGCCCGCAGCCGGTCCGCGGTGGACAGGTGACGGGACGCTGCCGCCCCGGAGTGTCCCCGGCTCCCAGGGAGCCCTGGACACCTTCCCCCGCCGCGCAGAGCACCCTCAGGGTCCTCCCCATGGCCCGTGCTTGCTGTGACAGAAGCGTGTGCCTCCTGCAGTGAGCCCCCGACAGCCAGCCTTCTCTTCTGTTGGTTCTTAGTCATCCTATTGCGCTGCCTGTACGTTACACTGGCATCGCGCCTCCTCTGCCCCTTGGCGTACCGTATCTGCACAGAGGCGGTGTAGTTTACACACACAGGGTCGTGGAATCGTAGAGTAACAGGTTGGAAGGGACCTGAAGGATCATCTCGTCCAATCTTTCTAGGCAACGCATGACCTAGACTAGATGTTAAAGCACCTTGTCCAGCGTCATCCCGTCAGAGTTGCACGATTTCATACGGGCATCTGGCTAAACATTGCGAGAAGAGAAGCTGTAACATTAGGCTGGACTTTGGGAATTCACAGCACAATAACTTTTTCGGCTGCCCTAGGACAAAGCATACCAATAGGGACAATGGAATAAGGGGAATTTATTTTTCTGAATCCCAGAAGCCTTGTCATGACTCCTTACCATACTTCAAGAAGTGAAGTATTACAGTGGGTTGGACTAGATGATCTCCAGAGGTCCCTTCCAACCCCAGTGATTCTGTGATTTCTAATCTACCTAGTTGCCTTCTAGGACACTTACAATCTCATACACATACACCATCATGAAGACTTACTTCATGCTTTCTTCTGCCTTCTTGTATTATAGTCTTGCTTCCGTAGTGAAGAGTGCTGGTTTCCAATTACGTCACTGATGTTTTGTGGAATGTCAGGAAAATAAGCATCTTTTAATAATAATACTCCAAGTGAAAACAAGGGGCAAGGCAGTTCTTCCCAGTTAGCATACAGCTCCCATGTTGTTCTGGTTCAAACCACAAGCTTTACTCAACCAGATTCCAGTGGCTGATGTGTCCTCAGTGAGAGGCTGGAGGGGGCTCTCAGTTTCTTCTCACCACAGTAACTCCACACATTGAAGACTGGCATAGGAAAGGTGCTATTTACTGTGGCATTATTGCCTTTAAACTGTCATGTAGTGTAATAGTGGTGACATAAACACAGCTGCCATGTGCTTGTTGGGATTTTATTTCTGTATTTTTCCAGACATTAAGAGATGCGGATGGGTATGCTATGGATATTAGAACTAATTTTGCCTTTATACGATTTTGTTATTTTCTTATTCAGCATTACACAGCGTCCTGGGTTCAGCGGTAGCAGTCATTTTTCTCCTTCTTAGTAGGTGGTGCAGTGCTGTGGTTTTGACCTTCAGCCTGGGAACAGCGCTGATAACACCGATGTTTTTAGTTGTTGCTCGGTAATGTTTACTCTGACCAAGGACTTTCTGAGTCTCATGCTCTGCCAGGGAGGAGGGGAGGCTGGGAGGAAGCAGAGACAGAACACCTGACCCAAGCTGACCAAAGGGATATTCCATACTGCAGCACATCATGCCCAGTATAGAAACTGGGGAGAGTTACCCAAAAGATCCAGATCACTGCTCGGTTGGGCTGGGTATTGGTTGGCAGGTGGTGAGCAGTTGTATTCTCTTCCCTTGTTATTTGCCTTATCGTTATTATTATTGGTGGCAGCAACAGTGGTTTTGGGTTATACCTTAGTTACTGGGCTGTTCTTACCTCAGTCAATGGGAGTTACATTCTTTCCATTCTCCTCCCCATCCCTCCAGGAGCAGGGGGTGGAAGAAGGGGGGAGTGAGTGAGAGGCTGCACGGTGCTGAGTTACCAACTGGGCTTAAATCACGACAGTCAGAAAATAGCATTATCATGATTAAATACTGGAATTAATAAGCGCAACCTCTATTTAATGGCTTTTAATTTTCCCTTTGTTAGAAAAGAACACTGTTCTGTGAAGAGATTGGGTGCTGTATTACTGCTTCACATACTAGCACACCAACTTTATAGTGGAGAATGTGCAAAAACCCAAATCAGTGCAGTGATTTTGGATTATTCCTACAGTATTGAAACTCTTCTGTAACAAAACCAGTTTGGTTTTTTTTGCAGTGATATTACTAATTCAGTACCTGCATTGGTTACCAAATGTTAAAAACACATGGGAAGAATTATGAAACTTCATATTTAGAAATAGTTTTACAGATCTGATGCGCTCCTTGTGATCATCTTCTCAGGTAAATATGAAATGTTTTCCATGTAGGGTGGTATAAAGAGAAAAGAGCCTTACTGTAAACCTGGGACAAAAAGATCATGTTGGACAAAAAGAAAAAGTAGTCATGGACTGAAGTGAGAAGAAATACAAAATTAAAAATAGAAGATAGGCTTGTGAAGATGTACATTATATACCAGTGTTGTAACTGAGAATTTTAAATGTGTTCATAAAATAAGACTTGTCAGTCCTTAAACCTATCGTTTTACCTGATTTTTTAATGGTTAAAATTCTTTGGAGAACTGATAAAAAGGATTTACTGTTTGCTCATTACAGGAATGAGAAAAATGCTCATTTTCCGTCAGTAGATACAGTCTTTAGATTGTATCTAGATCAATAGATACAAGTAGCAGGCAGCTGAAAAGTAACTCAGTATAACTTCATTGCATCCTTTATTGTCTTGTATAAACATTTGTTCCTGAAAGAAAGGCGATATTAAATATAACTTGCAATGCTAGACTAAATAACAGAGAAAATGTGTACATTGTCACTTCAGAATGGTTCTGTTTTCTAAATACTCTACTTTTTTTAAAGTGCAGCATAAAATCAAGTAGTTAAGCAATGTGGGATGTGGGGAGGGAAATCAGGAAGTTTCATTTGCTCTGTAATAACTGGAATGATTTTTAAGTTGAAATGAACTCTCCCATGCAGGTGTGCTGTTTTCTGGCTCCTCTCAGAAGATAATTTCTAAATTTTACAGTTTTGAGGTACATTGTAGCACATGAATTTATATTTTTTTCATATCTCTAAATTAGTTAGAGATAGTATCCACAGATGAATGATTTTTGTTCATTTTGCGGCACTCTAAGAAAATGTAACACAGAATTACATTAGCTTGAAGAAATCTTACTAAATAAGAAAGGGTCTGAACTAACTTCTGAGTTGAATGATAAAATGCCTGTTTCTGTCAATGCAAGTGCTACTGGCTTTGCTTTTGACCAAAATCATGACTCATTACGTGGTGCATTAAAGCATCAGGTTTTGCCTGAAGAATTGTTGACCCTTTAAGTTGGATAAATACAATTGTAACCAAGAGAAAAAAACATGTCATGCCCAGTCCTTAAAAAATCACATTAAAGTTCATGTGAAATGGTAATTACTTGAGGATGATCACCTCCTAGATATTAAGAGAAACAAAAGGGCAACTGTCTGTGCCCTCTGGTGTGAATTCTCTTTGCAGTCAGTACTTCTGATCAACCTTTGGTTGA